>NC_140238.1:33169718-33229718 GCF_949987555.1 Borostomias antarcticus | reverse complement strand
ATGCTGTGAGCTGGTGTTGTGTCCGGTAGGGTCATGTTTGGGTCGTGTTTGGGTCATGTTTGGGTCGTGTTTGGGTCGTGTTTGGGCCGTGTTTGGGTCATGTTTGGGTCATGTTTGGGTCATGTTTGGGCCATGTTTGGGTCATGTTTGGGTCGTGTTTGGGTCGTGTTTGGGCCGTGTTTGGGTCATGTTTGGGTCATGTTTGGGTCATGTTTGGGTCATGTTTGGGCCATGTTTGGGCCATGTTTGGGCCATGTTTGGGTCATGTTTGGGTCATGTAGGGCCATGTTTGGGCCATGCTTGGGCCATGTTTGGGCCATGTTTGGGCCATGTTTGGGCCATGTTTGGGCCGTGTTTGGGCCATGTTTGGGCCATGTTTGGGTCATGTTTGGGCCATGTTTGGGCCATGTTTGGGCCATGTTTGGGCCATGTTTGGGCCATGTTTGGGTCATGTTTGGATCATGTTTGGGCCATGTTTGGGCCATGTTTGGGCCATGTTTGGGCCATGTTTGGGTCATGTTTGGGTCATGTTTGGGTCGTGTTTGGGCCATGTTTGGGTCGTGTTTGGGCCATGTTTGGGTCATATTTGGGCCATGTTTGGGTCGTGGGGGGGTTAGTAACCTTCTCAACGTCAGCCTTGGTGGCGTTGATGTCCTGGTCGGTCTTCTCGGCGTACTGAGCGGCCCTCTCTGCTTCCCTCCACTCCCTCTCAAAGCGCTTCTTACTCTGCCGGAGTCGGAGGACGAGCCCATGGGCAGCTTAATGTCAACGTCAATGTCATTTTATTTATAGACTGTAGCACCATTCATACAAACGAATGTAGCACACAGTGCTTTCCATAAAGAGATGGATAAAAACATACATCATAAAAACACAGTGAGAAGAGATTTAAAAGAAACATAGTGAAATAATTAAATTAAAGATAGTGTAAATTAGAATAAAAACTATAAAAACAGAGAAAGCTCACTAGAAACACTAGGATATTAGTTCAGCTCCTCAAAGTCAACGCTGCGCTACGTAACGTCGTCTGAATAACATACGAGCTCCTTTTTCGGCCGTGTTTCAAGATGGCGGGGTAGGAGAGGCCGGCCCAGGAACATGAATAACTATGCCCCAGGAACATGAATAATATCTTTTCTGTATGGGGCCTAAATAAACAGCAGCAGACATAGTTCAAGTCAGAGGCGGAGAACCGGACCGTTAAGTGGCGACGGACACATTTTCTGCTTCTCTCCCTTCCTGCTCCCAATCCTGCTAGTCTGTTTTCCCTACATGCAATGCAAACGCAACCCACCTGACCAGAGACGTCACACACACACACACACACTCATTCAGAGACACGACACACACACACACACACAAATACAACACACACAACACACACACACCCGGGGGACAAACGGGGGCCATGTGGAAAGCCAGACCCCTGACCGTGCCGATTCTAGACAGGATGAGGAGAAAATAACCGCTGTTTGAACAGTGCGAACGGGCAGAGAGAGAAACTCCGGCCGTCCGACCGAGCGGAGCGGACGAGCTTACGCTGTCGAGCTGTTTATAGGTGCTCTCCAAACTCTGCTGGGACTTCTTGGCTTCCGTCAGATGCTGCAGATAGACGGGGAGAGAGGTGGAGGGATGGAGAGAGAGAGAGAGAGAGAGAGAGAGAACGGCGATATTAGAGGGTGATGACAGTAACTGCTCAGAGGCCAGAGAATAAACAATGGCCGCTGAGGCCGCGACACAGAACAGACGGTAAACAAACAGCCTGTGTGTGTGTGTGTGTGTGTGTGTGTGTGTGTCCGGGACATGGCGTCTTCTGGGGCCGCGCACACTGCCGCTCTGTTCCACATTCCAGAGGGCATGGGCCAAGGCATTCCTCACCGACAGTGACTCGATGCTCGTGTGACCAAACTCAGAATCACCCCCCCGACCCCACAAGACAACAAATAAGGGCAAACTCAGAATCACCCCCCCCCCCCCCCCCCCCTGGTCTCCCCTCCACACTGTTCATGTTCTCAACACTCCCCCTACTGCTTGTTGAGTTCATGTCACCCAGTCTGAACCCATGTGCTCCTCCCTCCCTCCCTCCCTCCCTCCCAGGTGATCTCTCCCTCTCTCTCTCCCTCACTCTCTCCCTCTCTCCATCCCTCCCTCTCCCTCCCTCTCTCTCCCTCTCCCTCCTTCCCTCTCTCCCAGGTGATCTCTCTCTCTCTCCCTCCATCCTCCCTCTCTCCCTCCCTTCCAAGTGACCCCTCTTTCTCTCTCCCCCCTCCCTCCCTCTCTCCCAGGTGACCTCTCTCTCCCTCCCTCCCTCCCTCCCTCTCTCTCCCTCTCCCTCCTTCCCTCTCTCCCAGGTGATCTCTCTCTCTCCCCCTCCCTCCTCCCTCCCTCCCAAGTGACCCCTCTCTCTCTCCCTCCCTCCCTTCCTCTCTCCCTCCCTCCCTCTCTCCCAAGTGACCCCTCTCTCTCTCTCCCCCCTCCCTCCCTCCCTCTCTCCCAAGTGACCCCTCTCTCTCTCTCTCTCCCTCCCTCTCTCCATCCCTTCCAAGTGACCCCTCTCTCTCTCTCCCTCCCTCCCTCTCTCCCTCCCTTCCAAGTGACCCCTCTCTCTCTCTCCCTCCCTGCCTCCCTCTCTCCCTCCCGGTCACCCTCCCCCCCCCCCCCCCCCCCCCCCCACCCCCCCCCCCCCCCCCCCCCCTGTCCGACCGTCTCACCGTCTTGCGCTCCTGCTTGAGTTCCTGCAGGTACTTGGTGAGCTCGATGCAGATGTTCATCATCATGTTCTCGGCCACCAGCTCCCTCTGACCCGCGTAGTCGTTCATCTCGTTCAGGATGTCCAGGAAGGATGGTGATTGGAGAAGCTGCGGGAAAGGGGGCGGGGACAGGGAAGGGGGCGGGGACAGGGAAGGATGCGGAGATAAGGCCGGAGTGACAGATCGGGGGCTCTGATAGGGCGTTGGCCAGAGTGATCGGGGGCTCTGATAGGGCGTTGCATAGCAGCCAATCTAGGTCAGGCATTGGCAGGAGCTCTCACTTCCTCGTTTCTACTTCCCTGACATGAGGTAGTAGCAGTCATTTGATAAGCTGGGTAGCTCATTTATTTACCCCCCCGAGGAGAAACTGTTGAATTTGCATTGCTCAAACAGTCTGTGCTAAGCCTGTCTATGGTGAACAATCTCAGCACGGCAAATATGAGTTGTGAATGTTGTTGACATGCAGGCCTCCAGGGCACCGCCGGCCTGGGCAGCTGCTCACCGGCACTCCTGCTCCTCCTTACTGCCTCGTTTAGGGTTGTATTTCTTCGCCAGGTTCCTGTGGAAGCAGGTGGAGAGAAAGAGAAGTAATGAGAGATGATGAATTCTCTGATTTGACTGTGATTGGATACGTACGGGATCCAGGGGTTAGGTTTATAAAAATAAAATAAAAAAAAGTCATCATCTTACAGCAGATGATACAAAACACGCATGCAATGGCCGGCGACACCGAGCACGCACACGCACGCGCACACACACACACACACACACACACACACACACACACACACACACTAGCAGGCGCCATAGAAACTCTGCATTTAACCCCTTTAAGCGGTCCTCCTCCAGGGGCAGCCAGGAGCAGTGGGCAGCCTCATCAGTGGCCCCCAGGGACCACGCCCAGGTTCTCACATCCTGGTCCTGGTCCCGGTCCCGGTCAGGGACGAGACCAGGAGAGAGACCCGTTCTTCTCTGCGGGTTCTTTGTGGCGGTGACCCGAGCGAGCGCGGGATGAACCTTCAGCGCGAACGAATGCCAGGCGAATCCGTGCCCAAACAGTTCCACTTCTGCTATTCTCCCTGCTGTCACCGTCTCTCTGACCACTTCCTGCCTATCAGGTGTCCGTCTGCTCCTACTTCCTCTCCAGCAGAGCTGAGCAGGCAGAAGCAGGCCGGGGAGGGAGACCGGGCAGGAGAGAGAGAGCAGAGAGAGAGAGCAGAGAGAGAGAGAGCAGAGAGAGAGGGAGCAGAGAGAGCAGAGAGAGAGAGAGAGAAGAGAGAGAGCAAAGAGAGAGAGCAGAGAGAGAGAGAGAGCAGACAGAGAGAGAGAGAGAGCAGAGAGAGAGAGCAAGAGCAGAGAGAGAGAGAAGAGAGCAGAGAGCAGAGAGAGCAGAGGGAGAGAGAGAAGAGAGAGAGCAGAGAGAAAGCAGAGAGAAAGCAGAGAGAGAGCAGAGAGAGAGAGAGTGAAGAGAGCTAAGAGAGAGAGAGAGAGAGAGCAGAGAGAGAGAGCAGAGAGAGAGAAGAGAGAGAGAGCAGAGAGCGCAGAGAGCAGAGAGAGAGAGCAGAGAGAGAGCAGCGCAGGCCTGAGCTTGAGAATGAGGCCAGTGTTGTACCCAGGAGAGAGAGCAGACTAGTTCAGACTCAGTACCCAGGAGAGAGAGCAGACTAGTTCAGACTCAGTACCCAGGAGAGAGAGCAGACTAGTTCAGACTCAGTACCCAGGAGAGAGAGCAGACTAGTTCACTCAGTACCCAGGAGAGAGAGCAGACTAGTTCAGACTCACTACCCAGGAGAGAGAGCAGACTAGTTCACTCAGTACCCAGGAGAGAGAGCAGACTAGTTCAGACTCAGTACCCAGGAGAGAGAGCAGACTAGTTCACTCAGTACCCAGGAGAGAGAGCAGACTAGTTCAGACTCAGTACCCAGGAGAGAGAGCAGACTAGTTCAGACTCAGTACCCAGGAGAGAGAGCAGACTAGTTCACTCAGTACCCAGGAGAGAGAGCAGACTAGTTCAGACTCAGTACCCAGGAGAGAGAGCAGACTAGTTCAGACTCAGTACCCAAGAGAGAGAGCAGACTAGTTCAGACTCAGTACCCAGGAGAGAGAGCAGACTAGTTCACTCAGTACCCAGGAGAGAGAGCAGACTAGTTCAGCTCTGCTCCACAACAGTCATAAGACATACATTTCATAAACAGCGTTTTTCAACGCACACACCCAACTGCTACGGGGCAAAAAATAGAAGCGAAAAACACACACACACACACACACACACACACACACACACACACACACTAACACTAACACTAACACACACACACACACACACACACACACACAAAAACACACACATTTGATGCAGAAGCACGTCAGGAATGAGACCTACCTCAGTTGCTTGGCATAGTTCTGCTCTATCTCCGTTCTTTCCTTCACAAACTTCACATACTTCTCCACCAGGTCCAGACCAGACTGGGTGTGCTTCTCGATGATGTCATACTGGTCCTGGGGAGTAGGAGGGGGGGGCCGGGGGGGGGGGGGGACAAATAGTTATGGACGATGTACATCTCCCCCCCAGATAAGAATGATCTGGGATGTTATTCGGCCGAGTCGGACATCGCCTGGGACATAAAAGTTGAGATTTAATTTACACGCTGGATACGTGATCTCATCCCATCTCCCTTCGCGCTGCGCATGCCACGAATTCTCAACCCTCGACTCCGGCCCGTGTTATCTGTGGGCGAGTTTCCTCGCGGCTTTAAATCATGTTGATGCTACGGAGACTGAGAGGGGACATTCCGAGGCCACGGCAGGGCCACGGCGCCCAGTGTTCTCAGGAAGTAGAAATGGTCTCACCTCGCCCTCTTCCTGTGTGCATGGATTGTAATCTAGTCTCTCCTTTTTTGTATCTCTTTTTTGTATCTGTTTTTTGTATCTCTTTTTTGTATCTCTTTTTTGTACAGTATCTGTATCTAGATCGATGTATATAGGCTATATATATGCCATTGTGATGTGTTTATATAATTGCAGCCTCTAATTGCATCGTTTAGCCTAATTGACTGGCAGATGATGTCAGATGTGATGTCACAGGCTCTCAGCCTGTATATAACTGCTACCTGTCATTTGAAACTTTAGAGTTTCCTGATGAAGACCTACAGGTGGAAAAGTTGTTTTTTTCCAATAAAGTGAACCGGGGAGATATCCGTGTAACCGGGAGATATCAGCGTGCGGATCTCTCCTCTCTCCAAACATGGATTTTAACAGCCTAGTAGACTCAGGAGGATGGAAAGGTACATGTGATAGTCTACTAACAGCTCAGGCATTTCCTTCAACAAGTTGCCCTACAGACTAGTAGGAATTATAGACACGAACATTACAGACAAGACGTCCCTTCAAAGTCAAAGTGAGCGGAATCCCCTAGAAGAACACAGAGAGAGAGCTACCACATGAGAGATGTGTGCATTGAAAGAAATCCCCAACACTTGGCTATGATAAGGAGCTGATTGTCTCTCTCTCCCATCCTTATTTGGCTGGGAGCTTTAAGCGCCCTTCAAGCTCAGGCAAGCCTGTTAACCAGAGATGCTATCTACAGCCAACCCTCTGTCACTCCCCCTCCATGAACACCTTCCAGGCCTCTGTGGTGATGGCTTTTACAGCACCGGGGGAGGGGGGCACGTCTGCGAAGAGATTCCGAGCATGTTGGGCCATGTTGCCGTTGACCCCTCCTACCCCATCATGCAAAGAGCAGCGGAGACAAAAGGATCATAAACAAGAGAAGGTTCTAGAATTTGAACACCGATGAGGAATTTCAGTTTGCTATCAAGTTTGTTGTTTTTCTGTTGTTTTGTTTGTCTTTCTCTCTGTCAGCAATAGTGTATTTTTAGACGCATGATAGGCTATTTAGCGGTGCAAGAACAAGGGGTCAAAGGGCGTAGCTACAGAGATCTGAACATCATGCAAATTTGTGTTCATAACAAACTGAATACAAAAAATAAGAACTTCAGAGACTTTTTGTGGGGGTGGGTACTGGGTAGTGAAATGTTGCACTAGTCCAACTGGATGGGGCATTCTCCTCCTCCTCCTCCTCCCCCTCCTCCTCCTCCTCCTCTCCCTCCTCCTCGTCTCCTCCCTGTCTGTCACCCCCCCAGTACTACTCAACTTAACAGGGATGGTTTCAGTTGAGAACGTTGTGATCCGAACTGGGTGTTGCTTTGGGGGTCTTTACGACCTTCAACATCAATGTTTCCCTTATAGACTGCAGAGGAAAACGGGCCAAGGCCTACATATCCCCCCTATAGGACTGCAGAGGGAAACGGGTCAAGGCCTACATGTCTCCCCTATAGGACTGCAGTGGGAAACAGCCCTAGACCTACATATCCCCCCTATAGGACTGCAGTGGGAAACAGACCTAGGCCTACATATCTCCCCTATAGGACTGCAGTGGGAAACGGGCCTAGCCCTACATATCCCCCTATAGGACTGCAGTGGGAAACAGACCTAGACCTACATATCTCCCCTATAGGACTGCAGTGGGAAACAGCCCTAGACCTACATATCCCCCCTATAGGACTGCAGTGGGAAACAGACCTAGGCCTACATATCTCCCCTATAGGACTGCAGAGGGAAACAGACCTAGGCCTACATATCTCTCCTATAGGACTGCAGTGGGAAACAGACCTAGACCTACATATCTCCCCTATAGGACTGCAGTGGGAAACGGGCCTAGGCCTACATATCTCTCCTATAGGACTGCAGTGGGAAACGGGCCTAGGCCTACATATCTCCCCTATAGGACTGCAGTGGTAAACGGGCCTAGGCCTACATATCTCTCCTATAGGACTGCAGTGGGAAACGGGCCTAGGCCTACATATCTCCCCTATAGGACTGCAGTGGGAAACGGGCCTAGGCCTACATGTCTCCCCTATAGGACTGCAGTGGGAAACGGGCCTAGGCCTACATATCTCTCCTATAGGACTGCAGTGGGAAACGGGCCTAGGCCTACATATCTCCCCTATAGCACTGCAGTGGGAAACAGACCTAGGCCTACATATCTCCCCTATAGGACTGCAGTGGGAAACAGACCTAGGCCTACATATCTCTCCTATAGGACTGCAGTGGGAAACAGACCTAGGCCTACATATCTCTCCTATAGGACTGCAGTGGGAAACGGGCCTAGGCCTACATATCTCCCCTATAGCACTGCAGTGGGAAACAGACCTAGGCCTACATATCTCCCCTATAGGACTGCAGTGGGAAACAGACCTAGGCCTACATATCTCTCCTATAGGACTGCAGTGGGAAACAGACCTAGGCCTACATATCTCCCCTATAGGACTTCAGTGGGAAACGGGCCTAGGCCTACATGTAGGTACTGTAGGTAGGTCATACTGAGGGCATATTTAGCCTATAGGCTGGCTTCCCAATATAGGCCGATTTCAGCCTTGATTCGCCCTTTGACCCCGTGTCTCATGTCCACCCCTCCAACCTTGACCTTCTGACCTCCAGCCCCTACAGCAGTGTACAGTGAACTGACATGTGCATGACCACTAATTCACCAATCAAGGCAAACCCCTGAGAAGTCATGTGACCGCATGCAAATGTTTCTTCCCTTAGTCACTGTGTTTGGTTAACTTTATTAAGAGTCTGTGAGCTCCTCTAGGGTGGCGAAACACACAGACCTCTCACTGGCTATCAGGGCTAGCGTCCAGACACACACAGACCTCTCACTGGCTATCAGGGCTAGCGTCCAGACAACACAGACCTCTCACTGATCAGGGCTAGCATCCAGACAACACAGACCTCTCACTGATCAGGGCTAGCATCCAGACAGACACACACAGACCTCTCACTGGCTATCAGGGCTAGCGTCCAGACAACACAGACCTCTCACTGGCTGTCAGGGCTAGCGTCCAGACAACACAGACCTCTCACTGGCTATCATGGCTAGCGTCCAGACAGACACACACAGACCTCTCACTTGCTATCAGGGCTAGTGTCCAGACAACACAGACCTCTCACTGGCTATGAGGGCTAGCGTCCAGACAGACAACACAGACCTCTCACTGGCTATGAGGGCTAGCATCCAGACAGACAACACAGACCTCTCACTGGCTATGAGGGCTAGCATCCAGACAGACACACACAGACCTCTCACTGGCTATCAGGGCTAGCGTCCAGACAACACAGACCTCTCACTGGCTAACAGGGCTAGCATCCAGACAACACAGACCTCTCACTGGCTATCAGGGCTAGCGTCCAGACAGACACACACAGACCTCTCACTGGCTATCAGGGCTAGCGTCCAGACAGACACACACAGACCTCTCACTGGCTATCAGGGCTAGCGTCCAGACAGACAACACAGACCTCTCACTGGCTATCAGGGCTAGCGTCCAGACAGACACACACAGACCTCTCACTGGCTATGAGGGCTAGCGTCCAGACAGACACACACAGACCTCTCACTGGCTATCAGGGCTAGCGTCCAGACAACACAGACCTCTCACTGGCTAACAGGGCTAGCATCCAGACAACACAGACCTCTCACTGGCTATCAGGGCTAGCATCCAGACAGACACACACAGACCTCTCACTGGCTATCAGGGCTAGCGTCCAGACAGACACACACAGACCTCTCACTGGCTATGAGGGCTAGCGTCCAGACAACACAGACCTCTCACTGGCTATCAGGGCTAGCGTCCAGACAGACACACACAGACCTCTCACTGGCTATCAGGGCTAGCGTCCAGACAACACAGACCTCTCACTGGCTATCAGGGCTAGCGTCCAGACAGACACACACAGACCTCTCACTGGCCATCAGGGCTAGCGTCCAGACAGACACACACAGACCTCTCACTGGCTATCAGGGCTAGCGTCCAGACAACACAGACCTCTCACTGGCTATCAGGGCTAGCATCCAGACAACACAGACCTCTCACTGGCTAACAGGGCTAGCATCCAGACAACACAGACCTCTCACTGGCTAACAGGGCTAGCATCCAGACAACACAGACCTCTCACTGGCTATCAGGGCTAGCATCCAGACAACACAGACCTCTCACTGGCTAACAGGGCTAGCGTCCAGACAGACACACACAGACCTCTCACTGGCTATCAGGGCTAGCGTCCAGACAGACACACACAGACCTCTCACTGGCTATCAGGGCTAGCGTCCAGACAACACAGACCTCTCACTGGCTATTAGGGCTAGCGTCCAGACAGAAACACACAGACCTCTCACTGGCTATCAGGGCTAGCGTCCAGACAGACACACACAGACCTCTCACTGGCTATTAGGGCTAGCGTCCAGACAGAAACACACAGACCTCTCACTGGCTATCAGGGCTAGCATCCAGACAGACACACACAGACCTCTCACTGGCTATCAGGGCTAGCGTCCAGACAGACACACACAGACCTCTCACTGGCTATGAGCGCTAGCGTCCAAACAGACACACACAGACCTCTCACTGGCTAACAGGGCTAGCATCCAGACAGACACACACAGACCTCTCACTGGCTAACAGGGCTAGCATCCAGACAACACAGACCTCTCACTGGCTATCAGGGCTAGCATCCAGACAACACAGACCTCTCACTGGCTATCAGGGCTAGCGTCCAGACAACACAGACCTCTCACTGGTTATCAGGGCTAGCGTCCAGACAACACAGACCTCTCACTGGCTATCAGGGCTAGCGTCCAGACAACACAGACCTCTCACTGGCTATCAGGGCTAGCATCCAGACAGACACACACAGACCTCTCACTGGCTAACAGGGCTAGCGTCCAGACAACACAGACCTCTCACTGGCTAACAGGGCTAGCATCCAGACAGACACACACAGACCTCTCACTGGCTAACAGGGCTAGCATCCAGACAACACAGACCTCTCACTGGCTATTAGGGCTAGCGTCCAGACAGAAACACACAGACCTCTCACTGGCTATCAGGGCTAGCGTCCAGACAGACACACACAGACCTCTCACTGGCTATTAGGGCTAGCGTCCAGACAGAAACACACAGACCTCTCACTGGCTATCAGGGCTAGCGTCCAGACAGACACACACAGACCTCTCACTGGCTATGAGCGCTAGCGTCCAGACAGACACACACAGACCTCTCACTGGCTATCAGGGCTAGCGTCCAAACAGACACACACAGACCTCTCACTGGCTAACAGGGCTAGCATCCAGACAGACACACACAGACCTCTCACTGGCTATCAGGGCTATCATCCAGACAACACAGACCTCTCACTGGCTAACAGGGCTAGCATCCAGACAACACAGACCTCTCACTGGCTATCAGGGCTAGCATCCAGACAACACAGACCTCTCACTGGCTAACAGGGCTAGCGTCCAGACAGACACACACAGACCTCTCACTGGCTAACAGGGCTAGCGTCCAGACAGACACACACAGACCTCTCACTGGCTATCAGGGCTAGCGTCCAGACAACACAGACCTCTCACTGGCTATGAGGGCTAGCATCCAGACAGACACACACAGACCTCTCACTGGCTATCAGGGCTAGCATCCAGACAGACACACACAGACCTCTCACTGGCTATCAGGGCTAGCGTCCAGACAGAAACACACAGACCTCTCACTGGCTATCAGGGCTAGCGTCCAGACAGACACACACAGACCTCTCACTGGCTAACAGGGCTAGCGTCCAGACAGACACACACAGACCTCTCACTGGCTATCAGGGCTAGCGTCCAGACAACACAGACCTCTCACTGGCTATCAGGGCTAGCATCCAGACAACACAGACCTCTCACTGGCTAACAGGGCTAGCATCCAGACAACACAGACCTCTCACTGGCTAACAGGGCTAGCATCCAGACAACACAGACCTCTCACTGGCTATCAGGGCTAGCGTCCAGACAGACACACACAGACCTCTCACTGGCTATGAGGGCTAGCGTCCAGACAGAAACACAGACCTCTCACTGGCTATCAGGGCTAGCGTCCAGACAGACACACAGACCTCTCACTGGCTAACAGGGCTAGCGTCCAGACAGACACACACAGACCTCTCACTGGCTATGAGGGCTAGCATCCAGACAACACAGACCTCTCACTGTCCAGACAGACACACACAGACCTCTCACTGGCTATCAGGGCTAGCGTCCAGACACACACACACAGACCTCTCACTGGCTATCAGGGCTAGCGTCCAGACAGGCTCTGATCTGCCACACTTGCTGCTTAAAATAGCGACGGGATTAGCAGGGAAGAGAACAGCAGACAGACGCCATAAGCAGTGTTGGCAATGAGGGTTAGTTTACCAGCCGAACACCATCCACACCACTAAGGTCCATAGTCTAGGTGTTCTAAGGAAAGGTACATTTGGGGTGGGCAATCTCTCTCTCTCGCTCGCTCTCTCTCTCTCTCACACACACACACACACACACACACACACACACACACACACATACACACACACAACGACGAAATGCACCTACCAAGCCTATACACATTTGTGAAAGGATTTCCATGATGGTCAACATTCAGATAGAGGGTCGTGGATCGGTTCAGCCTTCATTAAATTAGAGCAAAACGAATTAGGCTGTTGAGGATGGAAAGAGGCCAGGGGTAGAGGCTCGGGGGGGACCTCTATAATGAGGCCAGGGGTAGAGGCTCAGGGGGGGACCTCTATAATGAGGCCAGAATAACCTACACCCACCCTGTTCTCTGTAGGCCTCATTTACATATTGTGTCTCTGTTGCCACCCTGTGTGTGTGTGTGTGTGTGTGTGTGTGTGTGTGTGTGTGTGTGTGTGTGTGTGTGTTAGGGCTGCACAATTAATCGTATTAATAGTTGAAATCACACATTCCTGGTTTTAAACAGTTCTATTCAACGTGAGCACTAGAGATCATAGAAACGCGCCGGGGTGCGCTTAGGGCAGAGCGCCAAGCCGGAAATTCTTGCTAGGCGATTCACCCCAGAAGTGACTAGTCAACTAGGTAGCAGACACCCCCCCCCCCCCCAGCTCCTACAGAAAGAAGCATTAGCTTAGAGCTCATTTGATCTGGGGGGGGGGGGGTTTCTACTTGACCAGTCACTTCTGGGGTGAATCGCCTAGCAAACATTTCAGGCTTGGGAACATCGGGGTCGCTGGACGTTGCTGGAGCACATATTGTGCGCACATTGTGTGAGAGGATTTGAAGCCGATGTTGTGCAAACAATCTAGAGCGATTGTTCCTGCAACTAATCCACTTGTTTTTATATGAAAGTGGCACCAGAGTTAATCACACTTAATCTTGATTACATTATCAGGCAAAAATAATCGCAATTATACATTTTTGTCATAGTCGTGCAGCCCTAATTGTATGTCTGTTTGTGTGTGTGTGTGTGTGTGTGTGTGTGTGTGTGTGTGTGTGTGTGTGTCAGAGGGGTTTATAACTATGGCTACAGTGCAGCAATGGTAATTGTTCTGACCTCCCAGTGAAACGAATGCTTGCTTTTACAATGTAGCCTGTGTTGTTGTTTTTTTACAATGTAGCCTGTGTTGTTGTTGTTTTTACAATGTAGCCTGTGTTGTTGTTGTTTTTTTACAATGTAGCCTGTCGCAGTAAACAAACACCACAATATTTGCTTGTCATAAAGACAAGTCCACCACTAACAGCCTGCTGTAGGTTTGCATAAATACAACACAAAAAAACATGGATTTACTGTCATGCATTTCATGACATGCATGCAAATCAATGCCATCATATCACGGGCCAGTGTGATAGGCGACAACAAGAAGTCCCTTAGTCTCAGGTTCGGTGGGTACCCAGCAAACACGCAACGTCAGGGAGACGTTCAGATCATGTCTTAATAACGTCCGTCGGTCCAGAACCCCATTTGTTCGTCTGCTGGACCCCTCAATATTCAAACGTCTGGCTTGGACCCCTCTAAGACGTCTGTGGACGTGCAAAACGGGTCCAATATCTGAACGTTAAAAAAAAACATTCATTCTGGCTCCTAATTGGATGTCTTTGGACGTCCGGAAAAGACAAAAAAGACATCTAAAAGACGTCTTTTAGACGTATCTTTGCTCAGTGGGTAGCAGACGTGGATCTGATTAGAGAGCGTTACCTAAAAGCCATCTTGATGTCGGCCTACTGTCCCCCGCCTGAAAGATGACGGCCTACTACCCCGCCTGAGAGATGACGGCCCCCTGTCACCCAAACTGACGTCGGTCGACACAGTTCTCACGTCCTGTGGGTTAAAGATCCCACAATTTGACAATTTCCAACCGATTTTAATTCAAATATTACTCAGACGTTTAACTTAAGACATTAAAGACAAACGCTGATAACAGTATTTAGCTCGCATAAACGTCCATCTTTCCACGTTGCATGTCAGGACGCTGGGATAACCTCACTTGTTTGGGTTTGGACAGATTATACAAGCTAACGTTAGCTAACGATTTACCTCAGAAAAAGTAATTATCGTTAGTATTAATTACTTTCTGAGGTAAATCGTTAGCTAACTGGCAGCAGTAGGCTAGCCAGCGCGAGATAGCTACTGAACTTTGTCCAAATATGCCTCACATCATCTTGCTTACAGCACAAACATTCAAACTTCAGAGCCGTTGGCAGCTGGCTACTCTTCCGAGAGAGATAAGAGAACCGTTGGACAGGTCATCTTTAAACTTAGAGATAAGAGAGCCGTTGGACAGGTCATCTTCAATCTTAGAGATAAGAGAACCGTTGGACAGGTCATCTTGAATCTTAGACATAAGAGAACCGTTGGACAGGTCATCTTCAATCTTAGACATAAGAGAACCGTTGGACAGGTCATCTTCAATCTTAGAGATAAGAGAACCGTTGGACAGGTCATCTTTAAACTTAGAGATAAGAGAGCCGTTGGACAGGTCATCTTGAATCTTAGAGATAAGAGAACCGTTGGACAGGTCATCTTCAATCTTAGACTTATGAGAACCGTTGGACAGGTCATCTTCAATCTTAGAGATAAGAGAACCGTTGGACAGGTCATCTTCAATCTTAGAGATAAGAGAACCGTTGGACAGGTCATCTTCAATCTTAGAGATAAGAGAGCCGTTGGACAGGTCATCTTCAATCTTAGAGATAAGAGAACCGTTGGACAGGTCATCTTGAATCTTAGAGATAAGCGAACCGTTGGACAGGTCATCTTGAATCTTAGAGATAAGAGAACCGTTGGACAGGTCATCTTGAATCTTAGAGATAAGAGAACCGTTGGACAGGTCATCTTCAATCTTAGACTTATGAGAACCGTTGGACAGGTCATCTTCAATCTTAGAGATAAGAGAACCGTTGGACAGGTCATCTTCAATCTTAGAGATAAGAGAACCGTTGGACAGGTCATCTTGAATCTTAGAGATAAGCGAACCGTTGGACAGGTCATAAGTGAACCGTTGGACAGGTCATCTTCAATCTTAGAGATAAGAGAACCGTTGGACAGGTCATGTTTAATCTTAGAGATAAGGGAACCGTTGGACAGGTCATCTTGAATCTTAGAGATAAGCGAACCGTTGGACAGGTCATAAGTGAACCGTTGGACAGGTCATCTTCAATCTTAGAGATAAGCGAACCGTTGGACAGGACATCTTCAATCTTAGAGATAAGAGAGCCGTTGGACAGGTCATCTTAAATCTTAGAGATAAGAGAGCCGTTGGTCAGGTCATCTTCAATCTTAGAGATAAGAGAACCGTTGGACAGGTTATAAGTGAACCGTTGGACAGGTCATCTTGAATCTTAGAGATAAGAGAACCGTTGGAAAGGTCATCTTAAATCTTAGAGATAAGAGAACCGTTGGACAGGTCATCTTTAATCTTAGAGATAAGAGAACCGTTGGACAGGTCATCTTAAATCTTAGAGATAAGAGAACCGTTGGACAGGTCATCTTGAATCTTAGAGATAAGAGAACCGTTGGACAGGTCATCTTCAATCTTAGAGATAAGCGAGCCGTTGGACAGGTCATCTTCAAACTTAGAGATAAGAACCGTTGGACAGGTCATCTTGAATCTTGACAGCCGTGAACTCACCCAGAGATCTGTGCCCCAGTCCATGTTCAACTGAAGCCTTCTTCCTCCCTGAATACAAAGAACTTCTTCAAAGTTATCCCGACATTCAGAGACGCCCCAATCCCTAAAGAGGAGGAATTGTAACCTCAGACTTTGTTTCGACACACTATGAGCGATTTCTTCTCAGTAACCGAAACAGTTCACTTGCTAGATAGATAAATATCGCCTTAGCTAGCTTAGTTTGTTACTCTTGCTAGATAATTTTCCTGCTTGTAAAGGAAAGACGGATAAACTCGCTTTCACATCCGCGTCACTCCCAAATCCTCATTCTTAAAGGGGCCGCACACAATGAGGAGATGGAGATGGACAACTTTACAGATGCTCTTGTTTTATTATGAGCATAAAAAGGGATTTTTTTTCAATAATTTCATGTTGTTTTTACATAGCAGTGATCAAATCAACTCAACTCTCAACTCAAAATTTATTTATAAAGCACATTTAAAACAACCGAGGTTGACCAAAGTGCTGTACAGCTTCACAGCAACAGAACACAAACAAAACACTACAATTCATCATACAGTACATCATACACAATACACAATAAGCAATATAAAATACAGAACAACAGTTCCAGAACCTAGGAGCCAAACCAAACTTTATTTGTATAGCACATTTCATACACAGATGCAACACAATGCGCTTTACAGAGAGCAATGGGGGGTGGGCATAGGTGATAATGTATAAAACTAACTCATTTGGACACTATCAGATAAAGATTAACAAGTTAAGTATAAAATGTACCATTCAATGAAGAAAAAACAACAACAAAAACATACATTTCAGGTACATCTTAATTATCTAACGATAAATATTGTATGATGGGATGATGCACTCACTCAACTTAAAATATATAGAGAAAAGCAATAGATTAGCATTAGAATGGGTCCAGAATAGCATTAGGGGCATGTTAAAAAATACACACAAAAATACATTCAAATTATTTCTAAAATAGAATCCAATGCCCATGAGATTTCAGACGATGAACGTGTAGCCTACCATTGATGCCCCTATGATGCAATACTCTCAATTCCATTCACATGCCTCTGTTATAATGTGTGATTCCTGGTCTAATCTGCCCACAAATGATTCTGTACACTTGTAATCATTTGATTTGCTCAGTGGTGATGTTGTCTTGGTCACTGAAAAAACATGAATGTACCGACAAGTGCTCGAATCCCCATTCTGAGTAAATTGGGTCATGGGAACAGGGGTGGCGCCTGCGCTTGGCACAGGCTACAAGGCAATTGCCTAGGGCGCACGGACAGTCCCGACACTTACTATTGTTGCTCCGATTGTCGCTCAACAAGTCTCCTGAAAATCGGAATTGTCCTCTAGCAACTGCACCCCCCCACCCTCCCTCCGGGGCCGCAAGGGGATGACATCATAAGATCCATGGCTCGATGGGCCATACGACATCCAGCAGCGGATGATTGCAAAAAGGATGAGGATCAAGGCGAAGCCGACGGCAATAATTATCCATACAAGATACGCCGTGCCCCCTCCAATCTGAACGACGTCTAGAAAGAGAGAGAGAGAGAAAGAGAGAGAGAGAGAGTCAGCACTCATAATGTGATTAGGAACAATTCTGCTCGGATTATGGGAATATGGGAATGATGCCCTGTTCATTTTGTCTGTGGGATTTAATTTAATATTGTTAGGATGCTGTTTGAAATAATGACAGCTATGTGGAATGGCGTCGTTAATCTTTACTCAAGGACGGTTTCCATTACATGACGTGAAGTCAGCTGTAGTAGCCTACCTCTCATTGTCACTGTGGTAGATCTGGTCGCATTTCCAAGTTTATTCGTGGCAGTGCAGATGTAAATCCCAGCGTTGGTAGACGTGGCTCCTGTGATGTTCACGGTCCTCTGTCGCCCCCCAGTGGACACACCGTTAAAGGACCACTCCAGCTCTGGTGGTGGTTTTCCTTCAGCAGCGCAGACTAGAGATATATCATCGCCCACGTCCACCTCCCTTCTGTCATCTCCCAACGGAAACCTAGGAGCAACTGAGGAGAAACCAAGCCATTTAATTACAGTCATTTAACAGACGCTTTTATCCAAAGTGAAAAGCTGTTAGACCTTTCAGAGCTATACAGCTGTAGAATTCCAGATGAAGTAATGTACAGCTTGATGTTGGAATAGTTACATGCAGTCTGTCAGTTCATTTCAAATAACTAACTGGAAACAATTAAGCAGTAAAATAGTTTGCAATTCATAAATTCTTAAATTAGTTATAACCAAATAGCAACTATAATTGTGTTTGTGAATCTTTTTTGGATCAACCAGAATGATGATGTGGAAATAATGTATAACAGGTTAAAACCTACAGTGCACATCCAGGACAAAAGGTTCTGTCACAGTAGGAGGGGGTTGTGGTCCGTCTGGTCCCAGGTCCAGTTGTGCCTCACATCTGTACTGTGCTCCATCATCATGTCTACTGGGGGTGATGGTGAGGACAGATGACTCATTCACTGGTGTCTTTATCCGGTCATCAGAAGAGGTGGTCATCATGGTGTCGTTTCCTTTATACCAGGTCACAGTGAGACTCTGGACAGGAGCAACGTTGAGGACGTCACATGACAGCTGATACTCTGTCCCCTCCACCATCGGAACAGTGTGGTCCACAGGGAAGATGGACACGCTGTCTGGACGCTCTGGGGAGGAAGGCTTTGTGTTAACATCACTGACAGGCTCAAATATAATGACTTGGTCCAACCTCTAACTGATTGTATTCATTGCTTGGAGACGCAATGACATACAGTAGTATATTGAAATGACCGTTTGTGTCACATCGTCACTCAAAACTTGTGCCGAGTAGCCTACAGTACGTCTTTCTGCCATTTTGCAGCCGGCTTTAAAGGTGCTCAGTTCGATTTCTCATTTCTTTTTTCGGCCACTAGAGGGGGCAGTGGTGCAGCGTATCAGATATAAACAAGTGGGCGTTTTCACTCCATACGGTGCCGTTCAGGGGGTGGGGCTCAGCGCCGGGCCGGCTTCGCTCATAATAAAAATAAATTCTGCATTTGCTCCACAGGCACGACACCGTTGGCTATATCTTCTGTACAGTTATAGTTATGACTCCTCTGGATCTATTTATTGCATATATTGTTTGTTTGTTTGTTTTTTACAAAAAGTGCAGTAAATCGACCAGAGCATCTTTAAGGGGACCCACTACTACTAGAATATGTTTTTTAGGGGGCCCAGAATTCGACGCCCCTGACCACTAGCATTGTTAAATCAAAGTACACCCGTTATAAAATGTGGTATTCATATTCATCAGATAGTGAACTGATGCAGGTTTACAGTATTATAAGTGTAGTATTCTGAACTAAACTACATGGCTAAACCAGTTGAATGAATAATGTGAGATTCTCCCAGATACTATTATTAAATGACTGTATAGTCAATCTACAGACAGATTCAACAGGATCTTTATCAAATCACTAATGACTACAAACTGTGGGCTACTACTGTTCAACAGAAACATCCATTTCACTTTACAATAATGGACATACTCACTGTAAATGGTGAGCGGAAGAGACTCTATACGCTGCAGTCCGTTAACGAGGTTGATGTAGCATTTAGGCTCTGTGGTCCAGTCTGTCAAGGTGGCCATGGTCCAGGTGACCAAGCTGACGCCCTCCTGTAGGCCTGTGGCTCCGAATCTGGCCTCCCAGCCCAAACCGTCGTGGTCTGCGATTGATGTGCTGCAGTCGACGGAAACGGGGTCTCCATATCTCACCACCACTCTGGGAGGGTTGAACTCAAGGACTGTGGTCACCGATAGGACAAAGTGAAAAGACAATATTACAGATATACATTTCAGATCTGCATAACGAGAGCATATGCGAACAGCAACGTTTCCTGTTTGCTCGAACTAGGGAAAAAAGTGTTCACGCTCAAACATGTTTCCGATAGGCTTCCTGAGCGCACACACACACACACACACACACACACACACAAACTCCTGACCTTCTCTTTCAGAACCAAACCACAGCCACCCAAGCTGCCATCTAAATCATACAGTATAATATAATATGGGCAAATGGAAATCAAAAGGTGTATGAAAAAAATACCTTTGACAACTGTTACATTGATAGATTCTGATGAAACAGGAAGTTGTGGTCCGTCTGGTCCCAGGTCCAGTTGTGCCTCACATCTGTACTGTGCTCCATCATCATGTCTACTGGGGGTGATGGTGAGGACAGATGACTCATTCACTGGTGTCTTTATCCGGTCATCAGAAGAGGTGGTCATCATGGTTTCGTTTCCTTTGTACCAGGTCACAGTGAGACTCTGGACAGGAGCAACGTTGAGGACGTCACATGACAGCTGATACTCTGTCCCCTCCACCATCGGACCAGTGTGGTTCACAGGGAAGATGGACACGCTGTCTGGAGGCTCTGTGGGGGAAAATAATATTTTTATACCCTCCCTGCCCTATAACAACCATTTTATTGCTTATTCTCACCTATTATCAAATCTATATCGTCTTTCACGTTTCTCATGTATGGATGGATGTTAGAATGTATGTGTGTGTATATGTATGTATGTATGTATGTATGTATGTATGTATGCATGTGTGTATGCTTGTATGTGTGTGTGTGTGTGTGTGTGTGTGTATGCTTGTATGTGTGTGTGTGTGTGTGTGTGTGTGTGTGTGTGTGTGTGTGTGTGTGTGTGTATGGATGTAGTACTTATTTTTTTCTTTGTCAAATGTGTGTACTATGTTATGTTGCATATGTGAGCGGTGTCGCAAGGCCGATTCCATCATTGCTGACAATAAAGTTCATTCGTATCGTCTACTTACTGTACACTATGACAGTGAGATCTGTACGACATTCGCCACCGTCATTCAACTTCATATTGCACTGAGCCTGGGGATCCCAGTTCACCAAACTAGACACATTCCAGATAAGGAACTGGGCGTCTTCTTCCACTGCGTTTCCCTCACTGGTTTCCCAGCGCATCCCAAGATGTGAGGCGTTTGTGCTGCACTTGACTTCCATGGACTCTCCGTGTTTCACCACCAGCTTCTCAGGGGTCAGAATGAGCGAGGGACACCGTCCATCAGCAGCAGCTGTAAACACATAGTGAAAGGTTTATTTCTCTGTTGTTGTATTTTAAAATGGGACTTTCCTAGCAACTAACCACAATCCCCACAACCCCCCCCCCCCTCCCACACCCCCTCCCCTCCCTGTTCTCACACATCCAACGAACTCGGCCCATTTCTGCTTCTGTCAACTGTCTGGTACCACTAAAACTGACACCTACCATACCCAAGAGAGCACCCGTGTGTAGCCTACTTCATGACATCAACTGCGTGATCATACTCATTACCATTTATTATATTCAGTTCCAATTATCATTCATTATATTCAAATCCAATTTCTTGGATTTTGATAATTGTTCTGTCGCGTTCACAAATTACATCTAACTTTTTATTTAGTATTTGCTTAGAAAAACGGTAAAACATAACCTATCCAGTAACAAGGCCATTGAAAAGTGTGGAAAACAGATATTCAACATATAGGCTACATGTTTACTATGGTTCAAAGAGCATCCGTGTGTACTATGACATCAACTGCGTGCTCATACTCATTATCATTTGTTATATTCAGTGAAAATTTCTTTGATTTTGATAATTGTTCAGTCACTATCACAATATAATATGGGAATGATGCCCTGTTCATTTTGTCTGTGGGATTTAATTTAATATTGTTAGGATGCTGTTTGAAATAATGACAGCTATGTGGAATGGCGTCGTTAATCTTTACTCAAGGACGGTTTCCATTACATGACGTGAAGTCAGCTGTAGTAGCCTACCTCTCACTGTCACTGTGGTAGATCTGGTCGCATTTCCAAGTTTATTCGTGGCAGTGCAGATGTAAATCCCAGCGTTGGTAGACGTGGCTCCTGTGATGTTCACGGTCCTCTGTCGCCCACCAGTGGACACACCGTTAAAGGACCACTCCAGCTCTGGTGGAGGTTTTCCTTCAGCAGCGCAGACTAGAGATATATCATCGCCCACGTCCACCTCCCTTCTGTCATCTCCCAACGGAAACCTAGGGGCAACTGAGGAGAAACTACGCCATTTAATTACAGTCATTAAGCAGACGCTTTTATCCAAAGTGAAAAGCTGTTAGACCTTTCAGAGCTATACAGCTGTAGAATTCCAGATGAAGTAATGTACAGCTTGATGTTGGAATAGTTACAAGCAGTCTGTCAGTTAATTTCAAATAACTAACTGGAAACAATTAAGCAGTAAAATAGTTTGCAATTCATAAATTCTTAAATTAGTTATAACCAAATAGCAACTATAATTGTGTTTGTGAATCTTTTTTGGATCAACCAGAATGATGATGTGGAAATGATGTATAACAGGTTAAAACCTACAGTGCACATCCAGGACCAAAGGTTCTGTCACAGTAGGAGGGAGTTGTGGTCCGTCTGGTCCCAGGTCCAGTTGGGCCTCACATCTGTACTGTGCTCCATCATCATGTCTACTGGGGGTGATGGTGAGGACAGATGACTTATTCACTGGTGTCTTTATCCGGTCATCAGAAGAGGTGGTCATCATGGTTTCGTTTCCTTTATACCAGGTCACAGTGAGACTCTGGACAGGAGCAACGTTGAGGACGTCACATGACAGCTGATACTCTGTCCCCTCCACCATCGGACCAGTGTGGTTCACAGGGAAGATGGACACGCTGTCTGGACGCTCTGGGGAGGAAGGCTTTGTGTTAACATCGCTGACAGGCTCAAATATAATGACTTGGTCCAACCTCTGACGGATTGTATTCATTGCTTGGAGACGCAATGACATACAGTAGTATATTGAAATGACCGTTTGTGTCACATCGTCACTCAAAACTTGTGTAGCCTACAGTACGTCTTTCTGCCATTGTGCAGCCGGCTTTAAAGGTGCTCAGTTCGATTTCTCATTTATTTTTTCGGCCACTAGAGGGGGCAGTGGTGCAGCGTATCAGATATAAACAAGTGGGCGTTTTCACTCCATAAGGAGACGTTCAGGGGGTGGGGCTCAGCGCCGGGCCGGCTTCGCTCATAATAAAAATACATTCTGCATTTGCTCCACAGGCACGACACCGTTGGCTATATCTTCTGTACAGATAGTTATGACTCCCCTGGACCTATTTATTGCATATATTGTTTTTGTTTTTGTTTTTTTTACAAAAAGTGCAGTAAATCGACCAGAGCACCTTTAAGGGGACCCACTACTACTAGAATATGTTTTTTAGGGGGCCCAGAATTCGACGCCCCTGACCACTAGCATTGTTAAATCAAAGTACACCCGTTATAAAATGTGGTATTCATATTCATCAGATAGTGAACTGATGCAGGTTTACAGTATTATACGTGTAGTATTCTGAACTAAACTACATGGCTAAACCAGTTGAATGAATAATGTGAGATTCTCTGAGATACTATTATTAAATGACTGTATAGTCAATCTACAGACAGATTCAACAGGATCTTTATCAAATCACTAATGACTACAAACTGTGGGCTACTACTGTTCAACAGAAACATCCATTTCACTTTACAATAATGGACATACTCACTGTAAATGGTGAGCGGAAGAGACTCTTTAGGCTGCAGTCCGTTAACGAGGTTGATGTAGCATTTAGGCTCTGTGGTCCAGTCTGTCAAGGTGGCCATGGTCCAGGTGACCAAGCTGACGCCCTCCTGTAGGCCTGTGGCTCCGAATCTGGCCTCCCAGCCCAAACCGTCGTGGTCTGCGATTGATGTGCTGCAGTCGACGGAAACGGGGTCTCCATATCTCACCACCACTCTGGGAGGGTTGAACTCAAGGACTGTGGTCACCGATAGGACAAAGTGAAAAGACAACATTACAGATATACATTTCAGATCTGCATAACGAGAGCATTATGCGTACAGCAACGTTTCCTGTTTGCTCGAACTAGGGAAAAAAGTGTTCACGCTCAAACATGTTTCCGATAGGCTTCCTGAGCGCACACACACACACCCACACATACCCACACACACACCCACACCCACACCCACACACACACACACACACACACACACACACACACACACACACAAACTCCTGACCTTCTCTTTCAGAACCAAACCACAGCCACCCAAGCTGCCATCTAAATCATACAGTATAATATAATATGGGCAAACGTAAATCAAAAGGCGTATGAAAAAAATACCTTTGACAACTGTTACATTGATAGATTCTGATGAAACAGGAAGTTGTGGTCCGTCTGGTCCCAGGTCCAGTTGTGCCTCACATCTGTACTGTGCTCCATCATCATGTCTACTGGGGGTGATGGTGAGGACAGATGACTCATTCACTGGTGTCTTTATCCGGTCATCAGAAGAGGTGGTCATCATGATGTCGTTTCCTTTATACCAGGTCACAGTGAGATTCTGGACAGGAGCAACGTTGAGGACGTCACATGACAGCTGATACTCTGTCCCCTCCACCATCGGACCAGTGTGGTCCACAGGGAAGATGGACACGCTGTCTGGAGGCTCTGTGGGGGAAAATAATATTTTTATACCCTCCCTGCCCTATAACAACCATTTTATTGCTTATTCTCACCTATTATCAAATCTATATCGTCTTTCACGTTTCTCATGTATGGATGGATGTTAGAATGTATGTGTGTGTATATATGTATGTATGTATGTATGTATGTATGTATGTATGTATGTATGTATGTATGTATGTATGCATGTGTGTATGCTTGTATGTGTGTGTGTGTGTGTGTTTGTGTGTATGCGTGTGTGTGTGTGTGTGTGTGTGTGTATGGATGTAGTACTTATTTTTTTCTTTGTCAAATGGGTGTACTATGTTATGTTGCATATGTGAGCGGTGTCGCAAGGCCGATTCCATCATTGCTGACAATAAAGTTCATTCGTATCGTCTACTTACTGTACACTATGACAGTGAGATCTGTACGACATTCGCCACCGTCATTCAACTTCATGTTGCACTGAGCCTGTGGATCCCAGTTCACCAAACTAGACACATTCCAGATAAGGAACTGGGCGTCTTCTTCCACTGCGTTTCCCTCACTGGTTTCCCAGCGCATCCCAAGATGTGAGGCGTTTGTGCTGCACTTGACTTCCATGGACTCTCCGTGTTTCACCACCAGCTTCTCAGGGGTCAGAATGAGCGAGGGACACCGTCCATCAGCAGCAGCTGTGGACACATAGTGAAAGGTTTATTTCTCTGTTGATGTATTTTAAAATGGGACCCTCCTAGCAACTAACCACAATCCCCACAACCCTGTTCTCACACATCCAACGAACTCGGCCCATTTCTGCTTCTGTCAACTGTCTGGTACCACTAAAACTGACACCTACCATACCCAAGAGAGCACCCGTGTGTAGCCTACTTCATGACATCAACTGCGTGATCATACTCATTACCATTTATTATATTCGGTTCCAATTATCATTCATTATATTCAAATCCAATTTCTTGGATTTTGATAATTGTTCTGTCGCGTTCACAAATTACATCTAACTTTTTATTTAGTATTTGCTTAGAAAAACAGTAAAACATAACCTATCCAGTAACAAGGCCATTGAAAAGTCTGGAAAACAGATATTCAACATATAGGCTACATGTTTACTATGGTTCAAAGAGCATCCGTGTGTACTATGACATAAACTGCGTACTCATACTCATTATCATTTGTTATATTCAGTGAATATTTCTTTGATTTTGATAATTGTTCAGTCACTATCACAATATAATATGGGAATGATGCCCTGTTCATTTTGTCTGTGGGATTTAATTTAATATTGTTAGGATGCTGTTTGAAATAATGACAGCTATGTGGAATGGCGTCGTTAATCTTTACTCAAGGACGGTTTCCATTACATGACGTGAAGTCAGCTGTAGTAGCCTACCTCTTATTGTGACTGTGGTAGATCTGGTCGCATTTCCAAGTTTATTCGTGGCAGTGCAGATGTAAATCCCAGCGTTGGTAGACGTGGCTCCTGTGATGTTCACGGTCCTCTGTCGCCCCCCAGTGGACACACCGTTAAAGGACCACTCCAGCTCTGGTGGAGGTTTTCCTTCAGCAGCGCAGACTAGAGATATATCATTGCCCACGTCCACCTCCCTTCTGTCATCTCCCAACGGAAACCTAGGGGCAACTGAGGAGAAACTAAGGCATTAAATTACAGTCATTTAGCAGACGCTTTTATCCAAAGTGAAAAGCTGTTAGACCTTTCAGAGCTATACAGCTGTAGAATTCCAGATGAAGTAATGTACAGCTTGATGTTGGAATAGTTACAAGCAGTCTGTCAGTTAATTTCAAATAACTAACTGGAAACAATTAAGCAGTAAAATAGTTTGCAATTCATAAATTCTTAAATTAGTTATAACCAAATAGCAACTATAATTGTGTTTGTGAATCTTTTTTGGATCAACCAGAATGATGATGTGGAAATGATGTATAACAGGTTAAAACCTACAGTGCACATCCAGGACCAAAGGTTCTGTCACAGTAGGAGGGGGTTGTGGTCCGTCTGGTCCCAGGTCCAGTTGTGCCTCACATCTGTACTGTGCTCCATCATCATGTCTACTGGGGGTGATGGTGAGGACAGATGACTCATTCACTGGTGTCTTTATCCGGTCATCTGAAGAGGTGGTCATCATGATGTCGTTTCCTTTATACCAGGTCACAGTGAGACTCTGGACAGGAGCAACGTTGAGGACGTCACATGACAGCTGATACTCTGTCCCCTCCACCATCGGACCAGTGTGGTTCACAGGGAAGATGGACACGCTGTCTGGACGCTCTGGGGAGGAAGGCTTTGTGTTAACATCACTGACAGGCTCAAATATACTGACATGGTCCAACCTCTAACTGATTGTATTCATTGCTTGGAGACGCAATGACATACAGTAGTATATTGAAATGACCGTTTGTGTCACATCGTCACTCAAAACTTGAGTAGCCTACAGTACGTCTTTCTGCCATTGTGCAGCCGGCTTTAAAGGTGCTCAGTTCGATTTCTCATTTCTTTTTTCGGCCACTAGAGGGGGCAGTGGTGCAGCGTATCAGATATAAACAAGTGGGCGTTTTCACTCCATACGGTGCCGTTCAGGGGGTGGGGCTCAGCGCCGGGCCGGCTTCGCTCATAATAAAAATACATTCTGCATTTGCTCCACAGGCACGACACCGTTGGCTATATCTTCTGTACAGATAGTTATGACTCCCCTGGACCTATTTATTGCATATATTGTTTTTGTTTTTGTTTTTTTTTACAAAAAGTGCAGTAAATCGACCAGAGCATCTTTAAGGGGGACCCACTACTACTAGAATATTTTTTTTAGGGGGCCCAGAATTCGACGCCCCTGACCACTAGCATTGTTAAATCAAAGTACACCCGTTATAAAATGTGGTATTCATATTCATCAGATAGTGAACTGATGCAGGTTTACAGTATTATACGTGTAGTATTCTGAACTAAACTACATGACTAAACCAGTTGAATGAATAATGTGAGATTCTCTGAGATACTATTATTAAATGACTGTATAGTCAATCTACAGACAGATTCAACAGGATCTTTATCAAATCACTAACGACTACAAACTGTGGGCTACTACTGTTCAACAGAAACATCCATTTCACTTTACAATAATGGACATACTCACTGTAAATGGTGAGCGGAAGAGACTCTTTAGGCTGCAGTCCGTTAACGAGGTTGATGTAGCATTTAGGCTCTGTGGTCCAGTCTGTCAAGGTGGCCATGGTCCAGGTGACCAGGCTGACGCCCTCCTGTAGGCCTGTGGCTCCGAATCTGGCCTCCCAGCCCAAACCGTCGTGGTCTGTGATTGATGTGCTGCAGTCGACGGAAACGGGGTCTCCATATCTCACCACCACTCTGGGAGGGTTGAACTCAAGGACTGTGGTCACCGATAGGACAAAGTGAAAGGACAACATTACAGATATACATTTCAGATCTGCATAACGAGAGCATATGCGTACAGCAACGTTTCCTGTTTGCTCGAACTAGGGAAAAAAGTGTTCACGCTCAAACATGTTTCCGATAGGCTTCCTGAGCGCACACACACACACACACACACCCACACACACACACACACACACACACACACAAACTCCTGAACTTCTCTTTCAGAACCAAACCACAGCCACCCAAGCTGCCATCTAAATCATACAGTATAATATAATATGGGCAAACGGAAATCAAAAGGTGTATGAAAGAAATACCTTTGACAACTGTTACATTGATAGATGCTGATGAAACAGGAAGTTGTGGTCCGTCTGGTCCCAGGTCCAGTTGTGCCTCACATCTGTACTGTGCTCCATCATCATGTCTACTGGGGGTGATGGTGAGGACAGATGATTCATTCACTGGTGTCTTTATCCGGTCATCTGAAGAGGTGGTCATCATGATGTCGTTTCCTTTATACCAGGTCACAGTGAGATTCTGGACAGGAGCAACGTTGAGGACGTCACATGACAGCTGATACTCTGTCCCCTCCACCATCGGACCAGTGTGGTCCACAGGGAAGATGGACACGCTGTCTGGAGGCTCTGTGGGGGAAAATAATATTTTTATACCCTCCCTGCCCTATAACAACCATTTTATTGCTTATTCTCACCTATTATCAAATTTATATCGTCTTTCACATTTCTCATGTATGGATGGATGTTAGAATGTATGTGTGTGTATATGTATGTATGTATGTATGTATGTATGTATGTATGTATGTATGTATGTATGTATGTATGTATGTATGTATGTATGCATGTGTGTATGCTTGTATGTGTGTGTGTGTGTGTGTGTGTGTGTGTGTGTGTGTGTGTGTGTGTGTGTGTGTGTGTGTGTGTATGGATTTAGTACTTATTGTTTTCTTTGTCAAATGTGTGTATTATGTTATGTTGCATATGTGAGCGGTGTCGCAAGGCCGATTCCATCATTGCTGACAATAAAGTTCTATGGTATCGTCTACTTACTGTACACTATGACAGTGAGATCTGTACGACATTCAACACTGTCATTCAACTTCATGTTGCACTGAGCCTGTGGATCCCAGTTCACCAAACTAGACACATTCCAGATAAGGAACTGGGCGTCTTCTTCCACTGCGTTTCCCTCACTGGTTTCCCAGCGCATCCCAAGATGTGAGGCGTTTGTGCTGCACTTGACTTCCATGGACTCTCCGTGTTTCACCACCAGCTTCTCAGGGGTCAGAATGAGCGAGGGACACCGTCCATCAGCAGCAGCTGTGGACACATAGTGAAAGGTTTCTCACTGTTGTTGTATTTTAAAATGGGACTTTCCTAGCAACTAACCACAATCCCCACAACCCCCCCCCCCTCCCACACCCCCTCCCCTCCCTGTTCTCACACATCCAACGAACTCGGCCCATTTCTGCTTCTGTCAACTGTCTGGTACCACTAAAACTGACACCTACCATACCCAAGAGAGCACCCGTGTGTAGCCTACTTCATGACATCAACTGCGTGATCATACTCATTACCATTTATTATATTCGGTTCCAATTATCATTCATTATATTCAAATCCAATTTATTGGATTTTGATAATTGTTCTGTCGCGTTCACAAATTACATCTAACTTTTTATTTAGTATTTGCTTAGAAAAACGGTAAAATATAACCTATCCAGTAACAAGCGCGAGTTGGAACACGTAGCCTACGCACACGCACACGTGCGAGAGGTGATATTGGCCATTGAAAAGTGTGGAAAACAGATATTCAACATATAGGCTTCATGTTTACTATGGTTCAAACAGCATCCTGTGTACTATGACATCAACTGCGTGCTCATACTCATTATCATTTGTTATATTCACTGAAGATTTCTTTTATTTTGATAATTGTTCAGTCACTATCACAATATAATATGGGAATGATGCCCTGTTCATTTTGTCTGTGGGATTTAATTTAATATTGTTAGGATGCTGTTTGAAATAATGACAGCTATGTGGAATGGCGTCGTTAATCTTTACTTTAGGACGGTTTCCATTACATGACGTGAAGTCAGCTGTAGTAGCCTACCTCTCATTGTCACTGTGGTAGATCTGGTCGCATTTCCAAGTTTATTCGTGGCAGTGCAGATGTAAATCCCAGCGTTGGTAGACGTGGCTCCTGTGATGTTCACGGTCCTCTGTCGCCCCCCAGTGGACACACCGTTAAAGGACCACTCCAGCTCTGGTGGAGGTTTTCCTTCAGCAGCGCAGACTAGAGATATATCATCGCCCACGTCCACCTCCCTTCTGTCATCTCCCAACGGAAACCTAGGGGCAACTGAGGAGGAACTATGCCATTAAATTACAGACATTTAGCAGACGCTTTTATCCAAAGTGAAAAGCTGTTAGACCTTTCAGAGCTATACAGCTGTAGAATTCCAGATGAAGTAATGTACAGCTTGATGTTGGAATAGTTACATGCAGTCTGTCAGTTAATTTCAAATAACTAACTGGAAACAATTAAGCAGTAAAATAGTTTGCAATTCATAAATTCTTAAATTAGTTATAACCAAATAGCAACTATAATTGTGTTTGTGAATCTTTTTGGATCAACCAGAATGATGATGTGGAAATGATGTATAACAGGTTAAAACCTACAGTGCACATCCAGGACAAAAGGTTCTGTCACAGTAGGAGGGGGTTGTGGTCCGTCTGGTCCCAGGTCCAGTTGTGCCTCACATCTGTACTGTGCTCCATCATCATGTCTACTGGGGGTGATGGTGAGGACAGATGACTCATTCACTGGTGTCTTTATCCGGTCATCAGAAGAGGTGGTCATCATGGTGTCGTTTCCTTTATACCAGGTCACAGTGAGACTCTGGACAGGAGCAACGTTGAGGACGTCACATGACAGCTGATACTCTGTCCCCTCCACCATCGGACCAGTGTGGTTCACAGGGAAGATGGACACGCTGTCTGGACGCTCTGGGGAGGAAGGCTTTGTGTTAACATCACTGACAGGCTCAAATATAATGACTTGGTCCAACCTCTAACTGATTGTATTCATTGCTTGGAGACGCAATGACATACAGTAGTATATTGAAATGACCGTTTGTGTCACATCGTCAATCAAAACTTGAGTAGCCTACAGTACGTCTTTCTGCCATTGTGCAGCCGGCTTTAAAGGTGCTCAGTTCGATTTCTCATTTCTTTTTTCGGCCACTAGAGGGGGCAGTGGTGCAGCGTATCAGATATAAACAAGTGGGCGTTTTCACTCCATACGGTGCCGTTCAGGGGGCGGGGCTCAGCGCCGGGCCGGCTTCGCTCATAATGAAAATAAATTCTGCATTTGCTCCACAGGCATGACACCGTTGGCTATATCTTCTGTACAGTTATAGTTATGACTCCCCTGGACCTATTTATTGCATATATTGTTTGTTTGTTTGTTTTTTTTTACAAAAAGTGCAGTAAATCGACCAGAGCACCTTTAAGGGGACCCACTACTACTAGAATATTTTTTTTAGGGGGCCCAGAATTCGACGCCCCTGACCACTAGCATTGTTAAATCAAAGTACACCCGTTATAAAATGTGGTATTCATATTCATCAGATAGTGAACTGATGCAGGTTTACAGTATTATAAGTGTAGTATTCTGAACTAAACTACATGGCTAAACCAGTTGAATGAATAATGTGAGATTCTCCCAGATACTATTATTAAATGACTGTATAGTCAATCTACAGACAGATTCAACAGGATATTTATCAAATCACTAATGACTACAAACTGTGGGCTACTACTGTTCAACAGAAACATCCATTTCACTTTACAATAATGGACATACTCACTGTAAATGGTGAGCGGAAGAGACTCTTTAGGCTGCAGTCCGTTAACGAGGTTGATGTAGCATTTAGGCTCTGTGGTCCAGTCTGTCAAGGTGGCCATGGTCCAGGTGACCAAGCTGACGCCCTGCTGTAGGCCTGTGGCTCCGAATCTGGCCTCCCAGCCCAAACCGTCGTGGTCTGCGATTGATGTGCTGCAGTCGACGGAAACGGGGTCTCCATATCTCACCACCACTCTGGGAGGGTTGAACTCAAGGACTGTGGTCACCGATAGGACAAAGTGAAAGGACAACATTACAGATATACATTTCAGATCTGCATAACGAGAGCATATGCGTACAGCAACGTTTCCTGTTTGCTCGAACTAGGGAAAAAGGTGTTCACGCTCAAAAATGTTTCCGATAGGCTTCCTGAGCGCACACACACACACACACACACACACCCACACCCACACACACACCCACACACACACACACACACACACACACACACACACACACACACACACACACACACAAACTCCTGACCTTCTCTTTCAGAACCAAACCACAGCCACCCAAGCTGCCATCTGAATCATACAGTATAATATAATATGGGCAAACGTAAATCAAAAGGCGTATGAAAAAAATACCTTTGACAACTGTTACATTGATAGATGCTGATGAAACAGGAAGTTGTGGTCCGTCTGGTCCCAGGTCCAGTTGTGCCTCACATCTGTACTGTGCTCCATCATCATGTCTACTGGGGGTGATGGTGAGGACAGATGACTCATTCACTGGTGTCTTTATCCGGTCATCAGAAGAGGTGGTCATCATGATGTCGTTTCCTTTGTACCAGGTCACAGTGAGACTCTGGACAGGAGCAACGTTGAGGACGTCACATGACAGCCGATACTCTGTCCCCTCCACCATCGGACCAGTGTGGTCCACAGGGAAGATGGACACGCTGTCTGGACGCTCTGTGGGGGAAAATAATATTTTTATACCCTCCCTGCCCTATAACAACCATTTTATTGCTTATTCTCACCTATTATCAAATCTATATCGTCTTTCACGTTTCTCATGTATGGATGGATGTAAGAATGTATGTGTGTGTATATGCATGTATGTATGTATGTATGCATGTGTGTATGCTTGTATGTGTGTGTGTGTGTGTGTGTGTGTGTGTGTGTGTGTGTGTGTGTATGGATTTAGTACTTATTGTTTTCTTTGTCAAATGTGTGTACTATGTTATGTTGCATATGTGAGCTGTGTCGCAAGGCCGATTCCATCATTGCTGACAATAAAGTTCATTCGTATCGTCTACTTACTGTACACTATGACAGTGAGATCTGTACGACATTCAACACTGTCATTCAACTTCATGTTGCACTGAGCCTGTGGATCCCAGTTCACCAAACTAGACACATTCCAGATAAGGAACTGGGCGTCTTCTTCCACTGCGTTTCCCTCACTGGTTTCCCAGCGCATCCCAAGATGTGAGGCGTTTGTGCTGCACTTGACTTCCATGGACTCTCCGTGTTTCACCACCAGCTTCTCAGGGGTCAGAATGAGCGAGGGACACCGTCCATCAGCAGCAGCTGTGGACACATAGTGAAAGGTTTATTTCTCTGTTGTTGTATTTTAAAATGGGACCCTCCTAGCAACTAACCACAATCCCCACAACCCCCTCCCCCCTCCCACACCCCCTCCCCTCCCTGTTCTCACACATCCAACGAACTCGGCCCATTTCTGCTTCTGTCAACTGTCTGGTACCACTAAAACTGACACCTACCATACCCAAGAGAGCACCCGTGTGTAGCCTACTTCATGACATCAACTGCGTGATCATACTCATTACCATTTATTATATTCGGTTCCAATTATCATTCATTATATTCAAATCCATTTTCTTGGATTTTGATAATTGTTCTGTCGCGTTCACAAATGACATCTAACTTTTTATTTAGTATTTGCTTAGAAAAACGGTAAAACATAACCTATCCAGTAACAAGGCCATTGAAAAGTGTGGAAAACAGATATTCAACATATAGGCTACATGTTTACTATGGTTCAAAGAGCATCCGTGTGTACTATGACATCAACTGCGTGCTCATACTCATTATCATTTGTTATATTCAGTGAAGATTTCTTTGATTTTGATAATTGTTCAGTCACTATCACAATATAATATGGGAATGATGCCCTGTTCATTTTGTCTGTGGGATTTAATTTAATATTGTTAGGATGCTGTTTGAAATAATGACAGCTATGTGGAATGGCGTCGTTAATCTTTACTCAAGGACGGTTTCCATTACATGACGTGAAGTCAGCTGTAGTAGCCTACCTCTTATTGTGACTGTGGTAGATCTGGTCGCATTTCCAAGTTTATTCGTGGCAGTGCAGATGTAAATCCCAGCGTTGGTAGACGTGGCTCCTGTGATGTTCACGGTCCTCTGTCGCCCCCCAGTGGACACACCGTTAAAGGACCACTCCAGCTCTGGTGGTGGTTTTCCTTCAGCAGCGCAGACTAGAGATATATCATCGCCCACGTCCACCTCCCTTCTGTCATCTCCCAACGGAAACCTAGGGGCAACTGAGGAGAAACCAAGCCATTTAATTACAGTCATTAAGCAGACGCTTTTATCCAAAGTGAAAAGCTGTTAGACCTTTCAGAGCTATACAGCTGTAGAATTCCAGATGAAGTAATGTACAGCTTGATGTTGGAATAGTTACATGCAGTCTGTCAGTTAATTTCAAATAACTAACTGGAAACAATTAAGCAGTAAAATAGTTTGCAATTCATAAATTCTTAAATTAGTTATAACCAAATAGCAACTATAATTGTGTTTGTGAATCTTTTTTGGATCAACCAGAATGATGATGTGGAAATGATGTATAACAGGTTAAAACCTACAGTGCACGTCCAGGACCAAAGGTTCTGTCACAGTAGGAGGGAGTTGTGGTCCGTCTGGTCCCAGGTCCAGTTGTGCCTCACATCTGTACTGTGCTCCATCATCATGTCTACTGGGGGTGATGGTGAGGACAGATGACTCATTCACTGGTGTCTTTATCCGGTCATCAGAAGAGGTGGTCATCATGATGTCGTTTCCTTTATACCAGGTCACAGTGAGACTCTGGACAGGAGCAACGTTGAGGACGTCACATGACAGCCGATACTCTGTCCCCTCCACCATCGGACCAGTGTGGTTCACAGGGAAGATGGACACGCTGTCTGGACGCTCTGGGGAGGAAGGCTTTGTGTTAACATCACTGACAGGCTCAAATATAATGACTTGGTCCAACCTCTAACTGATTGTATTCATTGCTTGGAGACGCAATGACATACAGTAGTATATTGAAATGACCGTTTGTGTCACATCGTCACTCAAAACTTGAGTAGCCTACAGTACGTCTTTCTGCCATTGTGCAGCCGGCTTTAAAGGTGCTCAGTTCGATTTCTCATTTCTTATTTCGGCCACTAGAGGGGGCAGTGGTGCAGCGTATCAGATATAAACAAGTGGGCGTTTTCACTCCATACGGTGCCGTTCAGGGGGTGGGGCTCAGCGCCGGGCCGGCTTCGCTCATAATAAAAATACATTCAGCATTTGCTCCACAGGCACGACACCGTCGGCTATATTTTCTGTACAGATAGTTATGACTCCCCTGGACCTATTTATTGCATATATTGTTTTTTGTGTGTTTTTTTTTTACAAAAAGTGCAGTAAATCGACCAGAGCACCTTTAAGGGGACCCACTACTACTAGAATATTTTTTTTAGGGGGCCCAGAATTCGACGCCCCTGACCACTAGCATTGTTAAATCAAAGTACACCCGTTATAAAATGTGGTATTCATATTCATCAGATAGTGAACTGATGCAGGTTTACAGTATTATACGTGTAGTATTCTGAACTAAACTACATGGCTAAACCAGTTGAATGAATAATGTGAGATTCTCCCAGATACTATTATTAAATGACTGTATAGTCAATCTACAGACAGATTCAACAGGATCTTTATCAAATCACTAATGACTACAAACTGTGGGCTACTACTGTTCAACAGAAACATCCATTTCACTTTACAATAATGGACATACTCACTGTAAATGGTGAGCGGAAGAGACTCTTTAGGCTGCAGTCCGTTAACGAGGTTGATGTAGCATTTAGGCTCTGTGGTCCAGTCTGTCAAGGTGTCCATGTTCCAGGTGACCAAGCTGACGCCCTCCTGTAGGCCTGTGGCTCCGAATCTGGCCTCCCAGCCCAAACCGTCGTGGTCTGTGATTGATGTGCTGCAGTCGACGGAAACGGGGTCTCCATATCTCACCACCACTCTGGGAGGGTTGAACTCAAGAACTGTGGTCACCGATAGGACAAAGTGAAAGGACAACATTACAGATATACATTTCAGATCTGCATAACGAGAGCATATGCGAACAGCAACGTTTCCTGTTTGCTCGAACTAGGGAAAAAAGTGTTCACGCTCAAACATGTTTCCGATAGGCTTCCTGAGCGCGCACACACACACACACACACACACATACACCCACACACACACACACACACACACACACACACACACACACACACACAAACTCCTGACCTTCTCTTTCAGAACCAAACCACAGCCACCCAAGCTGCCATCTAAATCATACAGTATAATATAATATGGGCAAACGGAAATCAAAAGGCGTATGAAAAAAATACCTTTGACAACTGTTACATTGATAGATTCTGATGAAACAGGAAGTTGTGGTCCGTCTGGTCCCAGGTCCAGTTGGGCCTCACATCTGTACTGTGCTCCATCATCATGTCTACTGGGGGTGATGGTGAGGACACATGACTCATTCACTGGTGTCTTTATCCGGTCATCAGAAGAGGTGGTCATCATGATGTCGTTTCCTTTGTACCAGGTCACAGTGAGATTCTGGACAGGAGCAACGTTGAGGACGTCACATGACAGCTGATACTTTGTCCCCTCCACCATCGGACCAGTGTGGTCCACAGGGAAGATGGACACGCTGTCTGGAGGCTCTGTGGGGGAAAATAATATTTTTATACCCTCCCTGCCCTATAACAACCATTTTATTGCTTATTCTCACCTATTATCAAATCTATATCGTCTTTCACGTTTCTCATGTATGGATGGATGTTAGAATGTATGTGTGTGTATATGTATGTATGTATGTATGTATGTATGTATGTATGTATGTATGTATGCATGTGTGTATGCTTGTATGTGTGTATGCTTGTGTGTGTGTGTGTGTGTGTGTGTGTGTGTGTGTGTGTGTGTGTGGATTTAGTACTTATTGTTTTCTTTGTCAAATGTGTGTACTATGTTATGTGTTGCATATGTGAGCTGTGTCGCAAGGCCGATTCCATCATTGCTGACAATAAAGTTCTATGGTATCGTCTACTTACTGTACACTATGACAGTGAGATCTGTACGACATTCGACACTGTCATTCAACTTCATGTTGCACTGAGCCTGTGGATCCCAGTTCACCAAACTAGACACATTCCAGATAAGGAACTGGGCGTCTTCTTCCACTGCGTTTCCCTCACTGGTTTCCCAGCGCATCCCAAGATGTGAGGCGTTTGTGCTGCACTTGACTTCCATGGACTCTCCGTGTTTCACCACCAGCTTCTCAGGGGTCAGAATGAGCGAGGGACACCGTCCATCAGCAGCAGCTGTGGACACATAGTGAAAGGTTTATTTCTCTGTTGTTGTATTTTAAAATGGGACCCTCCTAGCAACTAACCACAATCCCCACAACCCCCTCCCTCCTCCCACACCCCCTCCCCTCCCTGTTCTCACACATCCAACGAACTCGGCCCATTTCTGCTTCTGTCAACTGTCTGGTCTACCACTAAAACTGACACCTACCATACCCAAGAGAGCACCCGTGTGTAGCCTACTTCATGACATCAACTGCGTGATCATACTCATTACCATTTATTATATTCAGTTCCAATTATCATTCATTATATTCAAATCCAATTTCTTGGATTTTGATAATTGTTCTGTCGCTCACAAATTACATCTAACTTTTTATTTAGTATTTGCTTAGAAAAACGGTAAAACATAACCTATCCAGTAACAAGGCCATTGAAAAATCTGGAAAACAGATATTCAACATATAGGCTACATGTTTACTATGGTTCAAAAAGCATCCGTGTGTACTATGACATCAACTGCGTGCTCATACTCATTATCATTTGTTATATTCAGTGAAGATTTCTTTGATTTTGATAATTGTTCAGTCACTACCACAAATTACATCTAATTTTTTATTTATTTAGTAGTTGCTTAGAAAAACGGTAAAACAGAAACTATCCAGTAACTAGATGGAATTGGAAATGTCTGCGACCGCGCACGTGCAAGAGGTGATATTGGCTCATGGCTAGGCCTATTGATTAGTATTTGAACATCTCGTATTTGCTGTTATTATTATACCAGGGTGGAAAACAGATATTCAACATGTACATGTTGACTATGGTTCACATTAACCTCCATATTTACACGACCATGACACACCGCGCAACACGCGCTCCTCTCTTACCGCGGTGTACCGGCGCGAGGAGGCCCAGCATCATGAGAAGCGGCAGCGCGCGGGTCCTCAGGTCCGCCATGCGCGCGAGGGTGGGGCGGTCAGGGAGGCTGAGGAGAAATGATGCTCCTGGCGGGAAGAGGACTGCTTCTGGCGGGAAGAGGACCTCCTCTGGGGGTCCTCGCTCTGTTCTGGCGGTGTGTTGGCTCTACACCTCCCAGGCAGAGGTGAAGGCAGTTTGAATACGGAAACCAAGCCCTCAAGCTACAACGAAAGGAAGTGGTATAACGGAAATAGGCCTGCAACATACCACAACATATTACTCATCAGTTAAGAGAGAGAGAAAAAAAGTAGACCCCTCCCATAGATAGATGGATAAAGGAAATTGGAAAATATGTAAAAACATAGCCACCATTGCCATGACTTTCATTTCCTTCTTTTATTGAAGAATACATACCAGTCAGGAAGCACTTGTGTAATAAAGTCATATACTTGAGAAATGTATCAACATGCCTGTCATCATACTATATGAGGAGGTACATTGACATTGCACTAATGATTTTCATATATGTACTGTACAAACTATCACCAAATCAGTTTTTGGTAGTGCAACTAATAACAACCAATCTCAGTGTCATCATCCTTTGCCAAGCTTTTAAACATATACATCTATTAGTAGATAAACAGTAGGTAGTACTTGGATCAGAGAGGATGGCCAATAACTATACAGTAATTCCTCTTGAAAAGTTTCTCAATGAATGACACATAGACGGAGGTGCAAACAGATCACAGGTGAAAAAGGTGACACACATACAAACTCATACATACACTGATCAAACAAATGACCTATTTTGGATTAAAAACATCTATTTTTCACCTAAAGGTGACAAGTCTGCCCCTCTGCACAGAGAGCAGAATTCCTTTCATACACAGGCCTCCGCATGTCGGACATTCAACTCTCCATTCTGATCAGTCTTGTCCACCATTGCAGAACGCCATCACATAGTGCAAGGCAAGGCAGTCCGTTAGGTGGGTTTGATCATCATGGCGACTTTCTTGAGGGAGTAGGAGCCACCGTGGAACTCTGTCCAGTAGGCGCCGTCCTGGTAACGACTGCGATAGTGCCCACCCCGATACCAGACGCCGTTCAGGTTGGAGTGGGCACACATGTGATACCACCAACCCCCTTTCTGGTAGTGCGCGCAGTTTCCTGAAGAAGAAGGAACAGAAGAATCAGACTTCTTCTTACACACTTAGGGTGACATACATATTGTAGCAATGGTGTGTGTTGCTATAGGGCGCTGTGTGGTCACGATTGCATCTCGCTAAAACAGACGCCACAAGTCACAGTATTTCTGTCTAGCTGCTGTTGTTTTTGAGAGGAAACAATGCAGTAAATCTAAGATTTATTGGATTTTCCAAATGTTTTGGAAATAGAGACAGTGTTTACATGTGTTTTTCAGTATGTATAACATTTGATTATCATAGAAACGTGTTTTTATACAGATCATATCGACATCGGTAAATATTGGTTATCGGCCATGACAGCAATGTTAATATCTGTTATCGGTATCGGCCAAAATGTTCATATCGGTGCATCCCTAATCTCGTTAAAACAGACGCCACCGTCACAAACAGGAAGTGATGCGATCGAGGATTCACCAGAGTAGCCGTCCTTGTCCCTGTCCAGAGTGGTGAAGGCCTTGTTGTTGTGCCAGGAGAGGGAGTCCCCGGCGGTGCCCTGGTAATCCCCCAGTCTCAGACGGTACCAGTCGCTCTCGGGCTCCAGGTGGAAGCTGTTGTACTCGGCGAACACCTGGCGACCCTGCCAGTCCTCCATGTCCACCCGCAGCTTGTAGCTGGCCTGTTTGGTCAGCCAGTAGAGGTGCTCCAGACCCAGCCAGTACTCTCCGTCCAGGTTCCCGAAGCCTTGCTGAGGTGGAGATACGACCCAAGAACTGAGCACTACAGGAACTCTACCGTCCCCTATCTCAGGGTTTACTATCTACCATCTACCATCCCCTATCTCAGGGTTTACTATCTACCATCTACCATCCCCTATCTCAGGGTTTACCATCTACCATCCCCTATCTCAGGGTTTACCATCTACCATCTACCATCCCCTATCTCAGGGTTTACCATCTACCATCTACCATCCCCTATCTCAGGGTTTACCATCTACCATCCCCTATCTCAGGGTTTACCATCTACCATCTACCATCCCCTATCTCAGGGTTTACCATCTACCATCTACCATCCCCTATCTCACGGTTTACCATCTACCATCCCCTATCTCAGGGTTTACTATCTACCATCCCCTATCTCACGGTTTACCATCTACCATCCCCTATCTCAGGGTTTACTATCTACCATCTACCATCCCCTATCTCAGGGTTTACTATCTACCATCCCCTATCCCCTATCTCAGGGTTTACTATCTACCATCCCCTATCCCCTATCTCAGGGTTTACTATCTACCATCCCCTATCTCAGGGTTTACCATCTACCATCTACCATCCCCTATCTCACGGTTTACCATCTACCATCCCCTATCTCAGGGTTTACTATCTACCATCTACCATCCCCTATCTCAGGGTTTACTATCTACCATCCCCTATCCCCTATCTCAGGGTTTACTATCTACCATCCCCTATCCCCTATCTCAGGGTTTACTATCTACCATCCCCTATCTCAGGGTTTACCATCTACCATCTACCATCCCCTATCTCAGGGTTTACCATCTACCATCCCCTATCTCAGGGTTTACTATCTACCATCCCCTATCTCAGGGTTTACTATCTACCATCTACCGTCCCCTATCTCAGGGTTTACCATCTACCATCCCCTATCTCAGGGTTTACCATCTACCATCCCCTATCTCAGGGTTTACCATCTACCATCCCCTATCTCAGGGTTTAACATCTACCATCTACCATCCCCTATCTCAGGGTTTACTATCTACCATCCCCTATCTCAGGGTTTACCATCTACCATCTACCATCCCCTATCTCAGGGTTTACCATCTACCACCTACCATCCCCTATCTCAGGGTTTACTATCTACCATCCCCTATCTCAGGGTTTACTATCTACCATCCCCTATCTCAGGGTTTACTATCTACCATCCCCTATCTCAGGGTTTACTATCTACCATCTACCATCCCCTATCTCAGGGTTTACCATCTACCATCTACCATCCCCTATCTCAGGGTTTACCATCTACCATCCCCTATCTCAGGGTTTACCATCTACCACCTACCATCCCCTATCTCAGGGTTTACTATCTACCATCCCCTATCCCCTATCTCAGGGTTTACTATCTACCATCCCCTATCTCAGGGTTTACTATCTACCATCTACCATCCCCTATCTCAGGGTTTACCATCTACCATCCCCTATCTCAGGGTTTACTATCTACCATCCCCTATCTCAGGGTTCTGGGTTCTGGTATCTGGGGATTTAAGATATTTTTAAAATGTGGGAGAGAGAGGGGAGGACATGCAGCACAGGACCCGAGCCGGGAATCGAACCCGGGTCCGCTGCGCGAAGGACTAGCCTTCACATAGGGCGTGCCTTACCCGGTGAGCTACCGGGGCGCCCCGTCTTTTAACAAATTACATGATTATGTAGGGAGGGAAGGGACAAAAAGCCTTGTATTTACAGAACTACAATACCATTTCAATTCAACAAATTAATCAGAGACTATGAATCGTGTCAACATCAATATTACTGCTACATTGGCGAAACACTTCATTGTACCCTAACTTACACCTGATGGATTTTGCGTACATATGAACACACACAGACCGGACGTTCACAGAGATTTGGGGGGGGGGGATTCCAGGTGCAAGTTAGGGGGGGTCTGAGGAAGAAAGGTTGGGAACCCCTGCCCTATCTGACCAGACTGCTTAATGAAAATGTATAACTTGATACCCCTCCTTTTAAATTAGGCTGTTTCTCTCATAACGTCTTTGAGTTATAGCTTACAGCTAGCATTCCTGATTTTAACAGCCATCATGATAACTGCAGGCTACAACTTTAATTCAAATTTCATCACATATCGTTACCTGAAATGAGAGGCAGACTGAGGTGAGAAAATAGAATTATAACATATCATTTCAGACTAGTAAAACTTGAGTGCGCTTGAGACCGCAGCTAAAAAAAAGACAACACTGTCACCACTATTTCTACGACCGCCGCTTGCGGTTGACGGAGAGCACCTTGTACTGCTCCCAGTTTCGGAAGAAGTTGACCGATCCGTCCTGTCGCCTCTGAATGACGGTCCAGCCCCCCTGGGCCCGGCTCTGCTCGCACCAGGCCTGCAGGAGACGGTTGGCACTTATCGGGCGCAGCAGGTAGATCCCGCTGGTGGTCTCGCCCGAGTCCAGCACGTGCTGACAGTCCCTCCAGGGCCCTGAGGAACACACACCGTGCAACAGAGTGATCTAAAGGCCTCCGAGTGTCCGCGGAGCGCGGGGGAGCTGGGCATATAGGAGACAGGGGTCTGGAATGTTGTTTGTTTTGGAGCCAACAAGGTCACAGATACACCCCGAGCTTTAGCTTTGCTTCGGTTAATCTGTTTACTGCGAAGGAATTCGTTCCCAGCACATGTTGTACGTCTCCTGTCACACTGGAAAGATATCACACATACAATCATATGTCTAGTAGCACACAGGACGTCCGCACGCAAACACACACGATGCACGTACTACGTTTATATAAGCACCGTTTCTCTCACACACAAAGATAACTCTAAGCCTTACATACTGTGAGCAAACATATCATTGTCCCTCATTAGTAACATCAATGAGCTCCGAGTCGTCCACAAGCCACAACACACTAAGTGATTTGGAGTCACTTTGCTGCTGCTGTTTAGTTTTTGGGTGGGACCTCGTCCATCAAATGTGCCTCACTCATCCAAACGGTCTGTCCTGTAATCTCACACATTCCGCTTGAACAAACAAAGGGGCATTGTGGGAGTTATTGCCAAGTAATTCAAGGTTCCATAGCAATGGGCTGTGATTAGTGTGTTGTGTGTGTGTGTGTGTGTGTGTGTGTGTGTGTGTGTGTGTGTGTGTGTGTGTGTGTGTGTGTGTGTGTGCGTGCGCATGCATGTGTGTGTGTGTGTATATGTGTGTGTGTGTGTACTATGTGTGTGTGTGTGTGTGTGCATGCGCCCGCATGTATGTACGCATGTGTGCGTGTGTGTGTGCATGCGTGTGTGTGTATGTGTACTATGTGTGTGTGTGCATGCGCCCGTATGTATGTACGCATGTGTGTGTACTATGTGTGTGTGTGTACTATGTGTGTGAGTGCATGCGCCCGCATGTATGTACTTGTGTGTGGGTGTGTGTGTGTGTGTGTGTGTGTGTACTATGTGTGTGAGTGCATGCGCCCGCATGCATGTACTCATGTGTGTGTGTGTGTGTGTGTGTGTGTGCTATGTGTGTGAGTGCATGCGCCCGCATGTATGTACTCATGTGTGTGTGTGTGTGTGTGTGTGCCTCATTAACGATGCTCCTTCTCTCATCTGATGAGAGCAGCTGGCTGTTTAAACATTGTTTAGGCGTTCCCACGGAGATAGCATCCTACCCCCAGGCCACTGACTCCCTGAGCTGCTGCTGCTGCTGATATCACTGACCCTTGAACTCAGTCCAGTCCTTCAAACCTCAAAACCCCGCTCTGTGACACTGCGGTGCGGAAGAGGACAATCACAAGTAGCCGTTCAAAACAATACAGAAACCAAGAAGAAGGGTATTCTGGGTAGAGTAGGTAGATACACTGTGACTGAAATAGAAGCAATGCAAAGGTTGAACACATAAGTCTTCTTCTTCTTCTTCTTCATAACAGCGATGGACTGGTAAATGGACTGTACTTATAAAATCAGAATCAAATGATTCAGAATCGATTCATGAATCCCAAAATCGATCTTTTATTTAATGAATGAATGAATAAATGAAGGAATAAATAGTTATTAATTCATTCAATGATTCATTCATTCATTCATCCATTTTTGGAAATCAGTATCGATACCCAGCCCTGGTGTATGTGTACCTAGCTAGTGTATGTGTTGCATAACTTGGCATGTAATTAAGGTTACAGCTAAAAAAACAAACAGGTTTTAGTAACACTAACCGAACAGATATTGAATCGAATCGAATCGTGATAATCGATTTTGAACCTTGTGAATCGGAATTGAATCGATTCTTGAAATTCGAATGGATCCCCAGCCCTAGCGGTGATGTACCTGGGGTCTTGGTGACGGGGAAGCTGATGAAAGGAGGGTCCGTGGGGACGCTGGTGGGGAGGACGTTGACCTGCTGGGGTTTGACCTTCGGCGGGGGCGGCGGCGCGCCCTGGTCTCTCTGGATGTCATTGGCCGATGCCCTGAACGCAGAGCTGTCATTAAGGACCACGCTGGGCTGTGGTGCAGAGGTCACCTGTCCAAATCAACAAAACACAAATTAGGGAGGTGTTCCAGGCGTGTCCGGCTGGGAGGAGGCCGCGGGGTAGACCCAGGACTAGGTGGCGGGACTACATCTCCGCACTGGCCTGTGAGCGGCTAAAGATTCCCCAGGCAGAGCTGGTTGATGCTGCTAGGGAAAGGGATGTCTGGGGCCCCCTGCTGGAGCTGCTGCCTCCGCGACCCGACCCCGGATAAGCGGATGACGATGGATGGATGGACAGACGAATTAGACCTTGAGTCCTTAATGTACTTTGGAGAACGTGTCCCTTACCTGAGGGGGTGAGGTTGTGTCCTTGATCTGACACTGCGTCTCCAGACGGGCGATGAGCTGGCTCTGGTTGGCCATCATGGAGGTCAGGAGGCCATATTTCTTCTCCAGCTCCCTGTAGCTGCTGGACACCTGTAGGACCTGGGACGACCCAACATGGCGTCAGAGTCGGTAAACAAACCGTGGATGTCGCCAGAGAGACAGGCCAAATGTAGACAGACAAAGAGGAGTACTTTTCTCTCAGATTTACCTGCGTCGTGGCGTTGAGCAGGAGGTTTTCAACCCTGCGCTGTTCAATCGCCTGGTCCTTTTTGTGGATGACCTCGTGCAGCAGCTGGGCGTACAGCTGCGTGATGCGCGAGTTCATCACGCTGCTCTCCCGCCGCAGCGCCCTGACGTCAGTAGCCAGCGACGCCTCCTGCTCCAGCTGCGAGCGCAGCTTCTCCAGCCGCTCGTGCTGCAGACTCAGCTCGGCCCGCAGCGCCGCTACCTCGCTGTGGTTGGCGCCGGCGGACTCCGTGCTCACGCAAAGCGCCCCCTTCAGTTTCTGCTGGGGAACGATGAAGGTGTAGGAGCAGCGGCCTTGCTTGGTTTCCGACGAGCGGGACGGACGCTTCTGCGCGCTCTCCCCGTGGCTTCCGTCCCGACCCGCCGCCTCGGGCAGAACCAGCACCAGGGTGATGAAGAGGGTCAGGCCTAGACACAGCTGCTTCTCCATCTATCTGTTCAGCTATTAAAGTTGTTCCTGTCAGTGGAAAGAAAATTTGATTGATTACTGGCTGGTTGGTACAGTGACATAAACATGACATTTTTTTATTATTTTTTTAAGCCTAACTAGGTACTGGGGTTGCAAATTAGCCAGTTGGCTAGAAATCTTTTATGCAGCACATTTATTATGACAGCATGTATGTAACAATGTGTGCTGCATTGTGCCTAACAAATAAACCAATTATTTTTTTAAAGATATAATATCAAATAGCCTACAGTATTTAAGAGGCAGCCAGGACTGCCTCTAAGTCTTGACTCCAGAAGATGTTCCGGAAGGTGAAGCCAAGACACACGTCAGTGTTTCTGCCTGCTGGAGTTTATTAGCAGGTCAACACTAGGGAGACCGCGGTCAACAAAAACCAGCCAGAGTCAATAATCATCCATCCCGTCGGTCAACACAGCTGACTTCTCAGACTCCGCACCCTCCAATCAAAACGGTCACAGTCAACACAATAAACACCATCAATAGGCTGTTACACTTCACACCCTATAGTTTAACAAATTCAACTCAGTTATACCGTAGACATTAAAAATCAGAATAAAGCATTCAAAATGAGCTCACAAATTATTATGAATTCTACCAACAGGTAGGTTTTAGTTTAATTAGTAGGTATTCCTACTAAGAATCAGGCACAGTTCCATTGCTGTGCGCATGCACCTCTATTCCTATCTCAACACGAGAGATATAATTTCCACTGGTTCATTGTTCAAGATAAAGGCTGCAACCTACCAGCGTCGACAGTCCAATTATCTTCCAGTAGATGCGTTTCCTGTGTGTGATCCAAAATTGCGTGTGATCAAAAAATCGCGTGATCCACTGATGTAGAGAGCTGATTTCAGAAGATATCTCGAAAGGTAGGATGAGGGTAACTTCCTCTTGACTCTCTGGTAATCTACTGACATGCCAAGAATGCTGCTACCTGTCCCTCCAGAGTGAAGTCTCCTGTGGAGTGAGTAGAGACCTCCTTCCCCGGGGTGTCTGAGTGTCACACACAGACGGGCAGACCCTCAAACCCCGAGCAGCAGAACGCAAATGGGGATGGACATGCATCGCAACACTGAGAAACAGTCTGCAATCAGAGAGACCTCCCCTTCACTCGGTCCTCGCCACGGGGACCTGTTAAAACAAAGAGACATAATTACAAACTGGCCCCCAAGGACACCCCCTCCCATACTCAAGGCTATGACCCACAGTGCGGGAGGCAATTTCACCCCCCCCCCCGCCCTCCTCCTATAGGGTTAACCCTAACCCTAACTCCCCATTTATAGTAGACTAGCCTACAGTAACCTACCTGTTAACCCTAACCCTAACCCATACTCCCCATTTATAGGGTTAACCCTAACCCTAACCCATACTCCCCATTTATAGTAGGGAAACCCTAGGTTAACCCTACTCCTCCTCCTATAGGGTTGACCCTAACCCTAACTCCCCATTTATAGTAGGCTATGCTAGCCTACAGTAACCTACCTGTTCGCTCACTCATCATGACGTCAGGTTACAGCATCAGGAGTGAAAACATAGGCTATAATATTAAAGTCCGCGAGTTAAGATTCAGTGAGGTTGAACACCCCCCACTGAGCAAAGACACGTCTAAAAGACGTCTTTTTTGTCTTTTTCGGACGTCCAAAGACATCTAATTAGGAGCCAGAATGAATGTTTTTTTTTAACGTTCAGATATTGAACCCGTTCTGCACGTCCACAGACGTCTTAGAGGGGTCCAAGCCAGACGTGTGAATATTGAGGGGTCCAGCAGACGAACAAATGGGGTTCTGGACCAACGGACGTTATTAAGACATGATCTGAACGTCTCCCTGACGTTGCGTGTTTGCTGGGGGTGGGTCGGCTTGCCTAAGAAGAAAAACAAGATTTTTTTTTTTTTTTATGTTGTTACAGTATCCTTTTATATGTATATTTTATAGGTGTGCTACTGTATGCTCTCCCGTTCACAGCACATGCCATGTTTCAGTCTGGCACGGTATTTGGCCCGGCGGGTCAGCGCGGCTGGGTCAGTGTGCGGTGCAGCCGGATCCGGCTGAGCAGCCAGAATATTAGGCCTATTGTGTTTGACCCAGAACCAGACTCCCCCACACTTTCATTTTGTCTTTTGGCGCTTTCTTTTTAAGTCCGCATTAGCCTGCGTGTTTGGTCCCGAACAGGAGCCAAACCTGTCTGTTTGGCCCCAATAAACGAAGGTTGTTTTTAAATGTGTTACCATCCTCCGGAGCTGAGCCTCTGTGGTGACCTCTACCGGTAGACACACGCTACTGCTAGGCAGTTGAACCTGCTCTCTTGCACTTGCTGTGGGATTTATTAATAGAACGGGTTTCACCCGTTAGATTCATGAGCAGAAACCAATGAGAGAGCCGCAAGGAGCTATCGCGAGAGAGTAGAGAGCTACAGAGAAAGGAAAATTGAGACTAGAAAGGGTGTTCAGAGAGCACAGACCTCCGCCCATGAATGCGTTTTGTCAGTGTAACGAAGTATAGAGTAAACTCACTCCTCAGTATGAATATGGTCTTGCGCCATTGAAGAGGTATCTGTTCGGTGGTGTAACTGGTAGCTGAGATTATGAGAGGTCGTCACGTGTGTTTATAAATCAGAGGACCCGGGTTTGATCCCAGTGTGGGCAAGTAGTGGGAGGATCACAATGTGCAGTTGGTGGATGTGTACATCGACCCTCGGGGCTCTCTCCCCCCCCCCCCCCCCCCCCCCCCCGCACACCCCAGTCCGAACCCTGTGTCTCTCAACAATCGGTCAGGTAGTTTTTACGTCATCATGCTGGGAAAAAAACAGGCGGAGTCCATCCATCCATCTTCACCCGCTTATCCAGGGTCGGGTCGCGGAGGCAGCAGCTCCAGCAGGGGGCCCCAGACATCCCTTTCCCTAGCAGCACCAACCAGCTCTGCCTGGGGGATCTTTAGCCGCTCACAGGCCAGTGCGGAGATGTAATCCCGCCACCTAGTCCTGGGTCTACCCCGCGGCCTTCCTCCGAAGTCCAGGAAGTGACTGAGGGAGAACAATGTTAGGGCGGGTTTGTGGTGCCTCCTGGGATCCACTCCAAAATGGAATAGGTTCTAGGTAGAACCCTCTTATCAAGCGTGACTCATCCTGCAGGTTGTCTTAGAGAGCGAGCAGCTGCAGGCTTAGGCATGCTTCCTCACACACACACACACACACACACACACACACACACAAGATCCTGACCTACTGTCGCTCTCTCACTCTTGTTCCAAAGGGCACTACAGTATATCGGCCACTTCTTGGACTGATCTGAGTCCTGTGTGATGAAGCCGCTGTGCTGTGGACCTCTTTTACACCTACAGGTCCTATTATGGTAAATGGACGGCACTTATATAGCGCTTTTCCACCTTAGTGGCACTCAAAGCGCTTTACAATGGCCTCTCATTCACCCATTCACACACACATTCACACACACATTCACGGTAGCTGCCATGCAAGGTGCTAACCTGCTCATTGGGAGTAATTTGGGGTTAGGTGTCTTGCTCAAGGACACTTCGACATGTGGACAGTCGGAGCTGGGATTCGAACCACTGACCCTTCGATCATTGAACGACCCGCTCTATCAACTGAGCTACAGCCGCCCCTATTATGGCTGCTTACAGGACCATACCGGTCTAAATACGATTTCCTTCAAATATGATCTCCGTAAACAAGTCACCCAACGTATATCACATTACCGCAATCAGTTTTCCGAAGCAAAGCTCACGTTAAAAGATATTTGCATTTTCGCGTCTTGCATACATTTCAAAAGTTGAATTTAATGGCTTTGAAACATTATTTTTAAATTGACATCAGTAGCTGTGGTCTTATTTGTGTCTGATTAAACCAGTCATACACACAGTACTGTGAAACGTCTATCAGTGGACATTGTTGCTACTGTGCTCGTTTGTGCAATATAGCACATAGTGCGTTATCAGTTTGTAGTGCTAGCAATGATTAGCTTGGCTAGGACTACAAAGATGGGGTGAAAGTATGTTTTTTGCCTCTTGTTTCTGGAATGCTTTTAACTGGGGTATGACATCACTCCGGGCTGGAAAATCCTAGTGTCCAAAGCCTTTAAAGTTTGTTTCTAGTCATACAGCTTTGTGACACACAACACAGGTGCAATGGGCGGCGACACAGAACACACACAGACACACACACAGCTGAAGCGGTAGGCAATAACATGTGTCCCCTGCATTTCTGTCCTCCTCCTCCAGGGGGAGCCAGGAGCAGTGAGCAGCCTCATCAGTGGCGCCGGTGACCTGGAACACAGCATAATACCATGAGCATTTGACATGAGAATTTTGGCTACATTCAGGCCAGATCTAGCAAATCAGTCCAGCTCACATGTTCACCGCAGCCAGAAAATGGACGCCCCTACAAAGACTACTGTTGTGGGTTGTTTGTTTGTCATTCATTAAGACACACATGAGCAAAGCCTCACGTTTGCAACACTCAAGTCAGCCCTTGGCCGATCAAATACCCAGTTCCCTGTGTACCTGCGGGCGCGGTCATCCGTCTTCAATTGTTCCGCTGTTGAATGGAATTCCTCACAGGGATGGCGCCTTGTGGGATTCGATCCGCAAACAGGGACATTGTGACACGCCAAATTCATTTTCAACCTGTATCGTGTGACCTGTTATAAGACTAGGAGACAAAGCAGCGGTCTTAACCTTTACATACAGAGCACTCCCGCTTAACTCTTTGCTTTGGTGTGAATCCTTTGTTATTGGAGACCATTCATCTCGAGCTGTTCAGAAGAAGTCACGCTCGGTGCTGAAAAAAATGGTGTTGTGATGTGGGAACTTAGAATAAACATGCTTGTCTAAAGAACTTCTAGAAGTAAGCAGATAAATACAAGTCGGACCCGACTATTGTCACAAGGGAGTAAACAGTGACATCAAGAATGAGAAAAAAAGTTGTATGTTGGACATGCAATTGATAACTTTGAAATAAAAAGTTGATAACAAAAAAAAAAGCATGAGAAAAAAGACCAGTATAAGATACTAACCTGCAGCATCGACGCTGATCCAGTTATCAAGAAACGCATTTTTAGTTTTAACTGTTGATGTTGAATTCAGTTCGAGTCATGATTCTCAGCACCGGCCAGACTCAAGAGTTCAGGGTCAGACTGGGTCAGACCGGTTCGGACCGGGTCAGCCTGATTCGGACCCCTGTGCTTCCCTGCTCCGGTCGACCGTCATCCTCTCTGAAGGCCAGTGGTTGAGCTGACCTCTCTCTCTCTGTGATGATATAGGCCATGTGCACTTCCGCAACATGTAAGCAGCACATGACCTACAGCGGACAGGAAACAATCTTGAACTTGTCAAATCCGTCGGTTCACATTAAGGGAAAGATCATTACCTCTGCCCCAGCGACAGCGCAGGGCGAGATGTAATGTTTTTGGTGGCGTGCGTGCGTGTGTGCACGTGTGTTTGTCTGTAGGATTACACAAAAACTACTGGACCCATTTTCCCGAAACTTGGTGGAAGGGTGTAGCATGGTCTAACTTAGAACCCATTCAATTTTGGAGCAGATCTGAAGCACGGGTCGGGTCCACAGGCCGCCCAAATACAAACACCCATTCACCTCCATTCATTTTTACCTCTGCCCCAGTGAATCACGAGCCCCCCGGACGGCCATTCACCTCCATTCATTTCTTGGATGAGGATTAGACTAAAACTACCAGACTGCTTTTCACTAAACTCAATGGAGGCGTGTTGCATGGGCCAATTTAGAACCCATTCAATTTTGGCGTGCCGAGCCACGGAATGCATTCAGGGGCAGAGGTCTGTGCTCTCTGAGCACCATTTCTAGTTGAATCTGTATTCCCGTGGGCCTGAACTCTCCAAGCTGAAGTCATCACCCACAGAGCTGTTGAGGTGGTGGACAGCCGCCCAAACAGGAGCTACTGAAGGTCATGTTAGACTTGTCATTATAGTAGTAGTGAATGTGGACTAACGCCGTTCTGCCCCAAACTGGAAAACCCTCCAATTTGAACTTAACTGACATTAATCGTATACACCAAGGTTCAATAACTTAACTGATATTGATCGTATACACCAAGGTTATATAACTGCGCAGCGTTTGGACAGTCTAAACTGCCCATGAAGGAACGCCTTGGGGAAGAACCAGTTCTTCCTCTGTGGCGGATGTCTCTATGAAAACACACCTGAAGGAGGATTTGTTCTAATGGTGAAACGTTCCTCTTATGAAAGAGCACCCTCGGTTCCACGTGATCAAACCTGCTCCCCTGCTTGTTCCACAACACGACGCTCCCCTATCAGCAAAACCTATCTAACACAGAACACAAGAACCAATAGATCACCCCGTTCTCAGTAACCCAGTCTGGTCTTTTCTCTCTAGACAATCACTGTCTATTAGATCAAATAACAATGATAACAATATACCACCCCCCACCCCCCCACCTTTTGAATATACCACCCCCACCCCCTCCCCCACCCCCAGTAACCTATAGCTGTCTTCCAGGGGTGTGGACTGTAGGGGTGGGGTAGGGGTGGGAAGTGACCAGGTTAATATAAATACCGAGATGCTCTGCCCCTCACATTCCAGACACATTTATTGAGCGCGTTGACGAACACTCTTCATGAGAATGTAAGTACAAATATGAGTTTTTATGTCGACTGAAGAGCTTCATTGGTACAGTAGGACTTTTGGGATGTTAAAAGGATGGATGATGCCAAAACAAGTGATCATGGGAGAAAATTTGTAAATATAACTACAATTATACTGTATAAGCAATATCAAATTCAAGTGGGTTTATTTTCCATATGTACAGAATATAGATCATGTAGAGTGAAATGCTTATTTGAGAGCTTCTCACATACAGTAACTGTAGATATTAAAACAAACAATTAAAATAAGAAACGCTAAAACAAGTACACAGGGGTGAAAATGAACTTTTTGGCTCACGGTGAGTCACCTGCCAAGGGGACTGTAGATGAAAAAATCTACCGGCCAAGTATATATTTTTTTCAGATAGCCTTCCCAAATCTAGTCACCAATTGGAAATGTGACCTGCATTTGGCCGATGGCAGGTGTTCATTTTCAGCCCTGCAAGTACAGTATTGGCAGCGTAGTTCAATGTAGGGCTATTTGAGTCTGTATTATAGTGCTATTAGAATAATACAACTATATATCCTATATCAGCACATTCGGTGAGATTACAGTGTTGATTAGTGTGTGTGTGTGTGTGTGTGTGTGTGTGTGTGTGTGTGTGTGTGTGTGTGTGTGTGTGTGTGTGTGCGTGCCTGTGTGTGTGTGTTCCAGGGGTTTTCTTGCAGGGCTAGTTGGCTTGCTGCTGGTGTTGACTGCAGAGGCCAGAGTTGGGTATGCCGCTCTTGTTTCACACACTGTTCTGAATGCACACGCCAGGCCATACTTCACATGAAGCTGTGGTATTTCTGTTTGGTAAAAAAAAAAAATATATAGCACCAATAGTCATTTGGTGATTGTTTATTTTGTAAATTGTGATACACATTTGTGGAAATATGAATAATCCATTTGATGCTATGAACAGTTTGTGTATGTTGAGAAGTTTGTGAATCTTAGTTTTTACCTTCTCATTTTGTCTCTCTTGGGTTCTTCAGGAACTCGTCTGAGTCAAGCTTCTGTACGGAGACCAAAGAATGTCTTCTGTACAATCTGGTCTGTAAGAACCAAAACTATGAGGTAAGTCTGGTGGTAGAGCTGCTGCATTTCTGTGAACATCGAACAGCTTCGTCCACAATCCCTGGCGCTTGGTCGTCTCTGTACCCATCTACCCTGGCTCGGCTCGGCTCGGCTTGGCTCGGCTCAGCTCAGTGTGTTGGTGATTCCCTTGCAGGCGCGTCACTATGAACCTGTCAAATGGGTGTCGACTGACGAGGAGTCCTATATGGCGGAAAAGGCCGTCATAATCGCCTTCAAAAGACTCTTCAGATACATCAATGGGTCCAATGAGGCTGGTGAGTTTTTATGTGTGGAGAGCAGAAGACTGTTGAGTGTTAGGTGTGGTAGGATTTATTGAATTATTGGTGCAGACGATTGTTAAAACACAAAGCTTGATTTCAATGACACTAGCTCCCAGTTGCTTTGATCTTGCTGGAACATCCTATCGGGCCTTTCCTCTCAGCTAGGAGAGAGAAGGTCTCCAGCAGAGAATCCTCATGGGGTAGAGAGGGTTACTGACCCAGCTCAGCTCTGTTGTCCACTCCCAATGTTTATTCTATGTGTTGTTGTTGTTGTTGTTGTTAAGATGCGTTCTGTATTTCCTTTTGTTTGAATCACACACTTTCCTGAGGCTCGCCCAGATAGCAAACAGATCTGGGCCATATATGGGCCGGAACTAAGCCACAAGGGCCAGATCTGCCCTGTATATGGCCCGGATCCGCTTGCTATCTGGGTCCTCCTCTAACGCCCATTCCATGACATCAAATGGTGTTTTTAGCCAATCAGATTCAACGTCCGGTTTCTAGTCAGAGAATTTGAATAAAATGGTGTGTTGGAGATCTCCAGATGTGCTTTGCTAGAAACCTGCATGTTTCTCTCGAAATACCCATTTTGCAAATTGTATTGGAATGAAGTAAAGTTTTTGTACTTTTGAGCGGAACCTTGGCACATCTTTTTGCTCATTATTTCCTATTTAGTACAGCAGATAAAAATATCAATAACACACAGGCTACGTGTGTGTGCTTCTGTGTGTGCTCATATACACTACCGTTACATTTTCCTGCCCAGATAGCAAGCGGATGTGTAATGATTCTGGGCCATATATGGGCTGGAACTAAGCCACAAGGGCCAGATCTGGCCTGTATATGGCCCAGATCCGCTTGCTATCTGGGTGACATGATTATTTTTCCGGCAGGTGTAAAAATCGACATGACTGCTCCGGTGATTGTGACAATGATGGACCATGTGTGGCCATGGCAGTCCAGCGGCTACACCCTCAGCTTCCTGCTTCCCTCCGCCCACCAGAGCAACCCGCCCATACCCACCGACGACGAGGTCACCATGACGCGAGCGCCATGTTCACCCTGCAGCTTTCATTTCATTTCAAACCTTTATTTATACTCGTGAAGCACTGAGGTTTCCTTCGTTTACAGTGTTGACGAGTTCACACAAAATAACAACAGAACAAATACAATATACAATAACAATAATAATAATAATTAAAAGATAGAGTTACTAGGTGCATTCACAGACGATATTTCTAACTGTAGCATATTTTCAGAGCTGTCTGATTCCAGGGTTTCATCGTTGCAGGTGTACTTCACCGACATGCCCGACATGATGGTGTACGTGCGGAGCTTCGGGGGCTGGTGGATGTCCTGGGTGTCCAAGATGCAGGCGCGTTTCCTGGGCAGGCATCTGAAGATGGCCGGGGCGTCCTACAACCGAGAATTCCACTACGCCGCTGGATACGACAGGTAAACAGCAAACTGATTATGTTTATTGGAAGTAAATGGGTGAATATTATGGGATGGAGAGTGAGGAGTTTGCTTGAACAGGTAGTGGGAAGCAGAGGCCAGACGAGGGTGTAGGGTGGTCAGATATATTAACGGTTACTGTAGATCAGTTTGGGCAACCAATGCAGTGAAAGGATAGCCCCTCGGCCCCGAGCCTGGGGGGGAGATGACACAACATCCAAACCCACACGAAGATTAAGTAAATCATTTAAATACAAACAAACACAAAATAAAATCCTAGAGGCACAGCAGGTGGTAGAGCACCAACCCATGTCTCTCACACACGAACCGACCCTACTGCTGGACTGCCTCAGTGTCACCTCCCCTGGGCTGCCTCTAAAACCCCTGGGCTGCCTCTAAAACCCCTGGGCTGCCTCTAAAACCTCTGGGCTGCCTCTAAAACCTCTGGGCTGCCTCTAAAACCCCTGGGCTGCCTCTAAAACATCTGGACTGCCTCTAAAACCTCTGGGCTGCCTCTAAAACCTCTGGACTGCCTCTAAAACCCCTGGGCTGCCTCTAAAACTCTTGGCTGCCTCTAAAACCTCTGGGCTGCCTCTAAAACCCCTGGGCTGCCTCTAAAACCTCTGGGCTGCCTCTAAAACTCTTGGCTGCCTCTAAAACCTCTGGGCTGCCTCTAAAACCCCTGGGCTGCCTCTAAAACCTCTGGGCTGCCTCTAAAACCCCTGGGCTGCCTCTAAAACCCCTGGGCTGCCTCTAAAACCTCTGGGCTGCCTCTAAAACCCCTGGGCTGCCTCTAAAACCTCTGGGCTGCCTCTAAAACCCCTGGGCTGACTCTAAAACCCCTGGGCTGCCTCTAAAACCTCTGGGCTGCCTCTAAAACCTCTGGGCTGCCTCTAAAACCCCTGGGCTGCCTCTAAAACCTCTGGGCTGCCTCTAAAACCCCTGGGCTGACTCTAAAACCCCTGGGCTGCCTCTAAAACCTCTGGGCTGCCTCTAAAACCTCAGGAACTCAGGGGCTGTGAATAGATAGGAATGACCTGATTAAAAAACCCACCAGTTGCAAGTCAGCTTTAAACATCAAGAGGAAGTGACACCTGTGACAGAAATATTTGAAAAAGTTTGTTTTAGTTTTTTGTTCAATTTTGAAAAGTTGGCTTAAGTTGGCTTTAAATAATGTCCCTAAATTTGTGTGTGTGTGTGTGCGTGTGTGTGTGTGTGTGTGTGTGTGTGTTACAGCCCCATGAAGTTTTGGGACAGGCACAACGAGGTGGGGTACATAATTGAGGGGGAGCCGGTGTGCTGAAATCCAGACTTCTCCAACATGATCACTCCAACATGATCACTCTCCAACAAGATCACTCTCCAACAAGATCACTCTCCAACAAGATCACTCTACCAACAAGATCACTCTCCAACAAGATCACTCTCCAACAAGATCACTCTCCAACAAGATCACTCTACCAACAAGATCACTCTCCAACAAGATCACTCTACCAACAAGATCACTCTCCAACAAGATCACTCTCCAACAAGATCACTCTCCAACAAGATCACTCTACCAACAAGATCACTCTCCAACAAGATCACTCTCCAACAAGATCACTCTCTAACAAGATCACTCTCCAACAAGATCACTCTACCAACAAGATCACTCTCCAACAAGATCACTCTCCAACAAGATCACTCTACCAACAAGATCACTCTCCAACAAGATCACTCTACAAACAAGATCACTCTCAAACAAGATCACTCTCCAACAAGAACACTCTCCAACAAGATCACTCTACCAACAAGATCACTCTCCAACAAGATCACTCTACAAACAAGATCACTCTCCAACAAGATCACTCTCCAACAAGAACACTCTCAAACAAGATCACTCTACCAACAAGATCACTCTCCAACAAGATCACTCTACAAACAAGATCACTCTCCAACAAGATCACTCTCCAACAAGATCACTCTCCAACCTGATCACTCTCCAACAAGATCACTCTCCAACAAGATCACTCTACCAACAAGATCACTCTCCAACAAGATCACTCTCCAACAAGATCACTCTCCAACAAGAACACTCTCCAACAAGATCACTCTACCAACAAGATCACTCTCCAACAAGATCACTCTCCAACAAGATCACTCTCCAACAAGATCACTCTCTAACAAGATCACTCTCCAACAAGATCACTCTACCAACAAGATCACTCTCCAACAAGATCACTCTCCAACAAGATCACTCTACCAACAAGATCACTCTCCAACAAGATCACTCTACAAACAAGATCACTCTCAAACAAGATCACTCTCCAACAAGAACACTCTCCAACAAGATCACTCTACCAACAAGATCACTCTCCAACAAGATCACTCTACAAACAAGATCACTCTCCAACAAGATCACTCTCCAACAAGAACACTCTCAAACAAGATCACTCTACCAACAAGATCACTCTCCAACAAGATCACTCTACAAACAAGATCACTCTCCAACAAGATCACTCTCCAACAAGATCACTCTCCAACCTGATCACTCTCCAACAAGATCACTCTCCAACAAGATCACTCTCCAACATGATCACTCTCCAACAAGATCACTCTCAAACAAGATCACTCTACCAACAAGATCACTCTCCAACAAGATCACTCTCCAACAAGATCACTCTCCAACATGATCACTAACATGATCATTAACATCATCCCTCTCCAACATCATCCCTCTCCAACATCATCCCTCTCCAACATCATCCCTCTCCAACATCATCCCTCTCCAACATCATCCGCTCAGCAGAAAAACCTGGGGGTCTGTAGATACTTCAGACATCAGAGTTAGATATGCACTTGATAAAGTGCCATATAATCCCAAAAAAATATAAATACAGTTATGTTAGATAAAACAACATTTCTGTACATTTATTTAGCAATGTGTATTAGTGGGACATAAAAATATTAAGTCATGTTGAGAGATTTTATTAGATTTTATAGAAAACATGAATTCTGTTTCGAGAAATATTCAATAAAATAAGTGGTACTGTATCTGCATTGAGTCATTTATACAATTTATCTGTGTCAGACTATGCATGTTTATACATTATGATATGTCAATGTAAGTCAGACAAAAAGAAAGACAAACCTTTTTCATTATTGTTAATGGTAAATGAGCTGCACTTATATAGCGCTTTTCCACCTTAGCGGCACTCAAAGCGCTTTACAATGGCCTCTCATTCACCCATACATTCATGGCAGCAGCTGCCATGCAAGATGCTAACTTGCTCATTGGAAGCAATTTGGGGTTAGGTGTCTTGCTCAATGACACTTCGACATGTGGACAGTCAGAGCTGGGATTCAAACCACTGACCCTTCGATCATTGAGCGACCCGCTCTACCAACTGAGCTACAGCCGCCCCTTAAAAGCTGCCCCCTTAAAGGTCTATCGTCTCTATTACTGGGTCCACATTTGCTACTAGTATTCATATCCACTGAGATAAGGTCAAGGTCAAGGTCAACTTTATTTATAAAGCACGTTTAAAATCAACCGAAGATAAAGAACCTTTAACTGTCAATTCCACTTTACTCGTTCACTCTAATGTCTAGTCAGTGTTCACACAAGATTTGGGTCTGGGTTTACAAAGTTATTGTCTTATTATTCATTTTCCACGCTTGACCTTGACCTTTTTACCCAGATTAATTAGATTAGAAAACCTTTTTTGCCCATCGGGGATTAAAATGGTCTTTTATCTCCCATCAACGTGCCAAATTCTTGTCAAACCTGTCCTGGCTCCGCAGTGGTGGAATGAACTGCCCACTGACGTCAGGACAGTAGAGTCGCTGCCCATCTTTCACCACAGGCTCAAAACTCACCTCTTCAAGAAGGCCTACAACACTCCTCCCTCTTAAGCACCTATTGTATTTTAGATTGCTATTCTTGCCCTTTGCCTTCAACACTAGATTCTGCTCTTAGTCACTTGTTTTAGAAAGGAGATGCACTTGTGAGTTCTGGCAAGTAGTAGTACACTGGTTTTTCCTACGTTAAATGCAATTATTGTAAGTCACTTTGGATAAAAGCATCTGCTAAATGACTGTAATGTAACTTGTACTGGAAGAGTAAACTCAGTTTAGGTCCGACACCTGGAGCAGCTTGGGTTCCCTCACAGTCTCAAATGAGACCTGGTTGAATCACATCACATCCCCACACTGCATGTCTTCTCTAAAGCTGGTATCTGAATTTAGCTACACTAGTGTCAGAGTTGGGACGTCTGCATGATCATCAGAGAGTAGAACACTGTTTGGTGGGTCACCTGCAGATCCCTATTTGAAGCAGCAGGGGGCGCACCTGTCCTGTTGTCATTTCTCCAGGCTGGGTGGCTGACACTATTCATTGCAACTCAGCTCATTATAAGATATTTTTCACTAACTTCCACCATGGCTTCATGCCACCAGATGGTGCTGCAAAGCATAACTTCAATAGGCAGACAGGAAGTTAATTTGGTGTGCTAAAACCAATAATGGGTCTATTGTTTTTCTCTAGAAGAAGTTTAATCACATTTAATTCAAACAGGTCAGGTGTCAAAGCAAAAGGGACCTTAACCTTTCTCTTCCCTTATTGTTCAAGTGTAATCTGATATAATTAAATTAGATAGGGTTGTTATGTTAGTTCATTTCTTAATGCAATTGCAATCTGATCAGCTGGTGAGATAACCAATCACCCTTGGACTCTTCTACCTGGTTTGACGTCAACCTGTTCCTAATTGAGGTTACCTGTGCTAAGGCTCCTGATTGGTGAGTGTGTGCATTCTTATCTGGTCTGATCTGTGGGTTGATCTGGAATGTAGGACCAGGATAAGATCCACTGGAAAAACACTGGAGTCATGATATTATGCAAACTGTATGATGATTCACTTGTCATAAA
>NC_140238.1:33160675-33165675 GCF_949987555.1 Borostomias antarcticus | reverse complement strand
AGAAGCTCACAGATCCGTATCAGTCGTCTAAATCACCAAACCTCAACATCGGTTTCATTTCCTGTAAACCAGAATTGTGTTCCCAAGCAGCTGGTGACTGTAAATAAAACATAATACATAATAATTTCCTTTCTTGTCTGTTTCTGATGACTTGGGTGAGATGTTGACAACTGCCACCGTCTGGGTGCTTGGTGACATGACCTTTAACCCCGTCAGCTAGGCCAGGGAGAGTGCATTTCTGGTGACCGACACAGGATGGACAAAAACCTACAGTATGACGATGTGAATAATGTGCTTTCAACTTAAAAAATGACTTTCAACTTTTAAAACAATGGAAGTACGAGTGAAAGGAGACGACAAAATGAAAATGACAAAGATAATCCTGATCTTGAATGGATTTTTATTTGTCTGATCCAGTCGCCTGGTTTGAATTGGTAATCATTAACAATTTGAGACAAAAACAGATGTCCTGCTGCCACACATGGTGACAGAACAAAAAGAAAAACATGTTAGACTTGGAAATGAAATGAACGTGAATCACCACCTTAACCGAAAACACATAAATAATAAAATATGAAACTAAACATCGAATGAGCCCTCTAGTCCTAACCCAATAAATACAGTCGGTGGACGAGATCTTCTACAGGAGAATTGCACAGAATCCAGTTATAGTTCAACTACATCACACTCCCCTTGTCTTTAACACATATACACACACACATCCACCTAACTACACACACACCTAACCGATCATCCTTACAAAGCTGCTCTACACAAACACATCACACATCTGCGTTGACGTTTCATTCAAACGACGACACATCTCTGGGAGGCAGTCTGGCGTGAGACGAGACGGGAGAAAGATCCAGCGGTTATCGGCTGCTGCAGTGCTAGAGAAGATGAGGGGGGAGGAAAACAAGTGCCTACAGGTTATAACCACAGGTTATAACAGGTTATAACAACAGGTTATAACAACAAAAGTCAGAAGAGTTCTGGTGGGGCTGGCAGGACCCAACCCTCGTACCACAACATCTCCTGTAGCAACCGACCGTCACTTCTCGACAGGAAGTCAGGATTTCTCCGGAACGCGCGACCTGACGGTAACATCCTCACAGCGCGGAGCGCCGGGTGACCAGGCAGGAACAGGAAACGGGGGCTGATACAGCCCTGGAGGTTCCCTTCACGACCGGACACTCACACACACACAGGCAGGTCGGGTCAGAGCATTATGGGAAACGACACGGCTTCTTCATGTACTTGAGGATTTATTCATCCTAGATTGTGGAGAGATCGCCGATCGTCTCGGTTGTCGTCGGGCAATTTCTACACATTTTCGCTCGCTCGCTCTCCCTCTCTCAAACAAACATCCACCCGCACCGCACTAAAGATAAAGCAGCAGCCTAGCTTATTCATAGCTTACAAAGTACTGTTTGTACAAATCATTGTCAAAAATGAAAGAGATTAGCAATAAACAGCATTCATATATATATTAAATCAGAATTATCTTTTTTTCACACACTCGTGTCCAGGTAATGTTACACTGATATAAAGCCTTCCTTCATGTCCTAGTATTATTCATCAACATCATATTCATTCATGATCGCATTCTGAAATAGGAAATAAAGCAAGTTAGTGGGAGCAAAAGGTCAGAGTTCAATCTTCTTCCAGCCCCAGAAGGCTGAAGCAAGTCATTCAGACAGCAAACGAGTTGAAAGTAGTATCAAAAAACATCCAGGCGTCTACAGCTGAAGTCAGGTTGGAGCAGGGCGCAGGGGCACGCTGAGGCCCAGAGGGGGCGCTCTCCGGTGGGGTAGAGCAGAGTCGAGAGTACCGGCGCCCTCGGGGGAACCGCCTCCTGCGGTGGTACCTCCCCGGTCCCGACGGACCGATGACCGCGCGCCCGGGAGGATTGTCCTACATTCAAGAGAGCAGAGCGAAGATGCTCTGGTTCCAGCTGAGATCTCCCAGGTTGAGATCTCCCAGAGTGAGATCTCCCAGAGTGAGACCTCCCAGAGTGAGACCTCCCAGAGTGAGACCTCCCAGAGTGAGACCTCCCAGGTTGAGATCTCCCAGACTGAGATCTCCCAGAGTGAGATCTCCCAGGCTGATATCTCCCAGGCTGATATCTCCCAGAGTGAGATCTCCCAGAGTGAGACGTGTCGCCTCCCTCGGCAGACGGGGAGAGAAACCCTGGGAGTCGAAGGAGGTGAGGCAGGGGGAGGCCAGAGGGAGGCCAGGGGGAGGCCAGGGAGGATGGGGTAAGGCAGGGTGGCGGGGGGAGGCCGGGGGGAGGCCAGAGGGAGGCCAGGGGGAGGCCAGGGAGGATGGGGTAAGGCAGGGTGGCGGGGGGAGGCCGGGGGGAGGCCAGGGAGGACGGGGTAAGGCAGGGTGGTGGGGGGAGGCCAGGGGGAGGCCAGGGGAGGCCAGGGAGGACAGGGTAAAGCAGGGTGGCAGTGGGAGGGGAGGCCAGGGGGAGGCCAGGGAGGACGGGGTAAGGCAGGGTGGTGGGGGGAGGCCAGGGGGAGGCCAGGGGGCCAGGGTAAAGCAGGGTGGTGGGGGGAGGCCAGGGGGAGGCCAGGGGGCCAGGGTAAAGCAGGGTGGTGGGGGGAGGCCAGGGGGAGGACAGGGAGGACAGGGTAAGGCAGGGTGGCAGGGTGGGGGGGGGGGGGGGGAGGCCAGGGGGAGGCCAGGGAGGAGGCCAGGGGGAGTACTTTATACAACGTAATTACATTACAATCTAGGTAGATCAGGCTTGGCCAATCGTAGGGCTCGTGTGGGCTGCCGCCGGCTGTGACAGGGCTGTGTGATTGGCTGTGGAGACTGGCTGGCCCCCGTCACATGACACGTACCACACATGGAGCTGACCGGCTTCAGTCTCAGGGCAGGGCCGTTAGCTGACATGGGATCTACAAGCCCCCTGGTGGTCTACCTCGGTACTGAGTCTCAAAAACACAACACTGGCCACGAGTAGAGCCAGAGAGGATTGTGGGGATTTGACCAGAGAGGAGAGGGGGGGAAGGGGGTGATTCAGCGAGTCAGGTGGTTCTATTTGGGGGTCCCTAGCTTCTTGGGGGTCCCTGGGCGTTTCTGCCACAGGTGTCCGGGGATGGTGAAGGCGTCGACGCTCATGGACATGGTTTTGGACGGGATGGCGGTGAACTGCTTGCGGTCGGAGCTGTACTTGTAGATGGACTCCACCATGTCGGGGCTGATGGCGCGCGGGCCGATGCCCGTGAGCCGGACCATCTCCTCGGTCTCGGGGCTCATGGTGTACACCGCCCGGAACTGACAGCTGGAGTCCCTGAACAGGATCAGGAAGTGATTGGCTGTGCTCTTCTCCATCTCCTGTAGGAGAGAGAGAGAGAGGGAGGGGGGGAGAGGGAGAGAGAGGGAGAGAGAGAGGAGAGAGAGAGAGAGAGAGAGAGAGAGAGAGAGAGAGAGAGAGAGGGAGAGAGAGAGAGAGACAGAGAGGGAGGGACAGTGAAACCAAGAGAGAGACAGAGAGAGAGAGACAGAGAGAGAGAGAGATAGAGGGAGGGACAGAGAGAGAGAGAAACCGAGAGAGAGACAGAGAGAGACAGAGAGGCAGAGAGAGAGGGAGAGAGATGCCATTTGATAATTTGATTTTGTATTATTTTTGTTTTTTGTATCTTTATTGATCTATTTATCTGTTAGTACAACTAACTAAACTGTAAAACCATACAAATTATGCAATTTAAAGAGGCAGCGAAGAGTGGACAGGCTTTTCTGTGGGTGCTGGACTGTTTATGCGTTGTACTTGTACAATGACAATAAAGACATTCATTCATTCAAACTAACTCTCCCTGGTTGAGACAGGTGGGTTGAGACAGAGACAGACAGACAGACAGACAGACGAGAGACACACACACACACACACACACACACACACACACACACACACACACACACACACACACACACACACACACACACACACACACACACACACACACACACACACACACACACACACACACACACACACACACACAGAGAGAGAGACACCCAGGGATGCATGTCCTGCTGGACAGCGGTGGACTCTGAGCCAGAATAGCGCGGTTGTTGACTGAAGGGCTCTGACCTCCACTATCTTGTTTTTCTGGGGTTCGTTGACCTTCCCGGCCAGACAGCAGCGGGAGATGGCGTTGTGGATGATGAACTTGTTGGACTTGAAGCTCGGCTCCTTGTACAGCTTTGGCCCTAAGAAACACAGCAGTTCACATATCAAATACTGGGCCAGGTGAACCCGTGGGTCAACATATCAAATACTGGGCCAGGTCAACCCGTGGGTCAACATATCAAATACTGGGCCAGGTCAACCCGTGGGTCAACATATCAAATACTGGGCCAGATGAACCCGTGGGTCAACATATCAAATACTGGGCCAGGTCAACCCATGGGGTCAACATATCAAATACTGGGCCAGGTGAACCCGTGGGTCAACATATCAAATACTGGGCCAGGTCAACCCATAGGTCAACATATCAAATACTGGGCCAGGTCAACCCGTGGGTCAACATATCAAATACTGGGCCAGGTCAACCTGTGGGTCAACATATCAAATACTGGGCCAGGTGAACCCATAGGTCAACATATCAAATACTGGGCCAGGTCAAACCGTGGGTCAACATATCACACGCAGCTACTGTGATGGTTCATTCCATTTGCACTGGGAAGTCGGAATTCCATCTGGAACTCCTCCTGAAGTCCTATTTTCCACTCGGAAAGTCGGAGGAACCTCACCGACCCCCACGTCAAAATCAAGATCAAGCTGGTCCCCCAGGCTTACCGGTGCATTCTGGGATAGAGGCTGGTCCCCCAGGCTTACCGGTGCATTCTGGGATAGAGGCTGGTCACCCAGGCTTACCGGTGCATTCTGGGATAGAGGCTGGTCACCCAGCCCCCAGGTGTATTCTGGGATAGAGGCAGGTCACCCAGCCCCCAGGTGTATTCTGGGATGGAGGCTGGTCCCCCAGGCT
>NC_140238.1:33140675-33150675 GCF_949987555.1 Borostomias antarcticus | reverse complement strand
ACATCAGTTTCCACGGCGATTCATGCTGCCGCTTCCTCGGATACACAACGGCATGCCGCGCCTGGCTCCGCCCCCTGACATCATCGGGTTAGCGGTTAGCGTAGCGCAAACGTTCCCACAGCGCCGGCAGATGGAGAGGGAGGACCGAGCGGTCGGTCACAAATCAACCGCTAAGGGGAGATGAAGATGGACGAGGGACAGGGGGACAGACGAGGACGACGGGGGACAGAGGACAGGGGGGTGGACTTACAGGAACTAGCTTCCAGTACCAGCGGGTGGGACACTGTGGAGAGGGAGGAAGGAAGGACAGGAGAGAAGATGGAGGTACAGAGGACGCCCAGGAGACAAGGGAGAGGACAGGTATCGAGGCTACGGAGGAGGAGCTCCAGGGAGAGGGGGGAGGTTGTACCGACGGCGCCATTTTGACAGGATACAAGCCACGGGATAGGATGTGGGGTTAATTGTGCGTGTCGTGTGGGAGTATCACCAACATGAATACTTGATAAGCTTAGTGTACCGCATGTAACGCTCTATAAAGTCAGCGTTTATGGAAGAGTGTTAGTGTGTAAACCAAGAGGTATTATACTGAGTGTTGGGAGGCGTGTCCAGTGTTGAGTGCTGGCTGGCGTGTGGTGCGTTGGTGGTGGAGGGATACGGTAGTGTGTTGGTGGTGGAGGGATACGTGTGGTGCGTTGGTGGAGGGATACGTGTGGTGCGTTGGTGGAGGGATACGCGTGGTGTGCTGGTGGTGGAGGGATACGTGTGGTGCGTTGGTGGAGGGATACGGTGGTGCGTTGGTGGAGGGATACGGTGGTGTGTTAGTGGAGGGATACGGTGGTGCGTTGGTGGTGGAGGGGTACGGTGGTGCGTTGGTGGGGGGGGGGTATTTGTGGTGCGTTGGTGGAGGGATACGGTGGTGCGTTGGTGGTGGAGGGATACGTGTGGTGCGTTGGTGGTGGAGGGATACGGTGGTGCGTTGGTGGAGGGATACGTGTGGTGTGTTAGTGGTGGAGGGATACGTGTGGTGCGTTAGTGGAGGGATACGGTGGTGCGTTGGTGGAGGGATACGGTGGTGTGTTGGTGGTGGAGGGATACGTGTGGTGCGTTGGAGGAGGGATACGGTGGTGTGTTGGTGGTGGAGGGATACGTGTGGTGGTGCGTTGGTGGTGGAGGGATACGGTGGTGTGTTGGTGGAGGGATACGGTGGTGTGTTGGTGGAGGGATACGGTAGTGCGTTGGTGGAGGGATACGTGTGGTGTGTTGGTGGTGGAGGGATACGGTGGTGTGTTGGTGGAGGGATACGTGTGGTGCGTTGGTGGAGGAGGGATACGTGTGGTGCGTTGGTGGAGGAGGGATACGGTGGTGTGTTGGTGGTGGAGGGATACGGTGGTGTGTTAGTGGAGGGATACGGTGGTGCGTTGGTGGTGGAGGGATACGGTGGTGTGTTGGTGGAGGGATACGGTGGTGTGTTGGTGGAGGGATACGGTAGTGCGTTGGTGGAGGGATACGTGTGGTGTGTTGGTGGTGGAGGGATACGGTGGTGCGTTGGTGGTGGAGGGATACGGTGGTGTGTTGGTGGAGGGATACGGTGGTGTGTTGGTGGAGGGATACGGTAGTGCGTTGGTGGAGGGATACGTGTGGTGTGTTGGTGGTGGAGGGATACGGTGGTGCGTTGGTGGTGGAGGGATACGGTGGTGCGTTGATGGAGGGATACGTGTGGTGCGTTGGTGGTGAAGGGTACTCACGGAGGACTGGACAGGCTGGGGGTCGGTGCTCAGCTGAGACGAGTCGCTCTGAGACGCCTCTGAAACCTCCCTCAGCTTCCGATTCAGCTGGGAGACACAAACAAGATGGACGTCACACGCTCGACGCTGACCGATGCATTCTGGGACAATGTGGCAATCTTACCCTCGGGAATTACTGTACAATGACTGATGTACATCTAATGACCGTTACTGGGATCAATAGCTCTGCATTCTATTATTCATACGCTGCACTGTCACTTTTATTCCCATTTTATTTTTCCTGCATTTTGTTTTAAATGTCCTTTTTTTGCATTTAGTTTTAAATGACCTTTCATGTGTTTCTTGCACTTTGTCTTGATGCTTTTAATGTCTCATGTAAAGCACTTTGAATTGCGTTGTTGCTGGAATGGGCTTTACTAATAAACCTGTCTTGCCTATTATAAAACAGTAAAATAGGATACAACTAGTGATATCCTGTTTATTTTATACTGTATGAGTAGCTAGTTCTAAGGACGATCATGGTATCATGTGTATAATTGTGTGTGTGTGCTGCGTGTAGCATATGCAGGGGGTAGGGGGGTAGGTATACAGCATGTGTATACTGTGAATATTTTTATTGTATGTATGTATGCATGTACAGGTATGTATGTATGTACGTATGTAAATGGTAATGGTAAATGTATTTATGTAGACTGAGCTGTCAGCTGCGTATATCAGGCATATTTTATGCATGTTTTATGTTTGTTATTTTAAAGGCCCTTCTAAGGACGGGCATGGGAAATTGCAATAGCTATATCTGCTATGACACTGTATCTGTCCCTATTCAAATCAACTTGAATGAATGAATGAATGAATGAATGAATGAATCACTGGATGAATGAATGAATGAATGAATGAATGAATGAATGAATGAATGAATGGAGCAGCGGGTCCAGACATGGCGTCTCCGGCGCCGCCCCTTACCTCGTTAACCCAGCGGAGAAGCTCCGCCTCCCAGCTGGCCCCGCCCCCTAGCAGCTCCGCGGCGCCGCACGCCTTCGCGGCGCTCACCGTCTCCATGGCGCCCACGGTCATCAGGGCGTCCATCACGGCCAGGTGGGCGCTCTGCAGCGGAGGGGGGAGGGACAGGAAGCATCGGGTCAGGGACGAGCACACAGGACCAGACGACAGCTAGCATCGGTCAATTAGCTTTAATGCTATAATGGAGGCTAGCGACTGTCTGCCAGGGTCTGGCCCCGGTGATTAAGCCAGGCCAGGAAAACACAGCTGCTTGGGTCAATACCACCCTCGGCCACTAGGTGTCTCCACGGTGCCGGTCTGAGCCAGCAGACTCAGGGTGGGGATGTGGGAGGTTGAGTAGCCCGTGGGCAGCGAGTCGTGTACTTCGCTCCTTCACTGATTGTAGAAACGGTCCAAGAAGAGATCAATATGATATCAGCTCCAAACGGGGAACACGTTTCCTCCTCGCGTCTGCTTTCTATAGCTGCTATCTATCCTAGTCCCCTTCTCTCCTCTCCTTCCTCTCTCTTCCTCCCTCCCTCTCTCCTCCCTCCCTCTCTCCTCACTCCTACTCCTCTCTCCTCCTCCTCTCTCTCCTCTCCTCTCCTTCCTCTCTCCTTCCTCTCTCCTCCTCCTCCCTCTCCTCTCCTTCCTCTCACTTGCTCCCTCTCTCCTCCCTCCCTCCTCCCTCCCTCCCTCTCCCTTCCTCCTCCTCCCTTCCTCCTCCTCCCTCTCCTCCCTCTCCTGCCTCCCCCTCCTCGTCCCTCCTCCTCCTCCTCCCCCCTTTCCCCTCCTCCTCCTCCTCCCTCTCTCCTCCTCAGTGAAACATGGCGGTGTGTGAGTCATGTGTGGCCGACAGCAGGATGCAGCAACGCGCTGTAACAGCCTCAGTGGAAACAGACGACTCGCTGCACTCAGATCCACCAACCCCGGGAACTCCACATCTGCGTTGCCGTGTGTGTGTGTGTGTCTGTGTGTGTGTGTGTGTGCGTGTGTGTGTGTGCGTGCGCCAGCGCTCGCGTTAGTGTGCACAAGTGCCTCTGAAGTACAGAGGAACGCAAAGTGTGTGGGTGTACAATAATACAGCTCGACCACATTGTGACCGACGCCATTATGTAGCCGTAAATCAATGAACGACATCAACGACACTCTGCCCCCCCCCCACCCACCCCCGCTAGGTTCCGGCCTTGGCGAGCGGCGGCGACCACGACCTCTCATTTTCTCACCGCCAGACGCCGTTACGCAGTCTCTTCCCGCGGCCAGAGTCCATTAAAACGCGCCGTCAACAACGACATTATGAGCTCAGTCGGGTTAGCGCCCGTAAGAGGGTTAGCGTAGCTCGTTAGTTGCTGCCTCAGTCTTTGCTTCCTGGGTGGCGTGTTACACCCCGGGGCGTGGATCCTGGGGGGGTCAGGGGGGACATGCCCCCCCCCCAATATTTGAGATCATTGAAATTGTCCCCCCCAATATTTAGATTGGGGTAGTGGCGTTCAAATGACCATACAGCCGCGTAGGAAGATGTCCCCCCCCCAAAAAAAAACCTCAAATTTCAATGTAAATGTCCCCCCCCCAAAGTTGGATACAGATCCCCGCCACTGGTTACACCTGTACCCGATACCGAGCTGTGCTTTAGACCGAAGTGCCGAGGGCTCTGCTCTTAACCTAGGCGTTTCCCCCAGAAAACCTTTCACCTAAAAGCAGGAGGGACATGGGTGTTTATCCCCCACGGCCGTGTAATCAGGCGCGGAGGGGAACAGGCCGTGAGAGCACCGGGGTCTTTAGATAAGTGCTTACGCGATGATTCAGGAGGTTTCAAGGTCAGACAAGATGGCCGACGCAGGCTGGGGGACTTCCTGTGGCTGCCGGCGCCATGGAGACCAGAGATGGAGATGTGTTCGCCCGGGAGGAGCCAGGACAAACCAGGATGACCCAGGACAAAACCAGGATGACCCAGGACAAAACCAGGATGACCCAGGAGAAAACCAGGATGACCCAGGACAAACCAGGATGACCCGGGACAAACCAGGATGACCCGGGACAAACCAGGATGACCCAGGACAAACCAGGATGACCCGGGACAAACCAGGAGGACCCAGGACACACCAGGATGACCCAGGACACACCAGGAGGAGCCAGGACACACCAGGAGGAGCCAGGACACACCAGGAGGAGCCAGGACACACCAGGATGACCCGGGACAAACCAGGATGACCCAGGACAAACCAGGATGACCCAGGACAAACCAGGATGACCCAGGACAAAACCAGTATGACCCAGGACAAAACCAGGATGACCCAGGATGACCCAGGACAAACCAGGATGACCCAGGATGACCCAGGATGACCCAGGACAAAACCAGGATGACCCAGGACAAACCAGGATGACCCAGGATGACCCAGGACAAAACCAGGATGACCCAGGACACACCAGGATGACCCAGGATGACCCAGGACAAACTAGGATGACCCGGGGCAGGCCGGGGTCAGACAGGGCCTCTGGGGTCAAACATTGGGAGCACAGACTGAATCCAGTGGCGCATTCTTAGGCTTCCAACAACCCCTGACCCCGCAGAAGAACACTAACACCACCTACGAACGATGGCGCGTACATTAGGCTTATCAACAGCTAGAGGTCACAGGTCACAGCTGTACATCTACAGTATAATTTGCAATGCAGTCATTAAAATTCCACTCGACACAAGTCGGCTCGTGTTGAAACGGCTGAATTGATGTCACTTCCTGTACGGAGCCAGCTGAATTGATGTCACTTCCTGTATGCTGCCAGTGTGAGACTCCCTGACATTACAACTATCTTTGTCTCCTGTATCTGTGTCAGATTGTGTTCCACATAACCCACACCAGCCTCCTTCCCACCGAGGGTCTCCACCCTCCTGCTGATTGGCTAACCACAGCCTGCGCTGAAGGTTCTAATCATTAACTCTGTCCAATGGAAGGACAGAGCGGTCATAACAACACATTCCTGCCACGGAGGTCTTTTCCACAAGCCGTCTGATTTGAGCCTAATCTGTGCTAACTAGTACCCGTCCCTCTTAACTCCTACTTAGAGATTACCCTCTGGAGCCACGGGGTTCTGACTGGAGCTGCACACACACACACACACGCACACACACACACACACACACACACAGACACACATAGAGACAGACAGACAGACAGAGACACACACACAGAGACAGACACACACACACACACACACAGAGACAGACAGAGACACACACACACACACACACACAGAGACAGACAGAGACACACACACACAGACAGGCAGACAGGCAGACAAACACACACACACACACACACAGACACAGACAGACACACACACACACACACACACACACACACACACACGTTCCCCTGCGCTAGCTCTAGTGCAGCTCCATGTGCGTGTGCAGCTCTCTGGATGTGAGACGCTTGATGTGAGGCGCTGGGCGGGGCTGTGTGGGAGGAGACATCTGTCACCCTGCGTTCTCCGTGGGCCGGGAGACGGGGCCGACCTCAGGGCCCCCGCACGCTCCACGCTCCGCCCAGGGGGGGGGGGGGCGCTGCCTGACTGGGACCCGTAGCTTCTCTGTTCCAACTGACTGACCGGTATGATATTTTTATTATATTAGTTCTAAAATGTCTTTCTATATTCTCAGAGTCCCCCCTCCCCTCTGGACGCAGGTTTAGAACGGACAAAACAAGGACTAAACCAGCCGGCACTTCCTGTGTGCCAAGAAGCATTAAATTAAACAGCTGTTGATGCCTGTTGCAGTGATGATGATGTTGATGCGATGATGTTGGTGAGGATGGTGATGACGATGATGGTGGTTGGTGACATTGCGGTGTTGGTGACGGGCGTACATTTTAATGTTTTCTGTATGCTTGATGTGTGCTAAACAAATTCCCCTCTGGGGCAATAAAGGTTTCAATTCAATATATGATGTCTTTTCCCGGGCTTTAACATCTAGCCCAGGACTGCAGCTGAATATGATCAACCTTGTTAATGCATATTTAGTTTTATTCATGCTTCATGTCTATCACGGTGGATTGGTATGCATGTCCCTGCTCAAATAAACTCAATAAAGTCAAGTCAAAGACAGGCGGGGGGGTTGAGGGGGGGTCCAGGGACGAGGCAGAGCTGTCTGTGAGCCGGGGGGGTGGAGGAGGGGTGGGGGGGGGGGGAGGGTTACCTCTGTCTCAGGGCGCTAGTCCTCCCCGATGGCCGGTCGAGGACCGTACATGTCTCCGTTCGTCCCAAATAACCGTCTCCCCTCGGTGAGTAAGGGAAACATACTCTCTCTCTGTAGATACCGAGGAGCGGACTGAGACTAATGGAGAAACGTACGGTCCCTGGCGGGGTCGTAAAAAGAGAGACCCCACCTCCCTGACCTCCCCTGGACCACAGATACACCCCCGTCTGACTGAGCCGGTGTCCCGGTCCGCCCCAGGGAAGAGGCAGAGCCGGTTCATAAACAATATTTTTGTAGGAAGAAATTTAAACGCCTTTTCTTTTTTCTTTTTTTACTTAAAAATACAGAGTACAGAAGAGATAATTACAGAGAGACCCGATCCTGAGAGAGACCGTCTGCTCCTGACAGGAAGTAGAAACTCAGAGAGGGACCGTCTGCTCCTGACAGGAAGTAGAAACTCAGAGAGGGACCGGCTGGTCCTGACAGGAAGTTGAGAGAGAGAGGGAGAGAGAGAGAGAGAGAGAGAGAGAGAGAGAGGAGGGAGAGAGAGAGGAGGGAGAGAGAGAGAGGAGAGAGAGGAAGGAGAGAGAGGAGGGAGAGAGAGGAGGGAGAGAGAGACCGTCTGGTCCTGACAGGAAGTTGAGAGAGAGAGAGAGAGAGAGAGAGAGAGAGAGAGAGAGAGAGGAGGGAGAGAGAGAGGAGGGAGAGAGAGAGAGGAGGGAGGGAGGGAGGGGGAGAGAGAGAGAGGAGGGAGAGAGAGAGGAGGGAGAGAGAGAGGAGGGAGGGAGAGAGGAGGGAGGGAGAGAGGGAGAGAGGAAGGAGAGAGAGGAGGGAGAGAGAGAGGAGGGAGGGAGAGAGGAGAGAGAGAGAGAGAGAGGGAGAGAGAGAGGAGGGAGGAGGGAGAGGAGAGAGAGGGAGAGAGAGGAGGGAGAGAGAGAGAGGGAGAGAGAGGAGGGAGAGAGAGAGAGAGAGAGGGGGGAGGGAGAGAGAGAGGAGAGAGAGGAGGGAGAGAGAGGAAGGAGAGAGGAGGGAAAGAGGAGGGAGGGAGAGAGAGAGAGAGAGAGAGAGAGAGAGAGAGAGAGAGAGAGAGGTCGGCCGGTGGTCGGGAGAGAGAGAAGGAGTGAGAGAACGACAGAGCTGGCGAGAGGGGGTGGGCGCGCCGGCCCGCCCCCATGTTTGTGTGGTACAGTAATTACTCGCAGCGGAGGGAGGAGGGTCTCTCATGACAAAAGCGAGGAATCAAAGGAGAGCGGAGGGAGGGAGGGAGGGAGGGAGGGGTTAGATGTCCCGTCCCGACCCTCCCGAGCTCGGCTCGCTAAGCCAAATCACAAGTTCCCCTAATGAGAGGGGAGAGAGGAGCTACCCTGGGACACAGGGCACCCGGCCTGCCAGATCGCCATAACAACCGGCAGTCTCACCCACAATGCACCTCACCGCAATCCTGAGCACAGTAATGCCCCCGGCTTAACACCGGCTCTGCGCTAGGAGCCCCAAAGCCAGCATACTTAACGCCCAGACTAACATACCTAACGTGTGTAGGGACACATTAACGCGTCTCCAACCCCCACATCCACTAGACCACGACGCACTGCTGACACAGCGATTATAACAGCCGTGAACGGTGATTGCCAAGGCAACGCTCTGAATCGTTAAGAGTGATTAGGATGGAGACGAAAATCTGATTATGTCTGATATATGACTTAACCCCATCCCCCACCCGTAGCCAAAGAACCCTACCTAGAGAGAGAGAGAGAGAGAGAGAGAGAGAGAGAGAGAGAGAGAGAGAGAGGGAGAGAGAGAGAGATAAAGAGACAGAGAGAGATAGAGAGAGAGACAGACAAGAGAGAGAGATAAAGAGAGAGAGACAGAGAGAGAGAGACAGACAGAGAGAGACAGAGAGGGAGATAGAGAGAGAGACAGAGAGAGAGAGACAGAGATAAAGACAGAGATCAAGAGAGAGAGAGACAGAGGGATAAAGAGAGAGAGACAGAGAGACAGACAGAGAGAGACAGAGAGAGAGATCAAGAGAGAGAGAGACAGAGGGATAAAGAGAGAGAGAGAGACAGAGAGAGAGAGAGAGATAAAGAGAGAGATCAAGAGAGAGAGAGACAGAGGGATAAAGAGAGACAGAGAGAGAGAGAGATAAAGAGAGAGAGAGATAAAGAGAGAGAGAGACGGAGGGATAAGCCAGGTCTGGGGCCCAGCGGGGGGTGTTGGGGCAGGAGCTCCTCTAGCAGCACATGTCTCTCTCTAAACCGACCCGCCTAAATACTCAACAGACAAAACGCAATCTGGGCGAGGGCCAGATTTCCACATGCCCATCTGGTCATCTCCACGTCCCTCTCCTCGTAAACAAGGCTTCGCACGATCAACGACTCAACCTTGCAACATCTATTATTGTCTATTTGTTATTACAATCCAACAACAACGCACATTTGATTGCAAGGCAACGTTTATTTCTCCTTTGGCCGAGTCGCCCGGCAGACCGAATGTAGCGAGACAACGTTTAGCGTTCCTGATCCGGGGGATAAAGTACGCCACCTCCAATTCACACCGAGCTTTCTGACTGATGCTCGCTTGACCGAAAAACCTGCCAACACAGCGGTATGATTTTAAGACAAGGCGTCAGCGACTAGCCAACACCAACACCAATCTGGCTCCAGCTTATCCACTCCACACAGCAGCTAAGCTCCTCCCCTTGGCGTCACACACAAGAAGTGTGTTTGCAGTTACGGAACAAACACATGGATGTAATTCACCAACGTACCTTAAAAAAAACGCACATACGCACGAGAAAGCCAGAGTATAAATCAAACGCACATATTGCACAAAGATGTCTGGTTGAGTTCATGTGTTGAGGTGTTGGTGGAGTACATGTGTTGAGATGTTGGTTGAGTACATGTGTTGAGGTGTTGGTTGAGTATGTGTGTTGAGGTGTTGGTTGAGTACATGTGTTGAGGTGTTGGTTGAGTACATGTGTTGAGGAGTTGGTTGAGTACATGTGTTGAGGTGTTGGTTGAGTACATGTGTTGAGGTGTTGGTTGAGTACATGTGTTGAGGTGTT
>NC_140238.1:33125675-33138175 GCF_949987555.1 Borostomias antarcticus | reverse complement strand
TCTTAGCCGGTAGACAAACATTTTCCTGGAGCCTGCTCCATCGCCTTGTTGAGAGGGGTCAGGGAAGAATTTTTACAGCTCACTTATCTGGCCCCCGGGTGAAACTGGTTTTTTGCTTCCCTCTGGAATATGTAGAGAGTGGGTCGTATGCCCACCTCCCTTGTTCTCTGTAAAGCGCATTGTGTTGCCTCTGGGTATGAAATGCGCTATATAAATACAGCTTTGATTGATTGATTGATTGATTGATGAGTTAGGCTACTAACGGGATGGAGGATAGCTCTAGTTTTCTAGCTCTAGGTTCAACAACCAGTCCATCATGGAATAAAAACCTCCAACACCCTTACCATTTTGATCGGCTTGTGCCGGAGGTCTGCGTCCGTGACCGGGGTGTCCTGGTCTTTGGGGGCCACGCCCCTCTTGGCGAGGAGCTGGAGGAGGACGGCGTTGTCTTTGGGCGGGGTCTGCGCCCCCGGGCCCCCCGGCCCCCCCTGCAGGAGGCCGAAGGTGCGGCAGTAGAGCTCGGAGGACAGGAGCAGACGCGTGACCGGGGGTTTGAGGTGCTCCTGCTCGTACTGGTCGCGGTAGAAAGGCTCGCGAAGCTCCACCGGAACGTTCTCTACAGGGAGACACAGGGACCAAACAGGACACACAGGAAGTAGGGATGTTAATAGTTAATCGACTATCGATTAATTGGCGATAAGAATTTACTTGAGTAAGGTTTGGTTACTCGATTAATTGCTTGTTAATGGAATGGAAATATTATTTTTTTGTGGAACGAATGTTATCAACTGGAGTTGCGTGAAATGTAATCATGATTTAGGGTCTGACTGCACATGAGGGAGCCACGCCATGTAGTGAAGGATAATTGGGATGCTGGGAAATTTCAACGACACAGCGGAAGACGACGCAAAAATGAAGCGATCAAAGCGCAGTCCGGCGCGGGACGTTCTCATCAATTAACCGACTATCGTTCGTTAAGGTTAACGGTTATCGATGAATGAAATTCCTGGAAGTTTGCAGCCCTAACAGAGAGAGTTAGGAGGGAACGGGAGGGGTTGAGATGAGGATCACAGCAGCGCTAAGTTATTCCGAGGGGAGCGAGGACGTGGATACAGTCTGGCAGAGCGCTCTGAAAATAGGCCAGGATGTAGGCCAAGCACAACATCGAGAAATCATGTCAGTAGCTGCCGTCCCTCTGCATCTACACTTCCTGTGAATGAAACGCAAGGATAGGAGTGGAATCATTACAAATTAAGTGACTGGTTATAGAATATTTTCAATTCCATGAGCCATCTTGTGCCTTTTTCTAAGATAATTATAATATGATAGTCAGTCTACTTTATGCACCAACAACATTTATCCAATTGAATATATAGTATTTAGGATTTACATTTTAAATCTGGGAATTAAACCCTTCAAATGATGACAGCAGGGTTGAGCAGTTTGCTACCTGGTGCGTCGAGCGCTAACTGTAGCAAATCAGACAACAAGTTTCTGCCCTACAGCTAGTCGTCTGCGTGAGTGCACAGAGAAGGGGTTAAATGAAGCATGCCTGTGTGTGTGTGTGTGTGTGTGTGTGTGTGTGTGCAGAGCGTGTTCGATGGAACGTGTGTGAGAGCGAGACTGCGTGAATTCACAGAGAAGCCAGCCGGCAAATCACAAAGTCTGGAGCTTAGAGGACGAGTCGACGAATACGATTGGTTCCACGCGATCTTTCCAGGGCGGGTCAACTCCTCCGTCACCCAGTCGTTTCACAAAGTGCCAATGTCACCACCCCCCCCTCCCAGATACCGTGCAGTGGTGCGCTCCACCCCTCCCCCCCCCGGAAGGTCACATGTCAGGGCCAGGAGTAATCAGGCGGGGTCAGGAGGGGCAGGAGGACAACCAGGAACAGAGGCTGGTGTCTGAGGATTACCAGACCCACCCCTCCCCCACCTCTCAGAGAGATAACCTGCCTGGCTATTTATAAGTGGGGGCACCGTGGGACCCTCGGCTACACTCCGTCATCGAGCTGATGAGGTAAACCTGACTGGCTTTCTGTTTTACAGAGCTGCATCTGAGCCTTGCCAAAAGCAAAATGGTGAAAAGCCAAACTTTCTGCCCACGGCAAGAACAGGAAGTCCGCGCGGAGCTTTGCACAGCTCTGAGTAAACACCGCTAGGGCACTTGGGAGCAGGTTTTGGGTAAACAAGCTCAGAACATGCACAACCCCCGTACGAACATAACCCTCACACACACACACACACCTGACACACCCAACAAACTGGTTTCGCTGCATTGAGAGGAGATGGAATACACACAATAGCATACATCCACACCTCACACACACGTGCGTCCAATTACAAACCCTACAGTCCACGGTTGAAAGGCCTTCATTAAAGTCAAAGGGAAATAATCACTGAGAGAAAAGGGTCTCTCTGTGCATCTCTGGTATTTCTGGTGGTATCACCGATGAGGAGAGACCGGTGGATGATGGGAGACTGGATGAGGAGACTGGATGAGGAGAGACTGGTGGATGAGTGGAGACTGGATGAGGAGAGACTGGTGGATGAGGAGAGACTGGTGGACGAGGACAGACTGGTGGATGAAGAGACGGGTGGATGAGAGACGGGTGGATGAAGAGAGACTGGTGGATGAGGAGAGACTGGTGGATGAGGAGAGACTGGTGGATGAGGAGAGACTGGTGGATGAGGGGAGACTGGTGGACGAGGAGAGACTGGTGGATGAGGAGAGACTGGTGGATGAGGAGAGACTGGATGAAGAGGCCGGTGGATGAGAGACTGGTGGATGAGGAGAGACCGGTGGATGAGACTGGTGGATGAGGAGAGACTGGATGAGGAGACCGGTGGATGAGAGACTGGTGGACGAGGAGAGACTGGTGGATGAGAGACCGGTGGATGAGAGACTGGTGGATGAGAGACTGGTGGATGAGAGACTGGTGGATGAGGAGAGACTGGTGGATGAGGAGAGACTGGTGGATGAGGAGAGACTGGTGGATGAGGGGAGACTGGTGGATGAGGACAGACTGGTGGATGAGGACAGACTGGTGGATGAGGACAGACTGGTGGATGAGAGACGGGTGGATGAGGAGAGACTGGATGAGGAGAGACCGGTGGATGAGAGACAGGTGGATGAGAGACAGGTGGATGAGGACAGACTGGTGGATGAGAGACCGGTGGATGAGGAGAGACTGGATGAGGAGAGACTGGATGAGCAGAGACTGGATGAGGAGAGACTGGTGGATGAGGACAGACTGGTGGATGAGGACAGACTGGTGGATGAGGAGAGACTGGTGGATGAGGAGAGACTGGTGGACGAGGAGAGACTGGATGAGGAGAGACTTGCTGGATGAGTGGAGACTGGTGGATGAGGAGAGAACGGTGGATGAGGACAGACTGGTGGATGAGGAGAGACTGGTGGATGAGGACAGACTGGTGGATGAGAGACCGGTGGATGAGGAGAGACTGGTGGATGAGGAGAGACTGGTGGATGAGGAGACTGGATGAGGAGAGACTGGTGGATGAGGAGAGACTGGTGGATGAGGAGAGACTGGTGGATGAGGACAGACTGATGGATGAGGAGAGACCGGTGGATGATGGGAGACTGGATGAGGAGACCGGTGGATGAGGACAGACTGGTGGATGAGGAGAGACTGGTAGATGAGACTGGTGGATGAGGAGAGACTGGTGGACGAGGAGAGACTCCTCTCTATGTGGTTGTGTCATGGTGGTTATGTAAGGGATCAACTGAAAGGACACAACACAAATACAACACAAAGCTACGCCCGTCACACACACACACACACACACACACACACACACACACACACACACACACACACACACACACACACACAGTCCTCTCACTCTCTATACGGTCGCTCACCATCACAACTACAGGTGGAAGTACAATAGTCTCACGCTGAGGGCACATATTTGGGCGTGAATGCTCCATTGTCTTATTCCAGAGGGCGGCGTTTGGACTATAAACACGTTGGTATTTCACCGTCGCGATCTCGGAGATCGGTCATCGATCGCGGGCGGCGAGGTGGAAGACGCCGCCGAAGGCCTACCGGCTCGACGTGACGTTGAGTGTAAATTCGACCCACAATGCAAAGCAACATGTAAAGCAGTAGGAGATGGATGTGGTCGATAGAGGCACCATTTCCCTACGGAACAGTCCGGTAAATGAATGACCGGTTTGTGTCGCGCTGATCACCGACCGACAGGCCGAGTCTGAAAATAGACATTTTGCAAATATTTCGCAAATCATTTTGCAGTTTACACTTCGCTTGGGGGGGGGGGGGGGAGGAGCTTAACCAGGTGACAGAGAGGGACAGGGAGGGTATTATGGTAATGCCCCAGCCCTAGATAAATAGAGGAAAACGCCAGAACGATGTTGATATCAACAGTCCCCCAGGGCCGTGTTTAGACTGAAAACAGCACAGTCTCTCTGTGCTGACAATGACCCCCCCCCCCCCCCAACAGGTCAGGGGTCAGCGCTCAACTATTGGTTGAAGGTGTTAGGTCAAAGGTCAACTTGGGACACCCAGGCAATTCTGGAAAGTGGAATGCAACTGAATTATGCAAAGGGAGAATATAATTACAAAAACAGCGTGATGCCTGTTACTGTAACAACAAAATCCAATCCATTAAAACAAGTCAGACGGGGCGAGCAGCTAAATTGAGGAGGCCACATCCAACACGCTGGTGATGAGGACCGCTCTGTGTTGTCTGAGACAGTCCCGCCCCCAACCCCCGATTGGCTGGCGGATCCCGAGGCCATGTGGTCTCATACATAATTGATTTCCTGAGTTAGCGTGTTGGTCATGTCACAACATTGTGTTTGACAGTAAACAGCAGACAAAAAGGACACGGAAACAAACATAAACAAAGGGGGTCAGTTGTATCCAACCGCGGTTTTCGGCTAAGCTAGCACCCCGGGGAGCACTCAGCAAGGGTCAACTCTGTCCGTCCGCGTCCCACTGGGCGCCACAAGAGCACTGTCTGCCGTTTGGGTTTCAGCGAGGTTGCCATGGGAACACGGAACATTAAGACGTCTTTGTTTTTAATGAAGGGGGGGGGGCGGAGCCGCCCGGGTGATCAGAACAGACCATCCAGCTGGAACCCTTCAAGAGCGATCACAAGGTTTGAATAATTCAGACGAGCTCAGACGAGCAGAAGTGCGAGTGAGGTGAGCATTGAGGGGGAGGAAGCTCTGACTCGAATTTGACTGGCTCATCAGATTCACTACAAGATAGATTTAATAGATTTAAATATTATAGCACGCAATTACGTTCTGGAAGAGAATCAATAACTTGTGTTTACCGTACTGCTCACATACACTATATTGCCAAAAGTATTCACTCACCCATCCAACAGATGACAGAGCGGGTCAGCGGATGCTGAGGCGCATAGTGCGCAGTGGTCGCCAACTTTCTGCAGAGTCAATCGCTACAGACCTCCAAACCTCATATGGCCTTCAGATAAGCTCAAGAACAGTGCGTAGAGAGATTCATGGAATGGGTTTCCATGGCCGAGCAGCTGCATCCAAGCCATACATCACCAAGTGCAATGCAAAGCGTCGGATGCAGTGGTGTAAAGCATGCCGCCACTGGACTCTAGAGCAGTGGAGACGCGTTCTCTGGAGTGATGAATCACGCTTCTCCATCTGGCAATCTGATGGACGAGTCTGGGTTTGGCGGTTGCCAGGAGAACGGTACTTGTCTGACTGCATTGTGCCAAGTGTGAAGTTTGGTGGAGGGGGGATTATGGTGTGGGGTTGTTTTTCAGGAGCTGGGCTTGGCCCCTTAGTTCCAGTGAAAGGAACTCTGAATGCTTCAGCATACCAAGTGATTCTGGACAATTCCATGCTCCCAACTTTGTGGGAACAGTTTGGGGATGGCCCCTTCCTGTTCCAAAATGACTGCGCACCAGTGCACAAAGCAAGGTCCATAAAGACATGGATGAGTGAGTTTGATGTGGAAGAACTTGATTGGCCTGCGCAGAGTCCTGACCTCAACCCGATAGAACACCTTTGGGATGAATTAGAGTGGAGACTGCGAGCCAGGCCTTCTCGTCCAACATCATGTCTGACCTCACAAAGTCGCATCTGGAAGAAACTTCATAAGTTCCCATAAACACACTCCTAAACCTTGTGGAAAGCCTTCCCAGAAGAGGTGAAGCTGTTATAGCTGCAAAGGGTGGGCCGACGTCATATTAAACCCGAATGGATAAAGAATGGGATGTCACTTAAGTTCATATGCATGTAAAGGCAGATGAGCAAATACTTTTGGCAATATAGTATGTATATAGAATAAATATATAAATTCATATACACACACAATAAAAAGGGGAGCATCGTCTTCATACAGACATTATTGCAGTAGCTTTCTGAATTTCTCTCAACACTGGGGGATGTAAACCACTAGCCTCACGAGACCATCCTGATCTCACGGGCTCACATTCGGTTTCTCTCCAAAGAGATCCGATTGGGCCCGATCAGAATGTGGTCGGGCCAATCAGCGTCCAGACTACTAGCATCTATGGGTGTGGTTTAGATATGACGGCAGCAAGAAGCCTGTGATAGGTAAGTAGTTCATCCAATCACCTGCCTGTATTTTTATGGAAAGAACAAGCGATAACAAGAATCCTAACGTACCCCAGTACCTGCACTTGTTACATATCCCAAATAAACACTCTATATGCCAAATAAACACTCTATATGCCAAATAAACGCTCTATATGCCAAATAAACGCTCTATATGCCAAATAAACCCTCTATATGCCAAACAAACGCTCTATTCTAAGAGTTTCCAACAGAGCTGTACCAGCGGGCTGTGTGAAACAAGCCATCTGGCATGCCAAGTTAACAAAACACTACTGCAGAGAAAAAAACACAGGAAAGATAATACCCTCTGGCCTTGGAACAAAGCTGGGTTGTGTTGTTTCAATACCCAAAAAGCTAGCACCAGTGATAACGACAGCATTTATTCTATGGCCTGTGTGTGACCTGAGATTCCGAGAGGTAGCCTCCGTTGATTAACACAGAGACTTCAGAATACAACACAAACACATACACAATAAAGAGCATGGACTAAGCCACGTCTTTAAATACTTCAACTATGCAATAGCTCATCTTTAAACGTTTTACATTTGGTATTTGAATCAACAAGGACTTCCTAATTTGATAACAGATCATTGAAATGTTCTTATCTCACAGCCAAATGAGTGATATGGGCCTAGAGTACATCGCAAAAAGTCCCCATTAAATCCTCCTGACCCTCCACATGTACCATCAGCATAGTGACCTCTTAGAGAGCTAGCATGGTAGCATCGCAACATCACAGCAGGGGGCTTCATCCCCATCCTGGCCTAAAAACTAACAGAGCTACATTAGCTTAGCATGAGCATAGCTTAGCTTAGCATGAATGACATCCTTCACTTCACCCCAGACCCGTTTCCATGACCACGGAAGAATGAAAATAATACAGTCTAGTGTAATTCAGTTATCCTCAATTGCAATGGTCCAACTGTACTAGCCTATAAGCTTACAGGTGCAAGACTCCATAGTACATTCAACACAAGCTTGTTGTGACAGAGCCAGGACTCTTTTAAAGCAGGCCTAAAAACCTACCTTTTTAAAAAGGCCTTTGACTGTTAAAAGTGGGTGCTTTTTTTATTCAGTTGTGTTTTGTTATGCTATGCTTTTAAACCTGTAGCAGAGATTTTTAAATGAAAAGTGCGTTACAAATAAAATGTATTATTATTATTATTATTAAGATTGTGGTTGAACCTCAAAAGTCTTTCCTTGATTCCTCTCATCTTCCCTGAACACACTGGATGAGACAATCACTTTCCCTTCCTCCTCTGAAGTCTTTAATAACACGGCCATTTTGTTTCTGGCCAGAGGCCTCTTGACATCCTCCTCTAGGTCCTCCTCACCTGTTGACTCTCCCGCCCTAGACACACAGATGAGGGGAGAGGATGAGTAATTATGGCGTCAGACTCTCAAACTGGTCCCAGTAGAGCGGTAGTCATGTGGGTCAAACAGCGACCGCCCTCAGCATCCTGTCTGAGGAACTCTCTCCGGAGAGGAATCCGTAATCGATAAGAGCTGCTGGAGTGGATGAGGGATATTGGCTCAATCTTTGATATCAGTTAATGAAAAGCTGCTTGCTCTCCGTTTTATCCCTTTTACTAGACCTCAGAGTGTACTTAACGGCAAAACTAATGCTGAATTTTAGAGAGAGAGCGAATATTGTCTTTGTCCCCAGATAGCAAGCGGATGTGTAATGATTCTGGGCCATATATGGGCTGGAACTAAGCCACAAGGGCCAGATCTGGCCTGTATATAGCCCAGATCCGCTTGCTATCTGGGTCTGCCCGGGGAAATGTGGGCTTTTCATTGGTGCGAATTCAAACACAAGGCGGAAACTATAGCCTCAACAAATGATGCATTTGTCACGGTGTGTGTGTGATGACTCAGACCCAATCGGCAAGTTAGATGACCGTGAGGAATGAGGTGCAGGATATCTCGGGCTCTGCTATTGTGATATTGTTCTGAGCAGTAAGGGTTTCTGGGAAGCTGATGATGTCATCCCGAGCAGGAAGACAGTACGAGCTGCAGTCCTGGGTGGGCTCAGTAGGGCCATTAAGTGGAGGGGATAGCACACACAAACACACGGGTGTATAAAAACACACAAGCAAAGCAGCAGTCTGGTCTCGATGCTTATATTCACTTATCCCGACTAGGGGTGGGGTGGAGGGGGGGCTTTGACCAGAGTCCAGAGGGCGTGGCCAGAGCTAAGCTGCGTGTTGATGCACTAGAACCCATCCACAGAGAAACAGCAGCCTGGAGCCATGGGCAGTGATTGCGTAACACATGACACATATAAACCAGGTCGCTAAAGTACAATTGAGCTCGTGTCACGGACCCTAACCGAATCTAAACTATGTGATGACTCCAAGCTTATTGCATTATCACGGGGGGACGTATGTTTACGTCTTAGGAATGTGGAGGAAAGTTATTTAGGTTTTAATAATCCAATGCTCTCAGTCAAGTGCGTATGTAGAAGTAAAAATAGAGCAGTGAGTAGTATCTAGGATTGAGTAGTATGTAGGATTTTGGAGTGGGAGTGACCAACAAAAGCTCCTCTGTAGTGGGTGGACCCGCGCGTCATGGAGAGGCCGTGGTTTCAATACACGCGCGTCTGGAGTATCCATCATTTGCATTAGCTGTATAACAGACCCCTCTCGATACTTCATGTATAATACTCCCTCCATAAGATGCGGGGAACAGCCCCGTGCCTGACCAAAATAATGTAGGATGGGTATAATTCAAAGGGTATGACTGGACCTGTTATGTCGGGCATGCTGTTTTTGATTCAGCAAGCTGTCAAAACCTCTGCCTCGTCATCTGTACGAGGCCTCAATGCACCAGACTAGTGTGTCAAGCATACACGGGCTATCAAATCGGCTTTAAATCCGAAAAAAGCAGTCGGCCTAGTCAAGAACAGACATTGAATGCGATTTGAAGGCACGATTTTAGGATTCACCAATGCTGAATAATAGGCCCGACACCAGCAAAGTGTGCTAGAGAGCTATTCAGTTTGGAACGGGGCTCTTTGTGTGTCCAAAACCGCTGAGTTTCCACACGCGCACGGTTCACCTTCATGCATGCGCTTTCATTACTGGGACTGGGAACAATGCTACAGGGGAGGGGGAAGCATGTTTGGAAACACACACACACACACACACACACACATATCCGACAACATACCTGCATTGCCGTAGGATTTAGCCAATAGCCACCCGACACTTGCGCATATCTTTGCCTTGGTCAAATCATATAAATCCAATGGCTTTATGTCTGGGACCACAAAAGTCTTCCTCGTCGCATTAGAGTCCACCATAGCGAGTCCTTGGACAGGCCGTGGAAACGAGAGGAGGAAAGAGAGCTAGAAAAGAGTTGGTTACGAGAAAGAGTACGAAATGCAAGCTATCATTCTGGACTATTCCATAGCACAGCGGAGGAACACGGATGTGGCGTTTTCTCAGGAGAAGAGATCCAGTCTAAGCTATTCCAGTCCGGGATATATCCCCTTTTCTCTCGGGTTTCAGCCGTAAACGGTCATTAGATGGAGGCGTGCGGTCCTACTCCTCCCTACTGGAGCCCCCAACCCATCGGGTTATTTGAGAAAGACGTCTAATTTCCTCCGTTTTCACCCGCCGCGCTATTATGCGTAGTTGCTCCGCCGTGGCTGGAGAGCCCGTAGATGAGTGATTCCCAGGTGCTCCTCACTGCATCACTCACTCACTCCGCCGGCCAATAGGATTTGAGGATGAGCCGCAGGGGCGGGTTCTGGGGCGCGCGCACGCAGCCTGCAGGTATGGAGGTGTGCGCGTGAAACAGGTGCATCCTCCCACACACGCCCACTCAACAGGTGTCTGGAAATGGTCGTGTTCACTAGGCCTATTCTTTGCATATGAAATCTCAATCTTAATTAAATATTATGAGCATGCTCACGAGTAGGCCTATGCATGCTCTATGAATATCCCGGTCAAAGTCCAAATTAGAAATGTTTTTATTCAGATAGATTAATGGAACTGTATGACTTTAGCATAGGTATGCAATCTGTTTGTATCATAAAATCAACATTGCAGTCTGTAAATAAGAGAAGCGTTTGTGTGAAATGGTGTAGGAATTTAAATTATGAGCTCTTCTTGCATATTTCCTGTCATAATTCACCAGCTTTGCTCCCATCGTCTGTGTGAAACTCCCAATCACGTGATGTCCCTTCAAAGTTCTAGAACTACCAGCATCCCTGAGCAGTAACTTTATAAGAACTATTTTAATCTAGTTATGGAAGAATAGGCCTTTTATTTTCATAAATGCTATAATTAGTCGTTTTACAGAAATGCAATTCATCCCTTGGGAGTTGTTTGTACCGTGACTTAAATTGATGGGCTACTGAACGGGTCTCTCAGACTGTCAACAACATGCAGGTTAAATATAATCTGCCAAAGTCTGCTAATGGCCTTTTAGGCCAACCTGGAGTTTATTAGAAATATGTACATAACTCATAGTCTCAATGCTTGTGTGCGTGAATGTCAGCTTCAAAGATTGGTTTTTAAATGGGCAATGAATACCTAACTGGTAAAATTGGAGGTCCATTATATGAATGAGTGTATGTCCAGCTGCAGTTTCAACCAAATTCTCACTCTTCAGGCAAAGCTTCAAGCTACTTAACTCCTCCCCCATGTTTTTCTAGGAGGAAATTCCCTCCTTTTCACACCGCTGTTGCAGTGTCCCACCACAAACACAAACCCTGATTAATGTCAATTCATGTCTTCCATTATGTAAACAACATATGCTGACTCATTATAACAGAAACATTTCTCTCGTATATCAACACCAAAGAAAAGCTAGAGAAATACCACTAACTGCACTGTTCATGTGGTTTAGAGTGACATCTTGTGGCCAAATGAGTTCACTACAAGAACCGAACTTAATACAAGAATACAAGAACAAGAACCTTTATTCACTGATCAGATTGAGTTCCCTACAAGAACCGAACTTAATACAAGAATACAAGAACAAGAACCTTTATTCACTGATCAGATACACTATGTTGCATCGCATTCTTTGAAAATAGGAAGAAAAGCCACCGTACAAAGAATCAATGATGGATTAAAAATTCCACGAACACACAGCTGTTGAAAAGTTTAATTTGTGTGGAGCTTCTCCGAGGTCCTGTCTACGGCTGGTGATTGATTGATGTTATGGTTGGTGTCCTCCGTTCAATCTTCTTTAAGTCCCCCGAAGACAGCTGTGGGAACGCTCTTCTGTTCCAGCTGCACCTCTGTGGAAAGAAAAGACCATCAAACCATGAATTCACATAAAAACACAGTTAACAACAATATTCACGTTTGTTTGCAGCCGTTATACATCTGCTGTGGAAGGCTGTGGAATGCGAAGCCAGGGGGCGCTACAACTCACCCTCTGGACCCTGATCTTCCTCATCGTCCCCCTCCTCTTCATCAATGTCAATCTCATCAGGGTTGGCTTGTTTGGCCAGTTCAGCCAGCTCGCTGCGAGATGTGTCACTCCTGGACAGACACAGAGATGCAGAGGTTAAGAAGCATTTAGCGATTTGTTCAGCTGTAACTTTAACCCTTTGAATAAGACAGCGTCACTGGCAAATAAAAATAAAAATTTAAAAAAATCTCAAATTCCTACATTCCAACACTTCCTGAAAGCTGAGAAACTGCTTTCTAGTAATATACAGTAGCAAAAATCCAATTAATATTTGGAATGTTGGTGTCATAGAAATTGTTGTTTCACCACCTCACCACCTCCCTCAACCTTTCACATAGCTGTGCTAATCTAATTTATGACAGGATGACCTCTCCAGGAAGTCGAGACACCTAGACGTTGTCTGCTCCAGAATAACCATCCTTTGTCCCATTGTCCCTGCAAGATTTACCGCCTTTTCTCAT
>NC_140238.1:32963175-33120675 GCF_949987555.1 Borostomias antarcticus | reverse complement strand
ACAAATAAACAACAACAAAGGAGGTGAAGATGAGGCACGAGCACTCCCGTTTATCACTCTACATGACGTGATTCAATTTAAAGTATTTGTCCAGCTCTTCAACTTCTTCTGAGGAATTAAACCCATACCATAGCACTGCTTAGAGGAAGTCAAACCCAGAAAGGGACTGAGAATACCTGGAAGGTGCCGAGACTCTCCTCCAGGTCAGCGAGCATGGACCAGACCTTCAGGGACTTGTACACGCGGTTCTGGACCGGCTCGGACGCGTCGAAGTACTCGGCTTTCTTAGACGGGATGGCAGTCGCTTTCTGCCGATGAGGAAATAAAGTATTATTCACATCTGCCTCTAAGCTGACTTCTGTAGAGAAGAGATCTTTCTCTGATGGTGAATGCACCAAGAAAGATCCTGTCTGTCTGTCTCAATAAAATTAAATTAAATTAAATAAAAATAAAAAAATAGAACTGAATATAATATAATAGAATAAAATAGAATAGAATAAAAAGTTTATTTGCCATGTGTAACAAGTACAGGACCAGATACATTGGAATTATTGTAATCACGTCTCCTTATTATCCTATCAGTGCTAATCACTTCCTCATTCCAGTCCTAGGTAATCAGCTGGACATTTAAAGGTTCCCAAAATGGCCGTTGCCCATCGTGTCCGTGTCTCACCCTCAGGATGCGGAGCGCCTGCTCATAGTTCTCATGGCGGAGCTCCATCTCCCCGTATTCACACCACACCCCGGCAAGGTCGTCCACATGCTTGTAGTTGACCTTGGTGGCTTTTTCAAAGATGGTCCGGGCCTGATGGGGACACGGCAGGGGAGGGAGGGAGGGAGGGAGGGAGGGGGAGAGAGAGAGAGGGAGAGAGGGAGAGAGAGAGAGGGAGGGAGAGAGAGAGAGAGAGAGAGAGAGAGGGAGGGAGAGGGGGAGAGAGAGGGGGAGAGAGAGAGGGAGAGGGAGAGGGAGAGGGAGAGGGAGAGGGAGAGGGAGGGAGAGGGAGAAAGAGAGGGAGAGAGAGAGAGAGAGAGGGAGAGAGAGAGAGAGAGAGAGAGAGGGAGAGGAGAGAGAGAGAGAGAGAGAGAGAGAGAGAGAGAGAGAGAGAGAGAGAGAGAGAGCAATAAAAGGGAATAAGGAATATTACCATGAATTCTTCTCGGGTTCAGAAAATAACCTGTTATTCTTTTAGTTACCCCACCCACCCCCCTCCTCCCTCCTCCCCCGCGAGGGGAGATCTCTCAGACCCCCCACCCCCCTCCTCCCCCACGAGGGGAGGTATCTCAGACCCCCCACCCCCCTCCTCCCCCCCGAGGGGAGATCTCTCAGACCCCCCACCCCCCCGAGGGGAGGTATCTCAGACTCACATCGGACAGCTGCTCGTTCTCCTCGTAGAACTTGGCGAAGGAGACCCAGAGAGAGTGAGGCTTCCCTGTGGCCTTCATGGGATCCACCGTCTGCACGGCCTCTGTGTAGGTGTTGATGATCTACCAGGGGGAGGAGACAGAGGAACTCAGTACATCGGCTGTGAGGGCTGACTACTGCATACAAGGTTCCCAAGACGGGCTAAGAAAACCTAAACCATCAACGAAAGAAAGAAAGAAAGAAAGAAAGAAAGAAAGAAAGAAAGAAAGAAAGAAAGAAAGAAAGAAAGAAAGAGGACAGACATTTTTCGAGGTCAGTTAATCATGTGCTGTGATTGTTAGAATCTGATTTGTGATTTTAATTCTGTATTTTGAATGTATACTGTATGGTTTCGTATTTTATTCTATTCATTATCTTTTAGAAAAGCCTCCTAAGGACTGGTGTTGAAAATGAGCACTTGTGCTACAAACACTTAAGCAATGCATCTGGTCTGTCCACTGTGACTGTTCCTATGGAATTGTGATGTCCATATTAAATAAAAGTTTCATTCATTCATTCATCCATCCATCCATCCATCCATCCATCCATCCATCCACATCCATCCATCCATCCATCCATCCATCCATCCATCCATCCATCCACATCCATCCATCCATCCATCCATCCATCCATCCATCCATCCATCCATCCATCCATCCATCCATTCCATTCCATTCCATTCCATTCCATTCATTCATTCATTCATTCATTCATTCATTCATTCATTCATTCATTCATTCATTCATCATTCATCCATCCATTCATTCATTCATTCATTCATTCATTCAAATCAGGTGTTGACGGATCAGGACGCCCCACCTGTCGTGGCTTCCCGTCGTACAGTTTGACCCGTTTGTGCCACTCGTGGACGTTGTGTGGGTTCTGGCGCAGCAGCACGCTGTTCAGAAGCAGCGGGCGCCGGGCGATCAGCTGCTCGAAGCGCGCCAGACGCAGCTCCAGGTCCACGTCCTCTGAGGAGAGACGAGACAGGGTTTTCAAGATGGCGTCACAAGTCAAATTAAAGTTCTGTAGCCTTCTAACTTACTGCCACCCTAGATCCCTCTACGTTGTTTATAGACTAGCCCCGCCCAAGGAAGTGGCAAAAGAAACGGAGGAAGGAGGAGGAGGTGGTGGAGGAGGAGGAGGAGGAGGGGGAGGAGGAGAGGTGAGGTGGAGCGTGACGCATTTCATGAATGAGGAAGTGATCGTGGTGCCCTACACACACACACACACACACACACACACACACACACACACACACACACACACACACACACACACACCGTCTTCGTCTTGACCCATCTCGGAGGTCGTCTCCATCTTGGCGGCGATCATGCTCTCCTCAAACTGGGCGTAGCTGTCGAACACCTGGGTGAAGTCCCTCACCGTCACCACGGTCAGGATGGCCTCCTCGTACACGTCACGCGCCTGGGGGGGGGGGAGGGGGGGGGGTCCGTTATCCTCCATACCGTCACTAACGCATGAATACATGTTTTCACTGTACATTCAATCAGACAGTAGCTCAACATAGAGAGTGGCTGAAGGAGGAGAGGAGGAGGAGAAGGAGGAGAAGAAGAAGGAGAAGGAGGAGAAGGAGGAGAAGGAGAAGACGAAGGAGGAGGAGAAGAAGAAGAAGGAGAAGAAGGAGAAGGAGAAGAAGAAGGAGAAGAAGGAGGAGGAGAAGAACAAGAACAAGAACAAGAAGAAGAACAACAAGAAGAACAACAAGAAGAACAACAAGAAGAAGAAGAAGAAGAAGCTACCTTCTCAAAATGGCCGCTGCGTATGTAGTAGTCAGCGAGGGAGCACCAGAGTTTTCCCAGCTGGTCGGTGAAGCGGGTGAGGCCTCCGCGGATGATGGCACCAACATTCAGAGAGTTCACCTTGTCAGGGTTCTGGGAGATCAGGTCACACATCTCGTGCCACAGCTGGAAAACAGTCACAGATAACATTAGAGAGTATGTGATGAGGATGAACACAAGTGTTATAGGAATCTATAGGATGACCTATAAACTAATGAAAGCATACAACTAATGAAAATGCAGAAATAAGGGAGAGATGTATAGATTATAGAAGGAAGTGTGATGATACCACTAATTTAAATTTGAGTAAGAGAAAAGAGCTGCATTGTGACTTGATGTGATTTTAAGCTGTTATTGTTCGTTTTTATTATGTTTTTTGTTTTATTGTATTGTCGTTGTATACAGTAGATGAAAAAATGCAAATAAAGCTTAACGTTTTTTTGTTTTTTTTTAAAGAAAAGGCAGAAATCCAGTTAAGAGGAGACAGACTTCCTACTGTACCTGGTAGTTGGATTTTCCCTCCTTGGACACAAAGCTTTCATCGTTCACGACCGCTGCCAGTCGTAAAGCTGCTTCGTCCAGACGGCCGACAGAGCGCAGGTAGTCGATGTACTCCTCTGCATTCTCTGGAGACAGCTGCAGACAGGAAGTCAGAACTAGTGCACATCCTGCTAGACAGCTGCAGACAGGAAGTCAGAACTAGTGCTCATCCTGCTAGACAGCTGCAGACAGGAAGTCAGAACTAGTGCTCATCCTGCTAGACAGCTGCAGACAGGAAGTCAGAACTAGTGCTCATCCTGCTAGACAGCTGCAGACAGGAAGTCAGAACTAGTGCTCATCCTGCTAGACAGCTGCAGACAGGAAGTAAGAACTAGTGCTCATCCTGCTAGACAGCTGCAGACAGGAAGTAAGAACTAGTGCTCATCCTGCTAGACAGCTGCAGACAGGAAGTCAGAACTAGTGCTCATCCTGCTAGACAGCTGCAGACAGGAAGTCAGAACTAGTGTTCATCCTGCTAGACTGCTGCAGACAGGAAGTCAGAACTAGTGTTCATCCTGCTAGACTGCTGCAGACAGGAAGTAGGAACTAGTGCTCATCCTGCTAGACTGTGGAAGACTTGACAACATCAAGGAGAACTATACACCGACAAAAGTGAAGGGTTTGCACACTGATATGAAAAATATTGTTATCCAGTGATAATTATTAATTTCACACAGAGACACAAATAACAACAGAACAAATAGAATATACAATGATAATAATAATTAAAAACAGTTACAGACAGAGAAGAGAGACATGACCAACAGGAGAGTGCACAAATAGTTACAGAGAAGGTGTCTATATTATAGCTGAGTAGAGTTGTGATGTCTCACCTTGAGGTACCTGCGGTACACCCTGATGGCGGTCTCTGGCAGGGGCAGGTTGCGTGCGAAGCGCAGGTACAGGGGCCAGATTCGGGGGTGCTGGGTGACGGGAAGGGCCCGGAGCGCCCGGTCAAACGTCCTCCGACTCCTCGTGATCTTACACTGAGACACCAGGAACTGGCAGTAGTCCAGCCATATCCTGGGCATCTGAGGAAAGGAGACGAAAGACGGTTAGTAAGTCAAGTCAAGTCAAGTATATTTGATATAGCACATTTCATGTGACAAGCACAGACTCAATGTGCTTCAAGAATAAAAAGACATTATACATGATAGAACATTAAAATAAGAATGTATTACAATTATAAAATCATGTACAATAACATAAAACGTGATGAAATAATTACAGTACAGAGACAATAAGAGTATAAAACAAACCTAGAGGTTAAAAGCTTGTGCAAAGAGATATGTTTTTAGCCTGTATTTTAAAAGAAGACAGTTGTACCAGAGCTTCATTCATGTGGTAGGGAGTAAGTGAATGTCAGCGCAATATTGGTCCAAAAATAACCTCACTCTCAAAATCTCTGGATGTATTAAGTAGCAAAGGATCAAAATTCTCCTATTTGCCTGAGTGTGTGGAGTCTGCTAACGGGTCACAAAGTGGTGTCGGTTCTGTAGATCCGCGGTCCCAAACCTTTTTGGGCCACAGACCGGTTTCATATTGACAAGTTGGGGTTAGTTGGGGACCGCAGCTGTAGACTAGCGTTACCTTGTGCATGAACACCAGTGCTCTCTCTGCTGTAGACTGGAATTACCTTGTGCATGAACACCAGTGCTCTCGCTGCTGTAGACAGGCGTTACCTTGTGCATGAACACCAGTGCTCTCTCTGCTGCAGACGAGCGTTACCTTGTGCATGAACACCAGTGCTCTCTCTGCTGCAGACGAGCGTTACCTTGTGCATGAACACCAGTGCTCTCTCTGCTGCAGACGGGCATTACCTTGTGCATGAACACCAGTGCTCTCGCTGCTGTAGACTGGAATTACCTTGTGCATGAACACCAGTGCTCTCTCTGCTGTAGACGTGAATTACCTTGTGCATTAACACCAGTGCTCTCTCTGCTGCAGACGGGAATTACCTTGTGCATGAACACCAGTGCTCTCTCTGCTGCAGACGGGAATTACCTTGTGCATGAACACCAGTGCTCTCTCATGGCAGTTATTGATCTCTTCATAGGACGGCTCTGTGATGCACTTCCCCTTCACCTGCTTCCTTCTCTCCCGCAGGTAGTTGTACCACAGCTTGTAACTGCACGATCACAATGAGCATAATTATGTTGTTGATCAATCACTTAACAGGAATACTCATTCATATGGATCACATAGAAGGAGTACATCACGGCCAGCACTCATCTAAAGCACGTCCGGGATAAAACAATTAAACATTTGTCACATTAAATCAAAACGGGTTGTTGTACCTGCCGGGTAGCTCTTTAAGAGCTCGCTCATAGATCATGTTCAGGATCGACTTGGCACCATTCTGTTTGAACTCGATGTACCGCATCCAACACTTGACCGAGTACGGGTTCCTGATGATCTCCTCCTCGTACGGCAGGTCATCTTCTTCCTAAAGACAGGTTTCAAATTCAGTTATGAGCAAATAACATCAAGGAGGAGGATAAGAGCGCAATCAAACACCTTCATAAATTGCCTAGTTATGTTGTGCATCATTCCTGTGGTTTTGTTGACCACCTCCTAGAACTAGCTTACTAGTCTCAAAACTCACTTATATTCTTTGGCGTTTTCCTGACATGGCCTAAGAGACTTGTCCTTTTTCATGTGACATACTGCGTATGTTTTACTATGTGTTCTTTGTGTGTTCTTGTTGTTTGACTTGTACAGCACTTTGGTCAACTTTGTTGTTTTTAAATGTGCTCTATAAATAAAATGGTATGGTATGGTACTAGGGATCAGATCAACATATGTAGCATTATAAAGTTAACATTACATTAAGACACATTTTCCTGTCCAACTTGTCTCATAGAGCTAGCCAGCCTTGGCTTGGTTGTTAGCCTAGCCTAGCCTAGCTAGCTTGAGTAGCTTCATATTTCCTGGTTGAGTTTACAAACACACACTTGACCATGCTACAAACATGCGAATATAAAGAAGGGTTATGTGGTTAGCTAGCTATAGACCTATACAGTTTATAGAGAGCCAGAGCATTGAGTCAAGGCCGGGCCCGAGTCAGTGAATGTGTCCGCTGTAACAGCTCTCCAAGACGGCGTGACACTAATCGACCCCCGAGGCTTCAAGGAGGCCGCAAACTACAACACACACAGAACACAATTCGAAGGCAAAAATAAATAAATCTTGATACAACTTACAAACAAGACATCCGGTTTCCCATTTTGCGATGGCATTTTTTTGTTTTTTTTCGATTAAAACAACACAGGTAATAACAATAGTCCTTTCAAATGTCATGAAACTTCTTCCCTCAACGTGTTCAGGATGTTTACGCCTCTTAGAAAATGGTAACCAATCATGTGTCTCGAAAGGTCTGACGTCAATCTGTAGGCTGAAAGCAATGTGGGATATGTAGTTGCCAACTTCAATATTCAAGATACAAGATCTGTTTATTAACCATGTATATGGTTCAGACATACTAGGAATTTGACTAGTTTTAAGGCATATGCTGTCGCAGACAACATAGGATAGGGTGCAAGGCAGGATAGGACTGTGCAAAGACATGATAGTGCAAAACAGTACAAACTAGAAATGGTGCTTATTGGAGAGCACAGACCTCCGGCCCTGAAAGCACGCCAAAATTGAATGTGTTCTAAATTGGCCCATGCATGCTACACCCCTCCACCACGTTTCATGAAAATCAGTCTGTAGTTTTTACATAATCCTCGTTCAAGAAATAAATGGAGGTGAATGGTCGTCCGGGCAGTGTTGTAGACGTTGGATCTCCCAAACGTAGCTAGAAGTAGCTAGATGACGTAATCAACCAATGAGCATAATATGCAATTATGAAAGAGGCAAAATGAACAGAAAAAGGCTGGTCAGGTAGTTTACAGATGAACTATTTAAGTATAAAAGTATTTATAAACATATTTTTTAAGTATAAAAGTATTTATAAACGTATTTTTTGTTGCTATATATGTGAGTGGTGAGGAGGAGGAGGCAGTGAGCACAGCGAGGAGTCCTGCTCTCGTGAGCTCGGTTGTAACGTGAACCGCGGAACGGGATATGATAGATGCTTTTCCAGAGCTCTGTCAACACAGTCACTCCCCAAATTACCAGAAAAACCCGCTAGATTTGTCGCTGTTCGCTTTTGGGGAATGATTGTGTTGACAAAGCTCTGCTAAAGCATCTAACACACATCCCGTTCCGCGGTTCACGGTACAACCGAGCTCACGAGAGCCGAGTATAGCGATGGCTGCCGTCTCCTCCTTCCTCCTCCTCCTCCTCCTTCCTCCTCCTCCTCCTCCTCCTTCCTCCTCCTTCCTCCTCCTTCCTCCTCCGTCCTCCTCCTCCTCACCACGCACACGGCGCTCAGGCGGCCAGTCTGACTAGAGCAGCTTCAGCCAGACAGCAATCCAATCAGGACCATATACAGGCCAGGGCTGAGTTTCCCAGAGGCATCGTAGTGCTAGGTTCATCTTAAGCTATGGCGTTCATCATAGCGCTACGATGCCTCTGGGAAACTCAGCCCAGATCTGGTACTTGTGGCTTAGTTCCGGCCCATATACGGCCCAGATCCGCTTGCTATCTGGGCAGCCAGCTGCAGCAGTCGGCAGACACCCTGACCGCTCTGAGCAACGTCTGCCTGCCAGGTGTTCCTGCAGCTTGAGAGATTGGGAGGGTAAACGCTCAGAGTTCATCCAGATGACAGGTGAGAGTTACTTATCACTTATCTAATGATCATAACAAACCTTAACTCCTCCCACTGCTGCTTGGACCAGTTGGTCCAGTTTGGTACATTCTTCATAGGGCTTATTTTAGTGTGTTTTGGCTACTGTACTACACAGTTCCGTACTACTATACTTCACAGTACCTTCCTACTGTACTTCACACTACCGTACTAGCCTACTGTACTTCACAGTACTCTTAATTCCAGTGGATTAAACATTGATATTTATAAATAAATACATCCAGAGTGGAATCCATAAAGTACGTTTTTAATATATGGATAAAATATGGATGAAGTTAAGGCTTGTTAACATTTAGTGCTAGTGCCTATTGTACTGAAAGTGGGGTATACCTACACAGTGGCTGAATATCTGTCCACTGTAACTGAAATTAAGAAAATCTACTAAACTACAGACTGAGTGAGCACAGCCTTGCTATTGAGAAAGACTGCCACAGACATACCGCTGCCGAGGACAACTATATGAACATATTAGAAACAATACATTTATCACAGGTCACACAGACCCTCAAATAAATGAAAACAAATCAAATATATATATTTAAAATAAAAAATATGCATCTCTATGTCTATGAAAATAAACCTTCTTCTGGGAAGAGGATACTTATTAATTGACAAACTTTAACTTTGAATGAAACAATGAAAGCCCCCCCTTCCTACCCCCATCATGAGCCTCAGCTGGTGCAATGAATCAATAAATACAAGTTAAAATATTCATGATTCCAGTACTTTATTGATAAGTCAGAATGGATCAAATGTAGTTATTCAAAACCCCGGGTTATGGATTCATGAGATGAATACCTATGGCATATCCTAAAGAATCAACAGATGATATTTCACATAAAGACAAATAGTACAACAGTGCTGCCAAATACATTAAAAAGTTTTTCAACCTCTGCCATTTTTCTTCAGTAAAGATCATATACTGACATAAATCAAATTCAATCGGGAACTATATTTTCCTGCCATCTTCCTCCTTGTCCATCCGTCCGTCCCCGCTTCTCTTCCCTCCTCCTGGATCCTTCCTCGCCTTCACTCTCCCATGATCCCCCTTCCTCTTCCCCGAAACCCGTCTCCTGTGTGAGCCCCCCCGAGCCACGCCCCTCTGCAGCTGTGCGGTGTGGACTCTCTGGATCAGAGAGAAGAAGTCGTCCTCTGGGCTGATTGGGCTGGTCACGGGGGCCCCGGACCCTAGGGGGGCACGGGGCCGGGGTGCACCCTGAGGGGTGGATTGGACCGGTCTAGAACGCGGCGGCTTGGACGCTCCTGGATTCGGAGAGGAAGGCTTCGGGGAACGGGACTGTTGTCTGGGGCTTGCCCGGTTTGGCGAGGGGGACTTGGAATGACTGTCCTCTTTTGGAACCAGGTTTAAGTTGAGGGAGAGGGGTCTCCCTGGCGATGGACTCAGGGGGACAACAATGGTTTCTCCAGGGGTTCCCAGAGTGAGGAAGATTTCTGGGAACGCACACGGATCGTTGGTAGCCTTGCATCCCTATGGTAGATAGAAAAATCTGGTGTGAAATCACTGAATTTTTCAACAAGTGACACGTTTTACCACCGATAAGGGATCCGTAACAGCTCACATGGACTTACCTGTTGTGATATGAAGTTCATTGACAACCTCACTGTCATCTATGAAGGAAACATATCACCTCATTAGCGTTATTTGGGCAGTCGGAACATGGTGAACACAGACGAGTGACAAAACCACTATGCATAAACGACTTTCACAATGGTAAATGGTAAATGGACTGCACTTATAAAGCGCTTTTCCACCTTAGCGGCACTCAAAGCGCTTTACAATGGCCTCTCATTCACCCATACATTCACACACCAATGGCGGTAGCTGCCATGCAAGGTGCTAACCTGCTCATTGGGAGCAATTTGGGGTTAGGTGTCTTGCTCAAGGACACTTCGACATGTGGACAGTCGGAGCTGGGATTCGAACCACTGACCCTTCGATCACTGAACGACCCGCTCTACCAACTGAGCTACAGCCGCCCCATTCACAAGGATGAATCTACCTGCGGTGGTAGTTTCACCATCTTCTCATACTCTGAGGGAGGACTGAACGAGGCCGATCTTGTTGGACCTGGTTCAGCGAAGTTCTTGGCTGGAGACACCGGTCTGGACCGGACCTTTCTGGGTGTAACTGGAGTACCCTCAGTCAGAATGATTTGAGGTGGCACACGAGAATCCTGACAGAAAAACATAGGGTTAGCCGACATTACTAGTGAGGATACTATACCACTGTTGGGAACCACCTCAAGTTAGAACCAGAATCTGGTCCAGAATCGGAACCATGTCCAACCTTTGAATTGGTCGCTACATCCTGATAGCTCCTAGATGTCCCAGGTGTCCCTGGTAACGAGGGAAGTGACGCTCGCTGGTCATCAAGCCGGCGGCCTTGAGTGTTAGCCAGAAGATTGAAGAACTTCTCGGCTTCTGGAGCTGTCAGAAAAGAGGGACAGGGTTGGATTCTGAGGCGTGAACAGTTGGTCGAAGATCTGAGAAGGACTCAAGAGAGTAGCGCTGGTGTTTGGGCGTAGAGGGGGAGGCTCGTACTCGGATTGAAGGCGCAGCGTTGCTCGTTCATACGGCCCCTCTGGGAGTGACTGATCATGGAGAAGAGCTTGTCCTGTTCTGCAGGGGGCACCCCCTATCGGTGAGAGAAAAATCTATCAAACAAAATAATACCACTATTTTGAAACTAGGCCACAAAGGTACATGCGGCCGTCGAGGTGTGGAAGGTGTGAGCGTGACGACTGACCTGTTGACGAATGGCGTTGCGTGGAGGTTTCCCGACCTCTGAGATGGGGTAGGAAGCTGACCTCTGGGGTGGCTGGGCTGACCCCGGGACATCGAGGATCGGGGCTTTAGTTCTGGAATTGGCCTTCTGCACCGATGGGGACCCCCGGCTTATGAGAATGTGAGGGGCGGAGCACCTCTGTTCCTCCATCCTGGAGCCCTGGAAAAGAGGAACAATTTGATTGTTGCATAATACAATAATGACAAATGCATAACAGCTTGGCAGAGCTGACCTCATTGGTCACTCATCATCACTGTAAATGAGGGAAACCTCAGTGCTTCACTAGTATAAATAAAGGTTTTGAAATTAAATTAAATTAAAAATGATCCAGGCTACCTCTGTTGAATGTCTTGCTGTTTATACAGACTACCAACCTGGACTTTGGAGACCATATAACACAGTTGGTCTGAGTCCTGTCCAGACTGTGATGTGATCCCGCCATTTTGTGTCGCTGGCAGTGAGGGAAGTGACGCACGCTGGTCATCGAGCCTGCGTCCCTGGCTGTGGGCCAGGAGCCGGAAGAACTGCTCACCCTCTGGACCTGGGTAGTTAGGAGGACACAGGTGTTAGGGTGTGTGTCCACCGGCAAGCTGAATGTAGCTGTACAGCACCGACCCACTGAGCAAAGACACGTCTAAAAGACGTCTTTTAGATGTCTTTTTCGGACGTCCAAAGACATCCAATTAGGAGCCAGAATGAAAGTTTTTTTTAGACGTTCAGATATTTAACCTGTTCTGCACGTCCACAGACGTCTTAGAGGGGTCCAAGCCAGACGTTTGAATATTGAGGGGTCCAGCAGACGTACAAATGGGGTTCTGGACCGACAGACGTTATTAAGACATGATCTAAACATTTCCCTGACGTTGTGTGTTTGCTGGGGAGCTTACAGCTGCGCACTAGAGCTGGAGTTTAGAGCTGGCTAGGCTACCAATGTTTTGCACCTATGTTAGCGAGGAGTATCGTGGTTTTGCCAGGAGATACAACTCATAAAAATCCAAAATATACAAAATATATATATTTTGAATGTGGACCTAAAGAGAGAGAGAGAGAGAGAGAGAGAGAGAGAGAGGGGGAGATGGAGAGAGAGAGGGAGAGATGGAGAGAGAGAGAGAGAGGGGGGGAGATGGAGAGAGAGAGAGAGATGGAGAGAGAGAGAGAGATGGAGAGAGAGAGAGGGAGAGGGAGAGAGAGAGAGGGAGATGGAGAGAGAGAGAGAGAGAGAGAGGGAGGGAGAGAGAGAGAGAGAGATGGAGGGAGAGAGAGAGAGATGGAGAGAGAGAGAGGGGGAGATGGAGAGAGAGAGAGATGGAGAGAGAGAGAGGGGGAGATGGAGAGAGAGAGAGAGAGAGAGGGAGAGAGAGAGAGCGAGATGGAGAGAGAGAGAGGGAGAGGGAGAGAGAGAGAGGGAGATGGAGAGAGAGAGAGAGAGAGGGAGGGAGGGAGGGAGAGATTAGTTAGGGAATTTTAGTGGATTGCATTGACCATCTGTGAAAAAATTTTCTACCAATAGCTTTCTTCACTAATGTGTTCATCAAGGGGTCTACTAACACCAAAAAAAAGGTTCCAACCCAAATCTGCGGGGAAACTTCTGGGGAGCCAATCTAAATCAGGGTGTCCGGAGGACCTGGATGAAAAAATTGAAAAATAAACTTTTTTTCCAAAAGGTTGTAGGGTGTCCATCTTGGGTTATTTTTGGGTGCTGAGTTCATTCCAACCATTACTTTTGATTAAAAATGAATCTATCTTCATGAAATATTGATATTAGGCCTATTGCATTTTAGCCTACTTCTCTAAATTCAAGTGTTTATGGATATTAAATTGTGATAAAACCACTGTGAAAACCATTTTAAAATCACTGCCACTGAAGAAAGAAGTCACTGTTACTGTATACTGATTACACTTGTTTTGCACATGCTACGTATACCGTAATATTCGGTGTATAAGTGAAAGCGACAACTCCGATGAGTTTTTGGGATTTGAGTGACGTTAGGCCCGTTCGCACCCACGGATGGATTTTGCGGGAGGCTAAAACCACTTGCACTTGCACGTCCGTAGCCTTCATATAGACTCGTCTGCAGACACGCTTTTCATGTTTGATCGCCGACTCAAGCCTTTTATTATTCTATTGAAAATAATGTGTTTGTTATTATTGCATCTGTTGCACTATCAAGCTGTTTTCGATGCTTGCGCGCGCGCGCTCTCTCTCAACAGTCTTTACGGTTCAAGGAAATTGAAGTGCCATTTATTTACGTTTTGGATTACTGTAGGCTAGTGCATGGACTTATTTATTCGAAAATAATATTGTTTGGATATTATTTGTTTGTTGTACGCCCACCAGTAATGTTGATGTGCGCTCTCCCAATATTCCTCTCTCTCCCTCTCTCTACTACTGTAGCGGTAGTGATGTAGGCCTATAGCCTTAAATTATATGCGAGTGCCTGACAGTTTAAACAGATAATAGACCTACATTAAAACATTTGGAATAATTTGTTCAACCTATTCTGTTATCAACAAATAGTTGTAGAAAAGGCATTTCCCTGTGGGAGAATAATCTATCCAAATAGACCTCATAAAGGTATTTATCAGGAGTGAGCGTGTCCCAGACCACACAGGTCATCTCAGCTGCATCATCCAAATGCTGAACACCTTTGCAGCAGCGGGTCACCATCAGTATGCAAAGGGAGCCAGGCTGTATGTACAGCTGATGCAGCAGTGGCAGGCCAATCTTCCAGGAAACTCTCACCAAGTTTACTGAGTATGGTAACCATGTGGTCAGGTTCTCAGACCATGAATGGTCAGGCACATGGACTGACATCACCATAGAAACCACTCTCATGCGTGAGGCTAAATCCTCTGGTGGACTAAACAGAGGTCGCTTCCGAAACGAATCTGCCCACAAGTCTTGGGTTCAGACACTGAGCCACTTTTCATTCATCCACCAGGAGCTTGAAAGAAGCATGGTCAAACGCAGTGTACCTGTCCACACAGATGTCCAAAAAGCCCAGATGAAAAGAGATGATGATGCTGTCAACACCATAGTTGGATGGTTGGAACAAGTCAATCCCTTCGATGCCACAAGAGACAAGAATACCCTGGTATCTTTCTCGACGGGGTTCAGCAGCACTCCTGGAGACCAAGTCAATGCTGATCAGGCAGAGGCGGTTGGAAGAGCCATGCAAGCCAAGATGGATGGGAAAACGGTTTTGGATCCACTAGAAACCAAGCATAAGGTCAAATCCTTAGCAAGCCTACGATCTGGACCCAAAGTAAATGGTGAAAAGCTAGTTATTGACTCACTGAAGCTCTTCAACCGCCTCATCATCATAAGTGAGCGGGAAGTCAAGACTAAAGTAGCTCTGCGCTTCGAGTTGACGCCAACACCTATGTCTCTCTTCGACAAGAACCAAAAGATGCGAAAGCCAGACAAGGCAGCCCTAGCAAGATTTCTGAAGACACATGTTGAACCTGTCGATCAGCCTCCCTGCACAAGCCTGGTGATTGATGGTGGGTGGCTCCTGCATAATGTCAAGTGGGGGGCTAACCTCACCTGGAAGGAGATCGCAGAGAGCTACCTCAGGTTTGTGAGGTCCATGGGGAGCCAGCGCCTTCGGATCACTGTGGTCTTTCACGGCTACAGCAGCTCCACCAAGGACCATGATCACTTGAGAAGAACAAAGAATGCATGCTGTGACATTCAGATCCATCCAGACATCAAAGTCATTGTCCCAAGAGAAAGGTGCCTTGACAACAAAAGAAACAAGGCCCAGCTCGTTGTGCTCCTTGCTGAGACATTCAGTAAGCATGGGATCAGAGTACAACAGTGCTCTGATGATGCAGACACTTCTATTGTCCAAGCAGCTCTTGAGGAGGCAAGAGAGTCCCCTGTTGAAGTGAGGGCAGAGGACACTGACATCATGGTTATGCTGATTCACCATTTCGCAGACCATCCAATCTTCCTCACAACAGCGAAAGACACATCTTATGATGTCAGGAAAATCCGGGAGGCCCTCCCAGAGAAACACAGGAAATATTTGATCTTCTTGCACAGTTTCTCTGGCTGCGATACAGTCTCTGCAATTTCTGGCTTTAGCAAAGCAACTTTGCTAACCAGGCTCTGCAAGACTGATGGAGCAGAGAAGGCCATGGATGTGTTTATGGACATCCAAGCAGAAAAAGAACACATTATGAAAGCTGGCTGTGAACTCTTCATGCTCATGTTCAATGGCAAACCACCTAAAGAGTTAGAGGACTTGCGATTTGACATTTTTTGTAAGCGAGCTGCTACTGGGACCATAAAGCCTGAGAAACTCCCCCCGACATCAGGAGCTGCAGGACAACACTCTCTCCGGGCCTACCTCCAAACATGGGACTGGCTGACACTGCAAAGCCCATCACACGATGCCCAGGAGTATGGATGGCAGCTCTCTGAGCAAGGATATGCTCCGGTCCCTTCCACAGACCCCATTGCACCTGACTACCTCCTGACATTCGTCAGCTGCAACTGCACAGGCAACTGCAGCACACTCAGGTGCAGCTGTAAAAAACAAGGAGTCAGGTGCATCTCAGCTTGCGGAAACTGTCATGGCTCATCTTGCCAGAACATTAACCAGCCAGAAGATGAGACAAGTGAGGGAGATAGAGGAGCTTGAAAAAAAATAAAAAATAAAATAACGACATTTCCATTGAGTTCTGTTTAAATTTGTTAATAAAATACTTTTTTTGTAACAAGGAGTGTTTTTTTATAATAAATAATGGTTGGAATGAACTCAGCACCCAAAAATAACCCTAAATGGACACCCTACAACCTTTTATTGGAAAAAGTGTATTTTTCCATTTTTTCATCCAGGTCCTCCGGACACCCTGATTTAGATTGGCTCCCCAGAAGTTTCCCCGCAGATTTGGGTTGGAACCTTTTTTTTGGTGTTAGTAGACCCCTTGATGAACACATTAGTGAAGAAAGCTATTGGTAGAAAATTTTTTCACAGATGGTCAATGCAATCCACTAAAATTCCCTAACTAGATGGAGAGATGGAGAGAGAGAGAGAGAGAGGGAGAGATGGAGAGAGAGAGATGGAGAGAGAGAGAGAGAGAGAGAGAGGGAGAGAGAGAGAGCGAGATGGAGAGAGAGAGAGAGAGAGAGATGAATGGAGAGGGAGATAGAGAGAGATGGAGAGAGAGAGAGAGAGAGGGAGATGGAGGGAGGGAGATGGAGAGAGAGGGAGATGGAGAGAGGGAGAAGGAGAGAGAGAGGGAGGGAAATGAAGAGAGACAGGGAGAGAGAGAGAGGGAGGGAGGGAGAGGGATAGAGAGACAGGGAGAGAGAGAGGGAGGGAGGGAGAGGGAGAGATGGAGAGAGGGAGAAGGAGAGAGGTAAGACTTAGGTCCAAAAGAGATGAGTGAAAACATTATAATTTATATTTTGCAACTTATTTTCTAATCCTGTTAGACTGGTCAATTGTAATACGCCAATGGTAAATGGTAAATGGACTGCACTTATAAAACGCTTTTCCACCTTAGCGGCACTCAAAGCGCTTTACAATGACCTCTCATTCACCCATTCACACACACATTCACACACCAATGGCGGCAGCTGCCATGCAAGGTGCTAACCTGCTCATTGGGAGCAATTTTGGGGTTAGGTGTCTTGCTCAAGGACACTTCGACATGTGGACAGTCAGAGCTGGGATTCGAACCACTGACCCTTCGATCATTGAACGACCTGCTCTAACAACTGAGCTGCAGCCGCCCCCAATGGGAGGTGACATACAATACTGACCTGAGGGGGCGGAGCTGCCCACCCTGGCGGTGTGTTTGGGCGTAGAGAGGGCGCTCCGGCTAGGATCTATAGAGCAGCGCTGTTCCTCCATACGGCCCCTCTGGGAGTGACTGATCATGGAGAAGAACTCGTCTTGCTCTGCTGGGGGCACCTTCTATTGGAGACCAACATTAGAACCAGACAACAACGGGACACTCGTCCATCAACCATTACTGGACCATTCGGTTCGTTTCAATCAGTTCTGATAAAAGTAGGAAATGCAAACATTACACATGCATTCAAATCCCATAAGGAAACACCAGGCAGCACCTCGGGCCTAATGGGAACTAGAGATGCACCGATATGAAAACTTTGGCCGATACCGATAACAGATATTAACATTGCTGTCATGGCCGATAACCGATATTAACCGATGTCGATATGCTCTGTATAAAAACAAGTCTCTATGATAATCACATTTTATACATACTGAAAAACACATGGAAACATTAGCCATGTTTCCATCCACTTGTCAATCGAATTGTGTGAGGATCGCTAAAAATATGAATGCGAATAAAGCCGGTGAACGTGTGTTTCCATCTAGAGTTTTAAATCGGATAAAGCATTTATCACAAAAGCCTTTTATCAAACAAGAGAAAATCTGACGAGATCGACAGTACAAACTTTTTGTCGATTTTCATGACTTTTAATCGAATTTTACTGTTTCCATAAGGCATTTTTAATTCGATATAACTTAATTCGCATAAAACGTGTGGATGGAAACATGGCTACTGTCTCTATTTCCAAAACATTTGGAAAAGCGGAGAAATCATAGATTTACCGTATTGTTTCCTCTCAAAAACAACAACACACAACAGCAGCTAGACAGAAACGATCTGTTGTTCATATCGGCCCTGTTTTGCGCATCGGACCGATACCGATATATAAAAAAATAACATCGGTCGATACCGATATAATTGCCGATATATCGTGCATCCCTAATGGGAACTGTGGGAACTGTGGACTGGTGTCACAGACCTGTGCCTGAGAGTTCTTGTCTTTGGTGAGGGGTCTCTCGACGCCCGATTCCGGGCTGAAGGAGGCTGATCTTGGGGCGCAGTCCTTCCTCGGGACGGCTGGGGACCCCGCGCTCAGGTGGATCTGTGGTAAAGAGCAACTCTGCTCCTCCATCCTGGAACCCTGACAACGATCGACCAACACATCAAAACACTGAACACGGACTCATCGGACTCATCTCTTCAAGAAGTACTGTACTAAAACAATCCTCCCTCCTAAGCACTTATTGTATTGTATTGTATTGTATTGTATTGTATTGTATTGTATTGTATTGTATTGTATTGTATTGTATTGCACTGTACTTTAGATTGCGATTCTTGCACTTTGCCTTCAGCACTAGATGATGCTCTTAGTCACTTGTTTTAGAAAGGAGATGCACTTGTGAGTTCTGGTGAGTAGTAGTACATTGGCTCTTCCTACGTTAAATGCAATTATTGTTAGTCGCTTTGGATAAAAGCGTCTGCTAAATGACTGTAATGTAATGTAATGTAATGGACAGCTACCATATTTTTTTATCAATTGATAATTGTTCTGGTAAACTAAGGGCCCATATTCTATGATTTTACACGCAACATCTACCATGTCCCCATCATGTACCTCTACCATGTCCCCATCATGTACCTCTACCATGTCCCCATCATGTACCTCTACCATGTCCCCATCATGTACCTCTACCATGTCCCCATCATGTACCTCAGCTTTGGAGACCAGGTAGCATAAATAGCTTGCGTCCTGTCCAGCCTTCGACATGTTCCCTCCATTTTGTATCCCTGGTAACGAAGGAAGGGACACGCGCTGGTCGTCGAGCCTGCGGCCCTGAGAGTTGGCCAGCATCTTGAAGAACTGCTCGCCCTCTGGACCTGTCGGAAGATAACGACTATGAGCACATCTCTAATACCGTGTTGATTGATCGATTGATTGACTGTTTGCATAGATGGATTATGAAATGATGGGCCCCTGGGCACAGACGCGTAACGGGCCCCCCACCCGTTTCATTTATCGAAATTTTTAATTTGCCCAATGAGACGGCATCCAATTTGCAGATGATTTGAGAAAACTCACAATAAAAGCAGCTTTACCAGCTCGGTTTTGACTCGAGGGACCTCAACTCTGTGGGGAGGACTTGCTTTTTGGATTTTTCACCAAAAGAGTTGAAGGGCCCATATTGCACTCAGTACTCAGCCCCTCTAAAGAACTATAGATAAACACTCACGTAAAAACTACAGGTATCATGATGGTTTCTTTCTTGTGACGTCTTCAAAGTGAATGTTTAGGCTATTGCTTCAGTTTTTCAGCAGGATTTTTGAGGCTCTGTTATTGAATGAATGACGAAGCCTTTTGACTATGCGACAAGAAATGCAAAGGTCCCCTGAGCTCTTGGGCCCCTGGGCCCGGCAGGCCCCTTCAGTAATATGTCTTTGACAATGTGTTCACAACACTGAACTCATCTTAAAGGAACGGTATGATTTCTGAGTGATCGGTTTGTTTGGATCTGCGTCTGTTCCACTCCTTACCTGAGGGGGCAGTGCTGCCCGCCCTGGCGGTGTGTTCGGGCGTAGAGGGGGCGCTCTTGCTGGGGACCATAGAGCAGCGCTGCTCGTCCATACGGCCCCTCTGGGAGTGACTGATCATGGAGAAGAAGGCGTCCTGCTCAGCTGGGGCCGGGGGCGCGTCCTAACGGGAACAAGCAGAAAAGTCAAAAGTAGATCAAATGAAAAAAAGAGCAGAAGATGTTAAAATGTGTGAATACAGATGTGGCATCATGTTTACAGGACTTTAACTGGTGGAGTCTGGTTTGGGGGGGGGGGTTGGGGCGGGGTTCGGGGAGGGGGGGGTTGGGGTGTGAGTGGAGGATGTCTTCCTGGATGTAGCTGGACTACTCTCAGTTAGAATAATTAGGGGTGTTGAACACCTCGGTGCATATTGTGATAAAACACAACCCACTGAGCAAAGACACTTTTAGACGTCTTTTTCGTCTTTTTCAGACGTCCAAAGACATCCAATTAGGAGCCAGAATGAAAGGATTTTTTTAGACGTTCAGATATTGAACCTGTTCTGCACGTCCACAGACGTCTTAGAGGGGTCCAAGCCAGACGTTTGAATATTGAGGGGTCAGGAGACGTACAAATGGGTTTCTGGACCGACGGACGTTATTAAGACATGATCTGAATGTTTCCCTGACGTCACGTCCTTTCAGAAGAATCCCTACAGTATGTGTCCTTTCTGCAGTAGCATCACCAGCAGGGTCTGTACCTGTGCCCCTGGCAGGGGAACGTCGGTCTGTACCTGTGCCCCTGGCGGGGGAACGTGGGTGTGTACCTGTGCCCCTGGCAGGGGAACGTCGGTCCGTACCTGTGCCCCTGGCGGGGGAACGTCAGTCTGTACCTGTGCCCCTGGCGGGGGAACGTGGGTGTGTACCTGTGCCCCTGGCAGGGGAACGTCAGTCCGTACCTGTGCCCCTGGCGGGGGAACGTGGGTCTGTACCTGTGTCCCTGGCAGGGGAACGTGGGTCTGTACCTGTGCCCCTGGCGGGGGAACGTGGGTCTGTACCTGTGCCCCTGGCGGGGGAACGGGGGTGTGTTTGGGTGACGAGGGGAGGCTCCTCCTAGGGTCTAAGGAGCAGCGCTGTTCGTCCATACGGCCTCTCTGGGAGTGACTGATCAGGGAGAAGAACTTGTCGTCCTCTGCTGGGACTTCCTGATGGACCAAAAGAACCGCCAAATGAACAGGTCAAGGAATAGATCATTTCACAAGTGGTCAAAAGGAAAAACTGAACCAGGAAGTTTTTCCGATGACACAGCGTTAATAGGCCTGGACCTAACCTGGGATGAGCACACTGACCAAAGGCACAGGAACCTTTTTTTTCACAAAAATGTTTGTCATGGGACTGAAGATCCTGCAGGCCTTCTACCGAGGCACCGCTGAGAGCCTCCTGACTGGGAATATCACTGAGATCTGCTCTCAACTGCAAAGCGCTACACAGGGTAGCACAGACTGTCGAACGCATCAGCGGATGTGAGCTTCCCTCCATCCAGGAGCTCCACTGGACAGCGGTCAGAGAGACAGTAAAACCCTCAGGACCGTCAAAGACACCAATCAATCAATCAATCAATCAATCAATCAATCAATCAATCAATCAAAGCTTCATTTGTATAGCGCATTTCATACCCAGAGGCAACACAATGCGCTTTACAGAGAACAAGGGAGGTGGGCATACGACCCACCCCTACATATTCCAGAGGGAAGCAAAAAAACAGTAGTCACCCGGGGCCAGATAAGTGAGCTGTAAAAGTTCTTCCCTGACCCCTCTCACCAGCCACCCCTACCATGTCCTGTTTGAGCTGTGACCGATCCTAACCTCAAGACCCAGACCATCAGGCTCTAGGACAGCTTTGTCCACTGGGCAACCAGGCTCTTGAACAATGGACACTAATGAGCTGCCCTATCGCTCGCTTGCCTGTGACACACACACACACACTCAGACTACACACACACACACACACACACACACATACTCAGACTCAGACTACACACACACACACACACACCCTAACATCACACACTCAGACTCAGACTGCACACACAAACACACCTTACACACACACACACTCAGACTCAGACTACACACACACACACACTCAGACTCAGACTGCACACACACACACACACACACACACACACACACACACTCAGACACAGACTGCACACACAAACACACCCTAACATCACACACTCAGACTCAGACTGCACACACAAACACACCCTAACACACACACACTCAGACTCAGACTACACACACACACACACACCCTAACATGCACGTCTCACACAACTACACTTTACACACACACACCATACTTTCACCTTTATTGTATTGTATAGCGCTGTTCTACTGTATTGCACTGTTCTTTTATTATTATTATTATTATTATTATCATCTTGTAAATTATTATTCTGTTGTTGCTGCAAGGCTGAAGAGCCGGAATCCAAGTATTCTACTCCTTTACTTGTATGAAGGATGTGACAATAAAGGAATCTCAAATCTTGTAGATAGTCTATATTAGTAGCTCGTAGCATGTTATTTTAATAAACTGCACTTTATCAAGCCATCAACCACAAACGCAAACCAAAAGACAGATGGATACTTGGAATTGAAACAACAGCTGCACCAACGTCATATTGATATTGAAAACATTTCTGTAAAATAATACTAATAATAATCCGTTACTTACCAGCACATTGCCGTTGGCTCCAATTTGCGTCTGAATCTCGATTGCTGCCATAATGCTGTTTTCTCAGGTAGACAAAGCAACAATCACACAACAAAAACCCCTTTAGATGACAAATATACTGTGATCAATAGCCGACAAAACAACTATGTAGTTGAAATAGAGTCGGATGGGACGCTAGGTTTAATATTGCTCTAAATGCATATTAAGTAGACCTGTTGTAGTGATGGAGAATGCTTTTAAAGAGACTTAAGCTCCAAGTATTAACCCATTCCCATTAAGTGCCCCAGCCATAACGCCTCTTAATATTGCCATCTGTAATCCCAGATGAAAATCCCTAATCCTCCAGGGATGATCTTTCTCTACTAGCAGCGTTCTATTGCAGGACTAACAGAGACGCTTAATCCCCTTGTTTCTATTTCCAACACTCCAGGATGTCCTCATGTGTCCTCATGTGGGACCCCTACAAGTCTGCTTCATTTAACTATGTACTGACCCCTACAAGTCTACTTCCTTTAACTATGTACTGACCCCTAGTCTGCTTCATTTAACTATGTACTGACCCCTACAAGTCTGCTTCCTTTAACTATGTACTGACCCCTACAAGTCTGCTTCCTTTAACTATGTACTGACCCCTACAAGTCTACTTCATTTAACTATGTACTGACCCCTAGTCTGCTTCATTTAACTATGTACTGACCCCTACAAGTCTGCTTCCTTTAACTATGTACTGACCCCTACAAGTCTGCTTCATTTAACTATGTACTGACCCCTACAAGTCTGCTTCCTTTAACTATGTACTGACCCCTACAAGTCTGCTTCATTTAACTATGTACTGACCCCTACAAGTCTGCTTCCTTTAACTATGTACTGACCCCTACAAGTCTGCTTCCTTTAACTATGTACTGACCCCTACAAGTCTGCTTCCTTTAACTATGTACTGACCCCTAGTCTACTTCCTTTAACTATGTACTGACCCCTACAAGTCTACTTCATTTAACTATGTACTGACCCCTACAAGTTTACTTCCTTTCTGACCCCTACAAGTCTACTTCCTTTAACTATGTACTGACCCCTACAAGTCTACTTCCTTTAACTATGTACTGACCCCTACAAGTCTGCTTCATTTAACTATGTACTGACCCCTACAAGTCTGCTTCATTTAACTATGTACTGACCCCTACAAGTCTGCTTCATTAACTATGTACTGACCCCTACAAGTCTGCTTCATTTAACTATGTACTGACCCCTACAAGTCTGCTTCATTTAACTATGTACTGACCCCTACAAGTCTACTTCATTTAACTATGTACTGACCCCTACAAGTCTACTTCATTTAACTATGTACTGACCCCTACAAGTCTACTTCATTTAACTATGTACTGACCCCTACAAGTCTGCTTCATTTAACTATGTACTGACCCCTACAAGTCTACTTCATTTAACTATGTACTGACCCCTACAAGTCTACTTCATTTAACTATGTACTGACCCCTACAAGTCTACTTCATTTAACTATGTACTGACCCCTACAAGTCTGCTTCATTTAACTATGTACTGACCCCTACAAGTCTACTTCATTTAACTATGTACTGACCCCTACAAGTCTACTTCATTTAACTATGTACTGACCCCTAGTCTGCTTCATTTAACTATGTACTGACCCCTACAAGTCTGCTTCATTTAACTATGTACTGACCCCTACAAGTCTGCTTCCTTTAAAGGACTATGCTCGTTTTTGACAACCTGGACCTTATTTACGACATATTATAAGAAGTTTGACTCACCCAGATCACTTTTGTGTTGTTCGGAGGCCTGTAGAAGAAATTTAAAATCCAGCGCGAGCCAGTATATCCATGTAATGGCGGCGCACGGGGCATAGGGAATGCAGCTTCTCAAAATCCATTTTCGGCCGCTAAGCGGTTGTTTTCATCAATCACATTGCATGAATCGACAGTTGATATTCCTCTACGCGAGCCATTCTTTCGGTTGGTTTTCAAATACGTGGTCTGTAGCCACTGTAATATGATCTTTACAAGCCTCTCCCCCACTTGCTCCAGCACGCATGCGCACAGGCCAGCGCGCAGCCTGCTATTCTCCGGCTCACATTCTCTGCGCTACGATCGTAGTTGGTGCCGAGAATATTGTCGTCGTCATTCGTCAGCAACAATCCGATCGTAGCGCAGAGAATGTGAGGGAGCATAGCCAGTGTAAAGATCATATTACAGTGGCTACAGACCACGTATTTGAAAACCGAAAGAATGGCTCGCGTAGAGGAATATCAACTGTCGATTCATGCAATGTGATTGATGAAAACAACCGTTTAGCGGCCGAAAATGGATTTTTAGAAACTGCATTCCCTTTGCCCCGTGCGCCGCCATTACATGGATATACTGGCTCGCGCTGGATTTTAAATTTCTTCTACAGGCCTCCGAACAACACAAAAGTGATCTGGGTGAGTCAAACTTCTTATAATATGTCGTAAATAAGGTCCAGGTTGTCAAAAACGAGCATAGTCCTTTAACTATGTACTGACCCCTACAAGTCTACTTCATTTAACTATGTAAAAGTAGAACAAGTCTACTTCCTTTAACTATGTACTGACCCCTAGTCTACTTCATTAACTATGTACTGACCCCTACAAGTCTGCTTCATTTAACTATGTACTGACCCCTACAAGTCTGCTTCATTTAACTATGTAGAAGTAGAACAAGTCTTCTTCATTTAACTATGTACTGACCCCATGTTGGAAGACTGCAAGGTCATTCAACTACTCACTGTCCTGATGTTGGACCCCTGCAAGGTCATTTAACTAACTACTATGATGATAAATCATATAAATATCAAGTAAATGGAGTTCATGGTGTTCACCAGAGCCCGAGGTGTCCAGTACCATTGTGACGGTCTAGCAAAAAATACTGCTTCCAATTCAAAAACAATGTAGAGCAGGTGAGAAGAGAGAGAGGGGGACGATGTTCCTGTCCAATCAGAATCCTGTGTTAGAGGGGGACAATGTTCCTATCCAATCAGAATCCCGTGTTAGAGGTGGATGATGTTCCTATCCAATCAGAATCCCGTGTTAGAGGGGGACGATGTTCCTATCCAATCAGAATCCCGTGTTAGAGGGGGACGATGTTTCTATCCAATCAGAATCCTGTGTTAGAGGGGGACGATGTTCCTATCCAATCAGAATTCTGTGTTAGGGTGGGACGATGTTCCTATCCAATCAGAATCCTGTGTTAGAGGGGGACGATGTTCCTATCCAATCAGAATCCTGTGTTCCACAAAGAGTTCAGTTGAAGAGAATTTGAATGCATAACGTTTTATTAATCATTTTCAAAAGAAACAAAGACCCACCACCACACTTCATCCCCATATTTATAAAAAAGTATATGATAAAAGTGCATTTCAGAGGAAGACACAGCAGGCAAGACATTCTGAGAGAGATTCTACCTCCAAAAACAGTAACCTGGGCTGAGTTTCCCAGAGGCATCGTAGCGCTACGTTCATCGTAAGCTACGGCGTTCATCATTACGATGCCTCTGGGAAACTCAGCCCAGCTTCGTAGCTTGTTCAGAAGGAAGAGGTCCCAACTCCAGTTCCAATCATGGTTTCTCACTGCCTTCATATGAAATATATCCATGGATAATAGAAAACTTTGACCATTTCTCTGAATCTGGGGAATGAAACAACTGTGATGTATTTAAAGCGTGACTACAGGATATTCTGTATAATCATAGACAAAGATGTTTTTGTTGCAAACAGATAAAAAAAAAGAAAAGAAAATGGAAACAAAAAAAAAAACAGAAAATGGAAACAATTATAAAGGCGACGATAGTTCATTCATTCAATATAATTACAGAACAAGGCACAGCGATGGATTCATCTAATCTTCATAAAGGTCTATGCTTAAATTAAATATTTAGAACAATTTCTATCACAGCATTATTATGTACATAATTTGTTTCACTTCAAGCATTAAAATAATAGTAAAAGGGGAATCACAAGTAAGTTTCCTTTAATGATTACATCAATATTGGACTGTTTTACAGTTGTCTCAAACCCTGCAACAAAAGGACCGGTACCGACTCATCTCCAAGTCTGAACCGTTTATTTCCCCGATATACTGTGACCAGCGCCCGGTTCTCCAGAACCCGGTCTAGCACTCCGGCGCCGGGACCTGGTCCAGGGTCTTCCCAGCTCTCCAGAACCCCGTCTAGCACTCCGGCGCCGGGACCTGGTCCAGGGTCTTCAGGCCCTTCAGGAACCCGGTGGGAGTGAGGATGTGGGAGGAGCCTGTGGAGATGAACGGAACACCGGTGTCACATGGTTCTGCGTGAAAGTTCCGTGCCAACATTCCGAATATTAATTGGATTTTCCCTATAGAAAGAGATTTCTCAGCTTTCAGGAAGTGTTGAAATGTTGGATTTTGTTTATTTTTTATATATATATTTTATTTAGATTTTGAAAGATTTAAAAAAAATATTTGTACATTTTTGCAAGTGACACGGTAGGCTACGGTTCAGACCTTCACTACTCACCAATCAGGACCTCCCATTTCCCGTCGGTGGCTCGGGTGACCTCATAGGCCGAGCGCATCTCGGAGTGTGACACGCCGCCAATCACGAAGATGATGAGGCGCGGGCCGGAGCGGTACTCCGCTGGAGACTTGTTCTTGTGCCAGTGTCCAAATCGCGCACTGCTGCTAAACAAAACACAGGGTTATCATCACACACACACACACACACACACACACACGCACACGCACACACACACATATAAATCAACTGAAGGACTGTAGAAGCCTGTCTTGTTTGTGTAACTTGCTGCTCCATCTGTGTTTTTAACTGTTTTCTTTTTCTCTCTCTTCTTTCTCGCTGTGAAGCACCTTGAGATGTCTGTGATGTGAAAGTGTGCCATATAAATAACATGTATTATTATTATTATTATTATTATCTCACTTCACTTGATATTCCACTCAATAGCAATCTGTACAGATGGGCCGTTTTCAACAATGTCATCACAGAAACCCCAGAGGGATTATGGGATGTCTGCCAGAGGACTGACTCTTTCACCTTTCAGTTCTGGCTCACTCAGGCACTTCTCACATCAAGTAAACAAAGAGGTAAAAGCAAACATTCTACCACGGAGAGCTTGGATACTTCATTCTGATTGGCTAGCAGCCGTTACTCTATATATATACTCTATAACCCACGGCTGTGACCACAACAATTAGTATTAATGCGCCGTCAATCTCATTGACGAGGCCATTGATAAGATCAAGCGCTAGGCTACTATGCTTTGCTTAGCAACCACTCGCAGCAACCTCGCCTTTTTATTAATTACACCCGTGTTTACCTACTGTAGGTATCCTGTTACAAAAACACACTCATCAGTCCGACTCCAACACTTCCACACCCCTACCAGCAAAAACGAGTGCTCTGGAGAACTGTTTTAATAACTGCACCATAGCTGGAAATATTCAAATAAACGTGAACCACCCGAATTATGCCTTATGGCTTATGTGAACAAGGCCAACCCAAATAGGCTAGACAGCCCATGTTGCCTGGCAACCATTTAATTCAGAACGATAGCCTATCGCGGAAGATTATGTAAATACAAAAATGATAAGAATGATCAGTAAATAAATGAATGTTGCTACTGTGTGTTTTTTGTGAATATATATATATGTAGTAACCGTTGTAGAAAAGCAATTGACCACGAGAGGCAGTGGGTTACAGGGGATTTTACCACAGCTACGGGGGTTAGCCTATCGCGTCGGGCCTATCAACGCCCCGTAGCTGTGGTCAAATCCCCTGGAACCCACTGCCTCTCGTGGTCAATTGCTTAACTCTCCCAGGCCGGTGTTCCAGAACACCTCCCTCCCTCTCTCTCCGTGACCTCGCTCTCCTGACCCGACCCTCGGAACACACCTGACAGTGGTGGTCTGCGTGCTGATGACCCCGGGCTCGGTGACGTACGGCCACAGCTTCCTGTCCAGCTTCTCCTCGATGGCGTCCTGGGAAACGGGCGGGAGATGGAGGGTGAGGGAGGGAGACGGTCAGACACTCGCAGTCCGAAGGCTTTATAGGCTGTTTGTTCACAGTGTGTGCTAAAGCACCTATGCATTACATTACATTACATTGTATTACATTACATTACATTACATTAAATTACATTACAGTCATTTAGCAGATGCTTTTATCCAAAGCGACTAACAATAATTGCATTTAACGTAGGAAAAACCAGTGTACAAATACTCGCCAGAACTCACAAGTGCATCTTCTTTCTAAAACAAGTGACTAAGAGCATAATCTAGTGCTGAAGACAAAGTGCAAGAATAGCAATCTAAAATACAATAGTTGCTTAAGAGGGAGGATCGTTTACTTCTTGAAGAGATGAGTTTTGAGCCTGCGACGAAGCATGAAAGTCATCATGCAGATAGGTGCTATATTATGAGACCTCGGTCAGTCGAGGCTGACCCCACTGCCCTCTCTCTCTCTGTAGTAGCTACCTCCATCACGTCTTTGATGGTTGGCGTCCATCGAGAGAGCTGGTACGTGCTCTCAGTCCTCTCCTTCTTCTCAGGTAGCGTTTTCCCCGCGTTGGCGCCCTGGCGACACAAACAATCACATCCGTTTATCCCAAGCGCTTTACAATGGCCTCTCGTTCACCCATTCACACACACATTCACACACCAATGGCGGTAGCTGCCATGCAAGGTGCAAGATGCCATGCTAGATGGCCTGCTCATTGGGAGCAATTTGGGAACAAATTCTGTGTCTTGGACACTTCGACATATGGACAGGAGGAGGCGGGATTCGAACCGCCAACCCTACGATCATTGGACGACCCACTCTACCACTGAGCCACAGCCGCCCCGAAGTTCCAGGCAGGAATGGAACTCTTGACCCCTTGCATGGTGAACACTGTACAACACCATGACCCTACACAGGCACTGACCATCACAAGGGGTCAACAGAGACTCCGGTAAGACCAAGCCCTGGAGAGAGTGACCGCAGGGAGAGAGACCGTGCTAGAGAGACCCTGCTAGAGAGAGCCTGCTAGAGAGAGCGTGCTAGAGAGACCGTGCTAGAGAGACCTGCTAGAGAGAGACCTGCTAGAGAGACCGTGCTAGAGAGACCCTGCTAGAGAGACCGTGCTAGAGAGACCGTGCTAGAGAGACTCTGCTAGAGAGACCCTGCTAGAGAGACCCTGCTAGAGAGAGCCTGCTAGAGAGACCGTGCTAGAGACCCTGCTAGAGAGAGCCTGCTAGAGAGAGACCTGCTAGAGAGACCGTGCTAGAGAGACCGTGCTAGAGAGACCCTGCTAGAGAGACCGTGCTAGAGAGAGCCTGCTAGAGAGACCCTGCTAGAGAGACCCTGCTAGAGAGAGCCTGCTAGAGAGACCGTGCTAGAGAGAGCCTGCTAGAGAGACCGTGCTAGAGAGACCGTGCTAGAGAGACCGTGCTAGAGAGACCGTGCTAGAGAGACCCTGCTAGAGAGACCTGCTAGAGAGACCCTGCTAGAGAGACCGTGCTAGAGAGACCGTGCTAGAGAGACCCTGCTAGAGAGACCGTGCTAGAGAGAGCCTGCTAGAGAGAGCCTGCTAGAGAGACCGTGCTAGAGAGAGCCTGCTAGAGAGACCCTGCTAGAGAGACCGTGCTAGAGAGAGCCTGCTAGAGAGACCGTGCTAGAGAGACCGTGCTAGAGAGACCGTGCTAGAGAGACCCTGCTAGAGAGACCCCGCTAGAGAGACCGTGCTAGAGAGACCCTGCTAGAGAGACCCTGCTAGAGAGACCGCGCTAGAGAGACCCTGCTAGAGAGACCGTGCTAGAGAGAGCCTGCTAGAGAGACCCTGCTAGAGAGAGCGTGCTAGAGAGACCGTGCTAGAGAGACCGTGCTAGAGAGACCCTGCTAGAGAGAGCCTGCTAGAGAGACCCTGCTAGAGAGGCCGTGCTAGAGAGACCTGCTAGAGAGACCGTGCTAGAGAGAGCCTGCTAGAGAGACCCTGCTAGAGAGAGACCTGCTAGAGAGAGCCTGCTAGAGAGACCCTGCTAGAGAGAGCGTACTAGAGAGAGCCTGCTAGAGAGACCCTGCTAGAGAGACCGTGCTAGAGAGAGCCTGCTAGAGAGACCGTGCTAGAGAGACCCTGCTAGAGAGACCGTGCTAGAGAGAGCCTGCTAGAGAGACCCTGCTAGAGAGACCCTGCTAGAGACCCTGCTAGAGAGACCGTGCTAGAGAGAGCCTGCTAGAGAGACCGTGCTAGAGAGACCCTGCTAGAGAGACCCTGCTAGAGAGAGCGTGCTAGAGAGAGCGTGCTAGAGAGAGCCTGCTAGAGAGACCGTGCTAGAGAGACCCTGCTAGAGAGACCCTGCTAGAGAGAGCGTGCTAGAGAGACCCTGCTAGAGAGACCCTGCTAGAGAGAGCCTGCTAGAGAGACCGTGCTAGAGAGACCCTGCTAGAGAGACCGTGCTAGAGAGAGCCTGCTAGAGAGAGCCTGCTAGAGAGAGCCTGCTAGAGAGACCGTGCTAGAGAGAGCCTGCTAGAGAGACCGTGCTAGAGAGACCGTGCTAGAGAGACCGTGCTAGAGAGAGCCTGCTAGAGAGACCCTGCTAGAGAGACCGTGCTAGAGAGACCGTGCTAGAGAGAGCCTGCTAGAGAGACCGTGCTAGAGAGACCGTGCTAGAGAGACCGTGCTAGAGAGAGCCTGCTAGAGAGAGCCTGCTAGAGAGACCCTGCTAGAGAGACCCTGCTAGAGAGACCGTGCTAGAGAGACCGTGCTAGAGAGAGCCTGCTAGAGAGAGCCTGCTAGAGAGAGCCTGCTAGAGAGACCCTGCTAGAGAGACCCTGCTAGAGAGACCGTGCTAGAGAGACCGTGCTAGAGAGAGCCTGCTAGAGAGACCGTGCTAGAGAGAGCCTGCTAGAGAGAGCCTGCTAGAGAGACCCTGCTAGAGAGACCCTGCTAGAGAGACCGTGCTAGAGAGACCGTGCTAGAGAGAGCCTGCTAGAGAGACCGTGCTAGAGAGAGCCTGCTAGAGAGACCCTGCTAGAGAGACCGTGCTAGAGAGACCGTGCTAGAGAGAGCCTGCTAGAGAGACCGTGCTAGAGAGAGCCTGCTAGAGAGAGCCTGCTAGAGAGAGCCTGCTAGAGAGACCCTGCTAGAGAGACCCTGCTAGAGAGACCGTGCTAGAGAGACCGTGCTAGAGAGAGCCTGCTAGAGAGACCGTGCTAGAGAGAGCCTGCTAGAGAGACCCTGCTAGAGAGACCGTGCTAGAGAGACCGTGCTAGAGAGAGCCTGCTAGAGAGAGCCTGCTAGAGAGACCGTGCTAGAGAGACCGTGCTAGAGAGACCGTGCTAGAGACCCTTACCCCGGCGATGATGGCGCAGCCAAGGTGCTGCAGGTTGGTGATGATGTTGCTGTCTGCCTGAACGTTGGCGTGTTGGATGAGCTTGGTGAGGTTCTCCTCCGCGATGCCTGTGTGGGAACATTCAGACGAGTTCTCAGACTGTCCACTAGGGGTGCAAACAATCAATCGAAAATCGATTCATTGATCGTTAAGGGTTTGTTCGAGCACGTGAAATTTACTTGATCTACTATCAAACAACGTGGCAATGAAGCAGCCATCTTGGGAGAAATCAACAGCGGATTATTTTGAAAAATGAGGCGGGCCAAGCGAAGCATCGGGACCATTACGACAAGTCCCGTCGTCGCTCATCAACAAACACCAATTAAGCATTAAAACTCCGCCCCCTTCACCAGAGAACGCGCGTGTGATCGGACGTGCGAGAGGCGGAGCCTCGGATGGCGAGGGCCAACGGCGTGGCGTCCTACCCTTCTTCTTGTGGAAGATGAAGAGCAGTATGATGCGGATCTTGTCGAAAGCGTTGATCTCGGTGTTGAGGAGCACCGGCACGATGCTCTTCATGGCGTCCTTCAGGGGCTCGCCGTCCGCATCTGACCCCATGGCCAAATCCTGAGGACAAAATGGCGGACAGGCTCTTCGTTTCAAAACCTACTTTTTAGATCCAGATAAAAGGTAAATGGACTGCAATTATATAGCGCTTTTATGCAAAGCACTTTACAATGGCCTCTCATTCTATAGCAAGACCTTTATCCCTTCTGCAGTCAGACTGTTAAACTCTCTGTAGTTGCTATCGATGGATGAATTGTTGTATTATTATTTTTATTTTTTTTTACGATCAAGATGATTAATGATCTCCCGAGCTCCTGATGTACAGTAGGCTACTTGTTGTTGTTTTTGTTTTTTGTTTTCTGTTTTCTGTGCAACAAGCTGCTAAATCAATTGCCCCTAGTGGGACTAATAAAGTTGTTTGAATTGAATTGAATTCACCCACTCACACCAATGGCGGCAGCTGCCATGCAAGGCGCTAGCCTGCTCATTGGGAGCGATTTGGGGTTCAGCGTCTTGCCCAAGGACACTTCGACATGTGGACAGGAAGAGGCGGGATTCGAACCGCTGACCCTACGATCATTATTATAGTACATTATACTCTATGTTTGAAATGATAAACGTAGGGATGCATGATCTTCTTTCACAAATCCAATTTTCTTAATTTACAGGCGTTGCAAAATAATATCCTGAACACTTACTTGCAATTCAGGTTTAGTGTTTCAACGTTTCGGCACTGGACCTTGATCAAATCACTTGTCTGAGGAAGGTCTAGTAACAAAATGTTACAACATTAAACCTGAATTGCAAGTTAGACAGTGTGAAAGATGAACTTTTGCTTGTTTCATTCATTCATCCCTCTCCTACGCACCCGTCTGTGGACACATACCACAGATGTGGACTTCTTCTTAGTGGAACTTGTGATTAACAGATGTGAAGAAGTATTCTCTTGTTTTATTTACAGGCGTGAATCCTGCCTTTTCATAAATAAACCCACTAACACGCCGTTGACTCGTCCGTCTCCCACAGCGCTGAACATCTCCGTACCACAACATCTACGAGACGCCGCGTCGGCAGAGATAGTCTCAGACATCGCTGGCGAGGTTCCCTGCACGTGTTTGAGCAGACAGACGACGACATAAACCAAATTCACTCAGAAGAGAGTGGCCAGGAACGGGGAGCGGGCCCCAGCTGGTGACGCCCGGCCCCTAGGATTAACAGGCTTTCAGACGCACGACTGATTATCCATTAGCGTTATACAAGTCACGCACACGCAACGGCCATTAGCACTTCCTCATATACCCTAATACCACAATCACACATAGATCATCACTCTGGCTGTGACTCTTCTAATCTGATAACTTCCTGTGTGTTTGCTAAACCCGGTAGTGTAGGATAAACACGATCAACACACAACTAAGGCAGACTTTACATAGTAGGAGGTTAATCAGAAGACGTTCATTGATGGGGGGGATTTCCGGGCGGATGGAGTAGTGATGTCACAGCCGTAGTGACATCAGCAGTGACATAACAGCTTCCGGGGGCGTCGCTGCGTAGTTGAGAGACAGACGTCCAGATCTGGTCAACTGGCGCAAACGCATTTCCGACTGGGCGCAGACGTTTCAGATGCATGTCTGTGCTACTGGACCTTTTCAGGTGCCCCCCCCCCCCCCCACTATCCGAGGAGGGGTGTGTGACGCTGCTCTGTGTCGTCGGTCGTACTGACCTGCTCCACCTCACACAGCTTGTCCAGGGAGCTCTTGTACTTCTTCATGCAGGCCTCCGCCAGGTGCAAGTGAGTGGAGTACTGCAGATCAAACACACGGCATTAAAACTACAACCAGAAGGCATTAGAACTACAACCAGAAGGCATTAGAACTACAACCAGAAGGCATTCGAACTACAACCAGAAGGCATTAGAACTACAACCAGAAGGCATTCGAACTACAACCAGAAGGCATTAGAACTACAACCAGAACGCATTCGAACTACAACCAGAAGGCATTCGAACTACAACCAGAAGGCATTCGAACTATAATCAGAAGGTATTAGAACTACAACCACAATGCATTAGAACTACAATCAGAAAGCATTAGAACTATAATTTATGGACACTGCAGCTGTAGTATATATTGAATGCATGTGGCTGTTGCAATGTGTCTTTATTGCATGCAATGTGGGTTTTTGTTTTAATATTGTGTGAATGTGTATCTTTTAACTTATATGCACCAATCAGGAGAGCCATTCTTAATTTTGTTGTATCTTGTATACAATGACAATAAAGGCCTCCTCTCCTCTCCTCTCCTCTCCTCTCCTCTCCTCTCCTCTCCTCTCCTCTCCTCTCCTCTCCTCTCCTCTCCTCTCCTCTCCTCTCCTCTCCCATCCCATCCCATCCTATCCTATCCTATCCTATCCTATCCTATCCTATCCTCTCCTACTCAAATGGGGAGGCTTGTTTTGAGAACCAGCCTGGAATAAATACCCAGCTATCCTAAATGGCTGACCCCCCCCCCCTCTCTCTTTGTGGCCCAGCACAGTGAACCCACCAGGCTGAGCTCCTTCTGGTACTGCGGCATCTTCTTCAGAATCTGGGAGAGGTCTTTGATGTTGGCGTTGTCGGTGGACATCCTCTTGCTCTCGCAGAAGGTCCGGAGAAGCTCCGTCACTTTCCTGTAACGTCCACAGACCCCTGCTTGAGAACACGTCCAAACGACACCCTAATGGCTGGAAGAATGGTCAATAGAACATGGACTGCACTTATATAGCGCTTTTTATCCAAAGAGCTTCACAATGAATGCCTCTCGTTCACCAATTCACACACACTAATGGTGGCAGCTAGCCTGCTCATTGGGAGCAATTTGGGGTTCAGTGTCTTCGACATGTCCTCAGGAGGAGGCGGGATTCGAACCGCCGACCCTACGATCACCGGACGACCCGCTCTACCTCCTGAGCCACGGCCACCCCCTGGAAGATTGGAGTATTCCGTGATTTAAAGCATCGTCTCTCATTGGACCTCATACTTACTTGCTGACATCGGCTATGTGCATGTGTCTCAGCTGCACCCACAGCTCATCGTCTTCATCCAGCAAAACCTCCTTATCTCTCGAATCCCCAAGTCCAGCAGTCTGGTATCTGAGAAAACAAATGATAAACAGCAAATGATAAACAGACTGCACTTATATAGCGCTTTTATCCAATGAAGGCCTCTCATTCACCCATTCACACACACGTACAGTACACACACCAATGGCGGCAGCTGCCATGCAAGATGCTAGCTTGCTGATTGGGAGCAATTCGGGGTTCAGTGTCTTACCCAAAGACACTTCGACATGTCGTCAGGAGGAGCCGGGATTCGAACCGCTGACCCTACGGTCGTCGGACGGTCTGCTCTACCTCCTGAGCTACAGCCGGGTTAGACGGACGGTTGGAGACGTACCTGTAGATGTCTTGGTTGATGTCCAGCAGGTCATAGACCATGGCCTGGAAGGTCAACTCGTGCAGGATGGGGGAGACGGGGTCAAAGCCCCGGTCCACAATCAGCAGCTGGGACCGTGCCTTATCAACACCCTGAAAACCCCAGGTGCCGTGTCAACAAAACACACTCTGGACTCCACGGTACGTTCAGTGTGTGTGAGTGAGTCAGCTACTGTAGGACGTGCATCTCAGGACTGACGAGATCTTTAACCTACAGATTTCTATTCTGTTTTTGTCTGAAAGAAGCTTTAGCACTGATCAAGTGTTTAACTTTGGTTCATTGGTTCAACGCTGGAATTTCATGCATGAGTAACACTAACATTTCACTAACAGATATAGTCAGACTGTCAAACTTGTTCTGTTAAGAGTAGAGAAGATGTCTATCTATAGCTATAGAGGTACGGCATATAGACTCTAGACTATGAGCAGAGATTATGGAGATGAGGACAACAGCTGAATAACAAATGAATACATGCCTTGAAAGATCCAACTCAGGGGCAACGACATGTGAGCTAAGAAAGGCAGAGAAAGGAGAAGAGAAGTAGAGAAGTCTCACAGAGTGTGATAACGAACAGGAAACCAGGAAATAGCACCCATAAGCAGTGATAGATGCAGCGTAGCACTTGTAAAGAGAAAGAGTTCAACCGTCGCTAGGCCCAAAAAATATGAAATTCCAGAACGGCATATTATAGTATAGAATTGCAGCTCGGATGTGTTTTTTGCGAAGCGCACACGGTTCTGTATCCCCGGGAAGCTGGGAGTGTCGGAGGTGTCTCTCTCTAATACATCCGTGGTCTCTCCTCACCTCCCCCATGCTGGGGTTGTCTGCTTTATGGGCGATCAGGCGTTGAGAGACCTCCTCCGCTAGTCTGGCGTTCTCCTCAGGACCCCTGGGTAAAAAACAGTGGTAGAGCGCTTTGGAGCAAACGCGCACACACACAACACAACACAACACAACACACACACACACACACACACACACACTGGGGTCTATAGGGAGGGTTGGGGTGCGTACTTGCGGTAGCGTATGGCGGGAAACTCCTTCAGTGTGTCACAGAGGGTGGCGATCTGCTCAGCAAGATTCTCCATCTTCTTCCCTTTGTCCACGCCGGCCACGGGGCTGTAGAAGGAGTGGAGGGAACAGGAGTCGTCCAGGGAGAACACCTGGGGGGGGGGCGGACCGTGAGGGTAGGGCTGGGTATCGAGTCGAATTTCAAGAATCGATTCGATTCCGATTCACAAGTTTCGGAATCGATTATCACGATTCAATTCGATTCGATTCAATATCGATTCGGTTAGTGTTACTAAAAACTTATTGTTTTTTTTTAGCTGTAACCTTAATTACATGACTGCCAAGTTATGCATAACACATCAATACTAGGGCTGGGTATCGATACTGATTTCCAAAAATGAATGAATGAATGAATCATTGAATGAATTAATGAAATATTCATTCCTTCATTTATTCATTCCTTCATTAAATAAAACTTTTTTTTTTGGAACGAACGTTATCAACGGGAGTTGTGTGAAATGTAATCATGATTTAGGGTCTGACTGCACATGAGGGCGCCACGCCATGTAGTGAAGGGTAATTGGGATGCTGGGAAATTTCAACAACACAGCGGAAGACACAAAAATGAAGCGAGCAAAGCACAGTCCAGCGCAGGACGTTCTTATCAATTAATCCACTATCGTTGGTTAAGGTTAACAGTTATCGATGAATGAAATTCCTTGAAGTTTGCAGCTACGCAGACTCGGAGGGATTCTCCTCAGAACTAGAAAGGAAGCAGGATCTCCTCACCTGGGACTCGTACGGTAGGAAGGCCACATTGATCTCCTTCAGGGTCTTGATGACCCGAGCCAGTCTTGACTTCCCGATCTCAGCGAAGAGGCCATCAGGACATGCTGTGGATTAACAAAATCAATTCAATGTCCATCATGATGCCAACGTCCATGCGCTTACACACTGCATGACGGCTGTGTCAGCTACTTCCAAGCGATGAACGTAAACACATCCTTACTGTCTGTGAAGAAGATGTGCGCAGCTTTGTAAGTGAACGCCGTCTCTTTGAAGTCGTTGATCAGAGCGTGGACCGACTGGAACAAAAAAAAGAGGGACTGTTTAGGAAGAAGATAAGCTACATGTGATGATGTCATGTTTCAGAGAACATTTATCTGTTTGCCTTGTGCTAAAATTACACTTTGCTTGTGCAAAATTAAAGTCTGCACGTTCTGGTTCTCTGGGGATTTATAGAGCGTTGTGTATTGTAATTTTCAGTACTGTAAATTACAAACTATGAAAAAAGTACCTCTACCACCATTACAAGCATCTTACACCCAATCCGCCGCCTTCGCGAGGCCCGGAGCAGCTGCCAAGAACCGCCGGAGCCAGGAAGCTGACAGACATCCTGGCGCCGGCGCAGGACAAGTTCCCACGGCACACTGTCACAAACTCCCTGAGGACACACGTCCTCCTGGTCTCAGAAGACAGACGTCCTCCTGGTCTCAGAGTCATACCAAAGACTATAAAAATGGGAACCATTGCCTCCCTGCTTGGCACTCAGCATCAAGGGTTGGAATTGCGAGGCTACATCACCAAAATGATTCCCGAGCGCGGCGCCGCTGCTGCTCACCGCTCCCTCAGGGGATAGGTCAAATGCGGAGAACAAATTTCACACACTCAGGTGTGTGACAATCAGTGGAACTTAGTCTTAGATGCTCTGGCTTAGGAGAGGACAACCATGGGGTGGAGTTAAAGCCTCTTGAACACAAGTCCAGGTCTGATCAGCCTCGGATGGGCGGGGTCGCCTGATGGAGGGGGTTGAAAGACCCGAAACACCCTATGATCCCAGGTCACACCCTATGATCCCAGGTCACACCCTATGATCCCAGGTCACACCCTATGATCCCAGGTCACACCCTATGATCCCAGGTCACACCCTATGATCCCAGGTCACACCCTATGATCCCAGGTCACATGTGTTCAGGAGCATCAGGAGGTGTGTACTATGGTAAATGGTAAATAGACTGCACTTATATAGCGCTTTTTATCCAAAGCGCTTTAGAATGGCCTCTCATTCACACATGCTACCTAGATGCTACGCTACCATGCTACGCTAGCCTGCTCATTGGGAGCAATTTGGGGTTCAGTGTCTCACCGAAGGACGTGGACAGGAGGAAGCGGGATTCGAACCCTTGACCCTAGGATCATTGGATGACCTGCTCTACCACCAACCATTCAAGTAAAATGTTTGTTTTTTTAAATAATGGCTTATGGTTCTTATAATGTAATATATAGGCCATGTATAAGTGCTTTGTATGTTTTTATGACATAGCCAATACAGTAGTCAACATTTTCCAATACAGTAGTCAACATTTTCCAGGAGCTTGCTCGATCGTATCCTTGAGAGAGGTCAGGGAAGAATTTTTTGCAGTTCTCATATTGGCTGAAAAGGGTGAACCGGTTTTTTGCTTCCCTCTGGAAAATTACTGGCAGGATCAGTGAGTAACCTTCCCTTCCTTCTTTCTGTGAAGCGCATTGTGTCGCCTGTGTGTTTGAAATGCGCTACATAAATATCGTTTGATTTGATTCGAGGCAAACCTTCTCCACTGGAGAGATCAGATAAATGGCCTCCAGGCAAGAGATGGGCTCTCTGCGTTTGCCGATGTCCTCCACAACTGTAAAAAGACAAACAAAAGGAAACTCTGTCAACAGAAACCAATCCGTTCTCTGATGTTTCGTAGCGATGGGAAATGCCGAGTTCACTGCTGTCATCGGTGGAGAATGCAGAGAAACGAACATTGCGATGACACGTCCGACCTCAAATCACAATGACACAAGTGTGATGATTCAGTTAGCGATAGCTTCAGTTCCACTCACTAGTCACACCCTCTGCCATAATGTCGGACATCTTGCAACAAGAGGACAGGATCCGCATGCTCATGTGATCCACGATAAGGACCTGTAGAAGCACAGATGAGATCGATGGGCTCAGACTGACTCAGTTAGACTTGGAGTTATACAAGTGTGTGACATGTGTAGATCACCGGTGGTTACCTTCCATTCTCCGTCCTTCTTTACACTCTTGATGACGCCATTTATGATTTCTTGGAGAGGGTGGAGGAGAGATATCGTATTACATACTGTGTCAATACGAATCTACTATTATGGATCTATCTACCTGCCAGTTGGCATATTTAAAACGGTTTCCCCTTTTAAACATGCCACTTAATTTATATCACATCTGCTCAACTAGTCATGTCTGGGGATATATTGTAGTATTTCACAAGCAACCATGGCGGTATTGTGTGATAATGACTGTATTGTCTCAATCACATCATTCAAATAAGGAAATGCACTTGTTGAAGAGAGGGACTGGTGCTTTTACAGGTTGTGAGACAGATTGTGTGGTTGTGGATTTGGTTACAGCCTATCACACAAAGTATTGGGTTATAAACTATAGTTATGACTGTCGTCAAACACATGAGTGATCACAAGGTATCCAGCTATACAGCTGAGCCACAGCTAGACAAGTAAATCATCAGCTAGTATGCCAGGTAAGCAGAAGTGCACTTAAGTGACTCAATCCATCACACAAAAATAAGTCCCAGACAACTATAATTATAGAATTATGACTAGAAGCGACCTATTAGTATCTAAGTATGCCATCCCAAACACGTTATTGAGAAATGATTCTGATTGGTATGCGTAGTATGCTAACAAGCATGCTAACAAGGAAACTCTGCTTGTGTGACGACATTTAGGGTGATTTCCAGGAAGGTACGATTCCAGATTGCAAATGTACTACAATACCACTTAGGCTACTAGCAACACAAAATTAATTGAAACAGCGTTTCTAGTTTAAAAAGTGTGTTAAATTGTAACTTACTCTCGCCAACTAGTGTTTTTAGTCCACTTGGTGCCATCTTGATACTTCCGTGTTGATTTTTTTCTTGTTCAAGTGACAGCACAAATTATCACCTTCTTCTTCTTTGGCGTCTTACGGCAGCTTGCGGTTGCATTAGCGCCATCTGTCGGAGCTGTACTGCTCCTACAGCCTTCAGTTCAGATTCTCTCCATCAATCCAGTTGTTGTCAGGAAGCTAATCAGGCATCTCCTGCCTCTTCCACTCCCTCCACATTCCAGTATATTCATCAGTGTGTCTTCTGTCAATCCTGCTCTCCTCCATCATTTCCCCTCTCTCTATGATGTATTTCCCACATCTGATCATCACATGCTCCACCGTCTCTGGTTCCTGGCCTTTCTCATACTGCCCTGTTGGATGTTTCTCTATCATGAAAAGTGTTCTGTTGAGACGTGTATGTCCTATCCTTAAAGGAGTAGTAAAGGGGAAATGCATGTTTAGCCCTGTTTTAAGGTTATTTAAAAAAGCCTTTCCAGGTGAACTAGAATCTTACTTTATGGCGAATTATATGTCAGAACGCCTACTAACACCTCGGTGAGTTTCTTGTCTTTGAAATTGAGAGTTTAACATGTTTTTTGAATGATTTTTCACGGTGCCCACCCACATCCATTGTATGACCAAAACAGTGGTAGGGCAATTATCAGACTTTCTCAAAAGTGCTAGTTTTGTCAACGTTTTGATCTGAACCATTGTATATGATCATAAGTAACCTTAAAACAGGGCTAAACATGCATTTTCCCTTTACTACTCCTTTAACCGACTGATTCCTGCTTCCTCTGTCCTGCTCCCCCTGGACTCCTCACAGTGCCAACTGTACTCTGAAGGTTATAGAGACGTCTTCCTTTAGTCCCTTGATCCCAGTGCTGCTGCCACTTTCTATTTACCTCCTTCCATACCTTTACCCTCCGATCTTGATAGTTTAATGTGTGTATCTATGTTTTCTTTCCTTGTTGCTTTCTTGGGTATTTTGTCAGACCTTTCATTACCCATAATGCAACTGTGAGCAGGGACCCACGTAAACACAATCTCTAAACCCTGTTTTCTTATTGCTGAGTGCACTGACAACACTTCATACAGTAAATCTTTAGAATATATCTGACATCTCTCTCCCCAGCCGTACATAGGGCATTCTGTAAGACATCCCCCCCTAAAAAATACTTCTGGCAGTACAATAAAACATGATCTACTGTTTCCTTCCTCACCACAGTATGCAGGCTACCTTCCAGTATCCAAATCATCACCAGCACATCATGTCCACCCTACATCTGGTACTGTAGCTACTGTATAATACATCCATGGTTGACACCTGACAGTTGCCCAAACTTTTCTAAAGACAACATGAAGCTGATTTGCAAATTCAAGTAGGTCTGAATAAAATGTATGTATTTTGGGGGTGAGACACATGCCTTTATTTCATTATGATGACATTGTCTAAATCCTCGGCAGCAGAGTCCCTGTTGAGACACGGTTACTGCATGAACATTGTTATTAAAAAAATCAACATGTCACAGAAACATCCATTTTTTCTTCAGAGACCTGCCAGTGAGCCAATACCTGTTCTGTGTGTTAGTTATACCCAAGGTCGTTGTGCCATCCTGACCAACAAAGAGAGCGAGTCCCACATCTATGACGACAGAAACAAATCAATGGAAAACAAATAAGGAGCCTATAAGCTCTGAATGTGCCAGCCTGGTAATATCCTGTTCCTAGACAGATTCAGTAGTAGCCTCTTGTGGGACTGTGTTGCTATACCATCCAGATAGTAACCCAGTCCCAAAAGGGTCTGATTCAGTAGTACCTTCCAAGGCAGGAGGGAGCCCAGACAACGAGGCCAAGCTCTCCAGACACAGGCTCTCAACCACAGCCCGAGCGTCCACGCGAGTACGCCCCACCCTGGACAACTGACCAGCCACCCTTGCCCTCTCCTGGGCCTCAGCGCTCTGGCTGGGCACGGCGTCCAGCAGGTCAGGGAATGAGACGGCGCTCTGCCTTCTCAGGATGTCCTCTGACGAGCCTGAGGAAAAGCACAGTGGTGATATTTGATGTACAGTATGAATAGGTGTACAGTCCGGTGTAGTTGGCTGACTATGGGGCATACCAGGCTCAAGCTTTTAAAAAGGCCTTTGCCTGTTAAAATTGTGCTCTTTTTGTTCAGTTGTGTTTTGTTATGTTATGCTTTTAAACCTGTAGCACTCTGAGATTTTTTAAATGAAATGTGCGCTACAAATAAAATGTATTATTATTATTAGATGTAGTCTGGTGTAGTTAGGGGGCGTACCAGGCTCAGTCATTATTATTATTATTATTAGATGTACAGTCTGGTGTAGTTAGGGGGCGTACCAGGCTCAGAGTCATTATTATTATTATTATTATTAGTAGTAGTAGTAGATGTAGTCTGGTGTAGTTAGGGGGCGTACCAGGCTCAGAGTCATTATTATTATTATTATTAGTAGTAGTAGTAGTAGTAGTAGTAGTAGTAGTAGTAGTAGTAGTAGTAGTAGTAGTAGTAGTCTGGGGTAGTTAGGGGGCGTACCAGGCTCAGAGTCATTATTATTATTAGTAGTAGTAGTAGTAGTAGTAGTAGTAGTAGTAGTAGTAGTAGTAGTCTGGGGTAGTTAGGGGGCATACCAGGCTCAGAGTCATTATTATTATTATTATTATTATTATTATTACCAGGCTCAGAGTCACTATCGGAGGTTTCCTGGGGAAGCTCAGTCTTCTCAGATGCCCAGCTGATCCTGGAAAGGGACTGCTGAGTGGGACTGAGGAGGAAATAGTGTTGAGGCAAACCCAACATCACTTACTTATTTTAATCCCATAGTTTCAATCGAATTATTGATCAATATTTGGTTGTCTTTCTTACACTCTGAAACAAGGATCTCCGTGGAGGAGTTGCATCAGTATGCCTACCTGAAACACAGGGCAGATTTTGAGAACATGTGTTTGTTAAGCCTTTTTACAACTTGCAAATCTTCAACGTCAAACTTTCATTACAAGTAATATTAAAGTGTTTCTGAGGCCCTAAATGGACCTGATGATTATTTCTATCACTTGTCAATTGTCACTGACCTTGAGAATGGAGTTGTCAAGTTTATCATTGTTTGTATATCCCTGAAGGATATAGTTTTGAGTCACATGGCCAGAGCCTGCAAACTCAGACAGGTTTAAATCGACATAACCCACCTACCACAAATTACAGATATAGAGGTTAGAGGGGTTTCAAAGGACACTGGTCTGCAAGGGAGGAGGAGAGGTACTACAACTTGATGAGAACATGAGACTACATTTGAAGCGTGAAAGCATCAGACCAACTGACTTTGGAGTCGTATAACTAACAATCCTTAAAGGTAATATAGAATAGTCTGAATATCATCTTCCGCACCTTTTTATAAGACTTTCCTCCCTGTATATCCTGTATACACAAACTCTTTCAGCACAATCCAAACAAACATGGGATACATATACAGAATAACTGATATATACCAATTATTTTTGAGTGAAGACCTAAGAGATTTTTCATTTTTTGCTGACCTTGCGGACTGACAGTCTACACATGCTGTTTTGTAGGATCCCAGTTGAGCTGTTGACTGTAGTTCGACACTCAAACTCAAATATCTTCCCCCATTGCACGGCGTTGTGCTGGACTTCCTGTCTGCATATTACAGATATACACATACTGGCAATAGTGGGCTATGACACAGACCACTGTAACCACTCCTTCTCTGGGTTTGGTGTACCTATATACCATAGCTGCATTCATTCATTCATTTATTCATTCTCACCGTGTAGACTCTTCAGTGTAAGCGCCATCCAACAAGCGAACTTTGCAATAAAGCCATCCAGTAACCCTCGGAACATCGGCTAGTTCATCCAGAAACAGGGAGACAGAGAAGTTGTGTGTCCAGAAGTGCTTCCTAAGAACTGGATTCTGCAGGCGAGACGCCCAACGTTTACCAGATTCCATTATCAGATTCTGCACAGGCCTCCATTGACCGACATGACCCACTCAAGGTCACTGCATTATCGTGTTACACTCAATTCCATGGTAATGATGGTCAATCAACATCACAGTTAAATGGCTTTGTGACATCACATGGTTTCAAGAGTCATGGCCATGTCATACTGGCAGTCTTTAAGATAGTGTTGCAAGAGAATTTTGCAAGCTGATCAGTTTGTTGCAATGTGTTTTGATGCGAATTCTGTGCTTGAGTGCATAATGTCACACCTTGATTTTTCCTCAATTAGCCACTATCCCAATTGCAAGGAGTAACATTAGGCCGACACATCTACATTCCCTCAGTATTATGATCACCTTACAAGACTGGGGTCAATAAACCTCAAAACGTTCAGCAAACCAACACATTCAAACTTTAATCACAACAGCATCCTGAGTAGAAAAGACACATTCTAAATCATAAAAAATAAATAATTCCACATAATATGTGAGTCTTCAGATACTTTACAAGACAAACATGTGATCATCATTGTTTAAGTGGAAGTTCAACAGGTTTATGATCTCTGAAGTACAGACACACTCCCATTATGCTGATCCCAGTTCATTTCTTCAGTCCCGTCAATCCAAGTCGGACGTCTGGAACTCTACCGCCTCCTATGGGCCTGATAGTGGGATTGCAGGCTTCTGGTGACATGGCTTCTCTGAACCAACCTCATTCCTTAGACTCCATGTTCATCTCTTTTAATATCCGCTGCTCCTTGCGCATTCGCATACGCTCTTTAAAGTCTTCCAGCTCTTGTCTCTATAAGAAAGATATCAGACATTATTTGCCAATGCAACTATAAAATTACCTTATAATTTTTATACTGCATTATCTCAACTCAACTCAAATGTTATTTATAAAGCATATTTAAAACAACCGAGGTTGACCTAATGGTGCGTTCCAGGCAACCCGTAACTCGTGTTTTTCCTACCTCCTACACGTGAAAATGCTCTGGAATGGCAGTCAAACCCGTAACTTCCCACCCGGCAACTGGTAGTACATCGAGCTGTACGAGTTCACGGGTGGGAAGTTACGGGTTTGAGGTCGGAAAAACACAAGTTACGGGTTGCCTGGAACGCGGCATAAGTGCTGTACAGCTCCAGAGCAACAAAACACACAGCATACAACAGAAAACTACAATACATCATACAATACATCATCCACAATACACAATAAGCAATATAAAATACAGAACAATACAGGGGCCATCGGGTGTCCAGCTCAACCTGAGTTGAAGGCCTGGGAGAACAGGTGAGTCTTTAAAGAAGACTTAAACATCTCTACGGTCTGGGCAGACCTAATGTGCCAGGGCAGACTGTTCCAGGGCCTAGGGACCTAGGGGCTGGGCAGACCTGATGAGCCAGGGCAGACTGTTCCAGGGCCTAGGGGCCGCCACCCCAACGGCTCGGTCACCTCTAGTCTTTAGCCGGGTCTTTGGGACAGCCAGCAGCAGCTGATTAGAGGACCCCAGCTCTCTAGCTGGGGCATGCAAGCGCAGTCTCACCAGTGTTGGCAAAAGACATTCTAATTAATGAAAGTTTACATGGGAAACGTGTATTCAATTTCACTTACATGTATTTTCTCATCTGGGGGGAAGATCTCCCTCTGAAAGTGAGGGAAAGGTAGGATATTAGTGACAGAAAAAATTACTACGACAACATCAAGACTGCAACGAGAAAATAAATTCGGATTGCTGACCTTCCTCTTTACTATATATTCTTCAAAGTACTCTGCTTGATTGGAGATCCAAAACATGGTGACGGGAAATGACAAGTAAAGCATCATCTGTTCAGAAAAAGGAGATATGGACGGAGATTAACAAGTATATCATCTCACACAAGCTATTATATTGCTCGCTAAGGGCTTCTAACGTTTGTCAGCTTGTTAGGCTACAGAACACGAGCATAGATTGTAATTGCTAGTATTGCCATTAATGACTAACGTTAGTGAAAGATAGCTTAAGCTTGCTACAGGATCTAGTTGGTTGTGTATGGATGGGATGTGTTACATGACTACTGCTCGGGTCAAGCTCGTTTAAAACAAGGTGCTCATAGTTTAGCACTGAAAGCTAAAAATAACCCCAGTTAAGTACCTAAACGCTACCCTGCCCTACCTAAAAACGACAACATGTTGTTGAACAAATATATTGCATCACTCTCACCCGAAACACTTCTATTTTGACACCCATGTTTTGTCTTCAACTCCAACCTTCACGGGTCCATGCGGAAGACGGGTTCCGCAAATATCCAATCAGTGAATGTCCTCGGGGTTGCCAGGTTTAAAAGAAGACCGTCATGGTTGCCAGGTTTGTATGAGGAATCCACTCACTAGCAATGGAGCAAAGTCTCTGACTGAGTAACCCCGAGTAACTTGTATCTACTAACAGGTATACCTACTAAAGCATCACTGCTTAATATTTCGTATAAGAGGAAAAATCGCAATAAAATAAAAATAAAATATTTTGCCAGCAGTCCTCCTGAAATTGTGTCATACCTTAATCAACCACACAATGTCGCCAATGTATTGATTTGATGTCCATTTCCAATAGTACACGGATCTAGTAGTTCTGCTCAACATTCCCTTTGTTAGGAGGAAACATATCTGATTAAAAATAAATAAATAAAGCTGTCTGAAACATACAAATATACATATAAATATATATAATTCCTGGGGGCTATGGGGTCTAGTATACCGTTCATTTTGATGGATAATATTTGTAAAGCAATTTGCATAGAACATAATTCAATGTGACATATGTTGGGTATGATAGAAAATAGCATTCAGGGATCATGATGGTCATCTGCAATGTTAAAAGAAAATGTTGTCCTTTATGGATCTGAAATGTTGTCCTTTATGGACCTGAAATGTTGTCCTTTATGGACCTGAAATGTTGTCCTTTATGGACCTGAAATGTTGTCCTTTATCATGGATGTATTAGTCCTTTATGGACCTGAAATGTCCTTTATGGACCTGAAATGTTGTCCTTCATGGACCTGAAATGTTGTCCTTTATGGACCTGAAATGTTGTCCTTTATGGACCTGAAATGTTGTCCTTTATGGACCTGAAATGTTGTGCTTTATGGACCTGAAATGTTGTCCTTTATCATGGATGTATTAGTCCTTTATGGACCTGAAATGTTGTCCTTTATCATGGATGTATTAGTCCTTTATGGACCTGAAATGTTGTCCTTTATGGACCTGAAATGTTGTCCTTTATGGACCTGAAATGTTGTCCTTTATGGACCTGAAATGTTGTCCTTCATGGACCTGAAATGTTGTCCTTCATGGACCTGAAATGTTGTCCTTTATGGACCTGAAATGTTGTCCTTTATGGACCTGAAATGTTGTCCTTCATGGACCTGAAATGTTGTCCTTTATGGACCTGAAATGTTGTCCTTCATGTCCCGAACGTCCCTCACGCCCGTCTGCGCATGACGTCATCACGTCGAGGTATTTGTTCTGGATCTCCTGGGTTGGGAAGAGACGCTCCCGCGCGCACTGCCATCCACATTAAGCAGGTAAATAACTACAAACTCGCAACCTTTGGGTTTTATAGCTAATTGTGAATATGGGGTTTCACTGGAGGATCTAAAAACGTCAGATTAACTCCATGTCTCGCCTAAGGGAGTCAGTTGTTGTTACATGGTCGCCATGCATGCCATGTCTGTGTAGCTGCTAGCTAGCTACTATTCTGACCGTCTCTGGTGTCTCCGAGCGGCCTGCTACATGCTAGCTACGTGCTAGCTGGTTAGCCTCTGCCTGCTACCTGCTACGTGCTAGCTGGTTATGCTACGTGCTAGCTGGTTAGCCTCTGCCTGTTCTAGACACGGGGGTCATAACCCACTTTCTTGACAAATCATTTTAAGTTAAATATGGAATCGCAGCTAAATTAGACGTCACATTATATCCACAGTGAGTCGCCTGTCTGGCCACACACAAAGTAACGTAAATATCTGAGCTAGCTAACTAACCCAGTCTAGCCTTGCCCGTTGGCTGGCTGTGACTGATGGCGCACTCTCTCTCGCGAGACCTGTGTTGTGGGTTGGGGTTGCTTACATGACTAACCAGCTAGTTCAGTATTATTATACATTATATAGTTGTCTGAACAGGTCGTCATATTGTAGGATAATATATCTTTGATTTGATATTTGAATTATTATTAATTGACACTTCCGAGTCGTGATATTGATTATTGTCGCCAGTGTCACTGATGCTAGGCTAGGCTAGGCTAACGTTAGCATGCTAACCACAGTTAGCTGTTGTCAATCGCAACGGTCGTTTTCACGAACTTACTATTAATTGATTGTTAATCTTTATCTGTATAAGCAAATTAATAGTGTGTGTTTGATCTTATAACTATCATATTAAACTGATATTGGGTAAAAGTAGCTAATGTTACTAGCTAGCCTAAAGCTAGTTGCTTTTCAGACGACTAAGGTTAGCTAGCTAGCTAACTGATCCACGGTCAGTAGGTATAACATGTCTGGTGAGTAACATCTGATGTTTGATGTGGATAATTGTTGGGTAACTGCTCCTGTTTGTCTTATTTAAAGTGAGACTGTTGCTATTAGCTTGCTAGCTAGTCGGATTGAATGTGTTCAGCTAGCTCTGAACTGGACGAGGTCGCCATTTTGTGCTAGCTAGGGTACAGCTGACCAAAACAGTCACCAGAAAGGGAATGACCTTAGTTGATTGTTCTGAAATGGCATGGGATAAATACTGCTACATCATCTGGTAAGAGTAACCCCATGAATTTGCCCAGGGACTGCGGGTGGGAATTAGCTGTCTAGCTATAACCTTGTACAGTGCATCTCTCCCTATTTTTATAGGGTAAATGTCTACTGTACCTTGTCCCTGTCTTAAAAATAAATAAAATCAATCATGAGTGCAATACGTAACACAAGCTAAGAAGTCTTGTGATTTCGGCCAAACCCTCTTGGCTTGGTTTGTCAATCTGCTTTGCTGAATGAGGCAGTGGTGAGTGTCAATATTAATAATAAACGTGTCTGTCCCTGGAGCATGCACTGTAGTCCATAGGCTATAGCTACCAAGACAGTAGGCATCACTGTTTGCAGATCACAGTATACTCAAGTCACACTTGCATGCTCAGTACTCCACTTTTACACTTCCTACACTGTATCTGCTCATTAAACACCTGCACCTTTACAGTTTTATGATCTAGTTTAATGAGAGAGCATTGTACACACTTGATGATCATTATTACACAGATGCTTGGCCACATGGTGTAGGAGAGACAGCGGTTTCCTCCACTTATAAATGTTGTCTATACCCTTACATGTCTACTCTTGGACACATGCATTGCCGATGTAGATGAAGGGTGGATGTCCAGTTTCTGCTGTTCATACGAATCTCTCCTTCAGAATTCCTCTGTCCCGATCAACGTGTAGCCCCTGTGCATTTGAAGTAGCCAACACTTCCAGTGGTGTGTGTCTAGCACACACTGAGGTCACTGGTGCAAAGTGCGCTTACATAGCAGTAGGGAGGCCTAGTGAGGGCATGCAGGCAAACTCAAAACTCAGCAGGTAGGGGAGCATTGTTGGTTAAACACACCTGAGGTTGTCCTCCACTCCAGTGAAAATGTTTCAGTAATATGACCAGCGTACGCCTTGTGGGTCATTCCCATGTGTGCTGCTACAACATGGCTATGAAATTATTATTTTTTTGCCTTTTGAATTTACCTGATTATTTTGCTGTTAAACTCATCACCTGGTCGCCGTTGTCCCACCGTTTCTTTCTCGCCTTGCTTATAACACCGTATGGGGTTGCGTTGTCATGGTAACTCCATCCTTGGCCTACTTGTGGACGACCTCTGATTGGCCGAGGGCCGGCCGGCTGTTCGGGGAAACGATACAATCAGTTTTATTGGACCCAATCGGTGTTGTGAAACGGGAGAATTGCGTGTCTGACGGCGTATCACGTGTCAGAACAGAGGATGTCGGCCGCGCTTATCTCCGTAGATGTCTTTTGTTTACCTCCGTGTCTCTGCTCTCTGTCCTCCCAGGTGAGCAGAGTTGTGATCTGTTAGCTGGGACGTCTTCCTGGAACAGGTGACAGCAGCCACGCCCTTGCTGGATGAGGCCGGAGATGAGAGGCGCTCTCATGTAAGAGGCTCCACACACGGGGTGACGAAATGTAAGTCTTGCGCTCACTGTTACATAAATGACGTCGCTTCTTCTGTGCTAGTAGGCCTGTCGTGTTATTAGAATTAATTGGGGCGTCTGTAGCTCAGTTGGTAGAGCGGGTCGGTTCAATGATCGAAGGGTCAGCGGTTCGAATCCCAGCTCCGACTGTCCACATGTCGAAGTGTCCTTGAGCAAGACACCTAACCCCAAATTGCTCCCAATGAGCAGGTTAGCACCTTGCATGGCAGCTACCGCCATTGGTGTGTGAGTGTGTGTGTGAATGGGTGAATGAGAGGTCATTGTAAAGCGCTTTGAGTGCCGCTAAAGTGGATAAGCGCTATATAAGTGCCGTCCATTTTCCATTTACTTATTTAAACACCATCAGGAACACTCCCAGTGGACTAGCACCAGTAAGGCAATCACGTCAGATGTAAAGCTACACAAACATCGTAGTATGATGGTTTTCTTTTGTGATATACTCTTAATACAATATCCCCATGTCGGTATCAGAGAGTATATCTGGATTGTTGATGAGTTGTTTGGAATTTGTTAGTCTTGTTAGCCTTGAGCTATTGTTTTTTTTGCTGGAATCCGTATGATGGTCAGCTATCCATAGTGAAGACAGGTCTAGGCTACATCATGAGGTTGCAGTGTGTGTAGCTAGCTAATTAAAATCTTTGTTGTTCTGAAGTGTAAGGAAAGAATGCTTCCTGTGTCAATTCAGGCTACACATCACCAAGTGACAGATGGGAGTGTGTGTGTGTGTGTGTGTGTGCACGTGTGTGTGTGTTGGTTGGGGGGTGGGCCTGCTTGGTGCAAGGGCAGATGGTTAACATTTGGTATTATCCGTTTTTTGTTTTCAATTTCATAACGTTCCTGATTATGAATTTGGAGTATTGTCTCAAGGATACGAACAGTCTTTTAATCTAGTTGTTCTTCGAGAGCCATGCTGCTCTGCTTTCACCTCCCTCCTCGTATCACAGTAGCACACACACACTCAACACACACACTGAACATCGTACACACACCAGCATGCAAATACTGACCGTTAGCTGACCCTCGTTAGTCGGTTATTAGCCGTTAACCGATCAGCCTACAATCAGCTACAAATACCAACGAGAGGAATGTTTATTATATCAAGAAGGCTTTGCTCAGTTCCAGACACGCCATGTTATTAACGCACAACAATGCCACAAAACAAGAGAGGGAATTAAGCTCCAAAGCCGTTTACCCCTGAACAACCCCGCCGCGCGCCGGCCTCAACGTTTTATTACGTCACATTGTATTGAGCGCAGCATCATGCGATGGTCGCATTAAACAGGCTGCATTTAACTCGAAGCGACAATGTAGATAAATAAAGGGATAAACGTTTGTAAAAGGTCAGAGGTCAGTCTTAATACCGTCTGTTGACCGTCAGACCCACGGTCTGGAGATACTGATGTGGCTCGCAGGGACGCCCGAGGACTTCTGACCAATGGGGTTCTTCGATATTGTCCCCTCCAGTGTTCTATTCTAGTAAAATCTTTTCTGACAGGTTGAATGATATAAACGTGAACGTTCAAATCTCTGGCGTTTCATTCGTTTGTTTTTTAATCTGTTTAATGGATTGATCTGCCTTTTTTGGGTGGGTGGGGGCGGGGGGGGGGGTAGGCGGTTACCCACATTAGTCCACACACACACACACACACACACACACACACACACACACACACACACCAGATTGTTTCCTCTCCTCTACCCCAGGTCCCTGTTGGTTCTGGCTGCTCAAAACGTCCAGATGATTAATGGACGCTGTCTGAAGGTGCTTCCTCGCTCGGGTCCCATCACCCTGGGCACCGCTGCCGACTCCTCCCCCTCTGACCCAACCCCCACACCCGTCACGCTGCAGGCAGGCAGGCCGCCCCCCCCCCCCTCCCCCTAGCAGGGCCGTCCTCCCGGCCCCGCCGTGGTCCTAGCCTCTCCTGACTCACTGTAGATGGGAGCAGCTGCTGTATTGTCCCTGGGAGGGGGGCATATGGCACGGGGACCAGGGGGCTGCTGGGACGGTGTCTGGTACCCTCCCGGCCGCGTCGGAGAAATCAGACGGGGTACATCTCCCACCGCCCACCTGAGAGGGGCTGTGCTCTCATGAGGGGGGGGTCACAGATAGTAGGGGGAGTAGGGTCATTGAATAGGCATTCGCTTTTGTGCGTCGTCTGCACTTTGTGCGAGTGTGTTTGATAGACCTTTTATTGATTGGAAGGGTTGCAAGAGGTCAGTGGTCGTCTGACCTCGCTCTGGTGATTGTGTGTGTGTGTGTGTGTGTGTGTGTGTGTGTGTGTGTGTGTGTGTGTGTGTGTGTGTGTGTGTGTGTGTGTGTGTGTGTGTGTGTGTGTGTGTGTGTGTGTGTGTGTGTGTGTGTGTGTGTGTGTGTGTGTGTGTGTGTGTGTGTTGGATGGAGAAAGAGTGGGGGGAGGTAGGCCGGAAGAAGGCTGCTGTTGTGTGAGATTTTTCAGGATACATGAAGTACTGTCCTTCCCCAGCTTCTAAGGTGTGTGTGTGTGTGTGTGTGTGTGTGTGTGTGAAGGTGGTGTGCGAGTGTTAACACGCCGGGGTCTAATCTAACAGGATCTTCCAGGAGCAGAGGGGCATGTAGGACTATAGAGGACTGACTCCACATCTGTTCCTTCAGATGGTATCTGGGAGTGTGACAACCCACCCCCCTTTCGTAGGTAAATGAGCTGCCCTGGATCGTCACTAGAGCCCAGAGACACCGTCCCTGCCCTGCCTTAATTACCCCGGGCTGCCCAACCAGCTGGGTGGGCTCATTCTTCATGACTCCAACTTTCTTTGTCATACTGTAATTTTTTTTGCCCTCACCACTGTCAATTACTCAAACCCTCTCACTCGCGCCCCTTCACAGCGGCTCCGCGGTCGTATTTCCACTGTGGTGTTGTTTTGGGAAACGCTACACACACACACTGATTAGTGTAATTTTTAACGAGTCATGATAACTTGAATTAGTGCTGTTTTTGTAGACATATGGCCGGCTAGGGGGGCGGGGGAGGGGGTGGGGGGTGAAATTAACTGTCTTTTAGGGAAAATATGTCCTGGTCTCTGTCTCTCACACACGGACCATGTGTGACCGTTCTAGGATGTTATTCCAGCGCCTCGTGCGTCCGCTCCACCGGCTAATTCCCAGCGCTTTGCCCCCCCCCCCCCCATAAAAAGCCCCAGCGCGCGGCGTTCGTACCGGTGCCGTTGTCTAGACGTGTGTAAACGCCAGCGTGCAGCCAGCCAGCCAGCGTGGGGAGAGACGGTGCAGATAAGGAAGCGCTTGATTTGGCGGGGGAGGCGTGCACCGGATCAGTCTGAGGGGAGGGGAGGGGCGGGGCGGGAGTGGGGGAGGGGTAGGGTGAAACCGGAGGGAGGGAGGGGGTGGGGTGCCAAAGGTGTAGGAGAGAGAGAGAGAGAAAGCAAGGGAGCTCAAGCTATTGATGGGGAAAGGAGAGGAAAGGGGAGTGGTGAGCGTAGCAGCGCGAGAGAGAGAGAGAGAGAGGGGAGGGGTGAGTAGCAGCGAGAGAGAGAGAGAGGGAGAAAGGGGAGGGGTGTGTGGGAGCGAGGCTGGGCTGAACGAGGAAGCAGCAGAGGGGAGGGGTGTGTGGGAGCGAGGCTGGGCTGAACGAGGAAGCAGCAGAGCCATTTTCACCGTTGAGTAGCTGCACGCCGCTCCCGTCCGCCTTGGCGCGTCCCGAGAAAGAGAAGCGCTCCTCCTGGAATCCCACCGGAGCACCCGTCCCCCCCCCCACCACCACTGCGACCCTCTCCTGCCTCTCCTCCCCCCCCCCCTCTCTCTCTCCCTCTCCGCCGGGGCTCAGGGAGCGGTGGAGGAGCTCTGCCCGGGGAGGAGGACACACAATGGGCCGAGGAGCCCGTGGCAGCTGGGCGGTCGTGCTGTTGAGAGGGGGAGGGGGACGAGAGAGGACCGGCACACGCAGCTAACACAGCCTCCAGGCTGAGGCCTCTCCAGCCTCTCCTCTCCCCAGCTCAACCACTCGGCTCTGGGACGCCTTTCCGGGGCCGCATCTGGAATAAAAACCCCACTCGGACTCAGCTCTGGATTAATGCGTTTGTCTAGGTGGATTGTGGGACTTGTATTTTTTTTTTAACTGGAGCCTTGAGGACCAATCCCTCTTGTGATTGTGGGCGAGAGAGAAAAGGAGCCTTAACCCCGCTCTCTTTATCTGGTTGATTCTTCTTCAGTTTTGGTTTCTGTTGGGTGGAGGGCGTAAATGGATTACAAGATGCACGCCAAATCTAACGATTTGCTGGATTTTCAGAAACTGGATGCCCTGTTGGAAAAAATTGCACATTATTCTGTGTCTGTGAAAAGGTAATTTTCGTTGATACAGAACAAACTTATTCGGTTGTTGTCGGTTTAAAAAAATAATCAATCCAGGCTTGAATCTTGATATAATGTCCATGTTGAGAACATGAAACGGCTTTTCTTGTGATCGTCCGAGCATTACTCCAGTGAATCTAGGTTAAGGTTGTGTGTTGGTAACGTTGAGGCTAAACATTAAACATGTAGCTTATTTTCTCCCTGAACATACGAGTAAAGCCTGAATTTGGGGGTTTGTTAAGGAGTAGCGCTGTTAGCCAGTGTTCAGCCAGAAGCCCTGGACTCATAGTGGGAGGGGGGGGGGCGTTTGGGGTGGGGGTGGGGGGTTAAGAAGGGGGGGGGGGGTCAGAGAGGAAAAGGGGGGTGGTGAGTATTTGTTGTGGCAGCAAACTAGTTTTTGGAAACCTTTCCCAATTCCTGGCAGGGCTTAGTGGATTGGCCGGAGGTTGGGAGATAGAGGACTTTATTCATCTGCTGTTTCTGGCTGTCGTGAGTCATGAAACATCAGCGCTCCTAGTCGTATGAGTCAAGATACAGTCACTCCTCTCTGGTCATAAGGAACTCCTATCAATGTAAATTGCAATTTTCCTACCCTTATTTCTTAAACCTCTATTAGCCTGACATTCTGTTTGTATGCCTTAACTGCCTTGACCTCGGAGGAGATTCACCATGTTGATCAAACCCAATTTTGGATTTCCTTCCATTGTGTTGCAATAACATTTGGAGTGTTGCTGGATACTGGGAGATCAGGTTCTGGGTGGTGTTGGGGGGGCGGTAGGACCTGTCTGGGTGGTGTTGGGGGGCTGTAGGCCCTGTCTGGGTGGTGTTGGGGGCGGTAGGCCCTGTCTGGGTGGTGTTGGGGGGCGGTAGGACCTGTCTGGGTGGTGTTGGGGGCGGTAGGCCCTGTCTGGGTGGTGTTGGGGGGCGGTAGGCCCTGTCTGGGTGGTGTTGGGGGGCGGTAGGCCCTGTCTGGGTGGTGTTGGGGGCTGTAGGCCCTGTCTGGGTGGTGTTGGGGGGTTGTAGGCCCTGTCTGGGTGGTGTTGGGGGGCGGTAGGCCCTGTCTGGGTGGTGTTGGGGGCTGTAGGCCCTGTCTGGGTGGTGTTGGGGGCTGTAGGCCCTGTCTGGGTGGTGTTGGGGGGCTGTAGGCCCTGTCTGGGTGGTGTTGGGGGCTGTAGGCCCTGTCTGGGTGGTGTTGGGGGCTGTAGGCCCTGTCTGGGTGGTGTTGGGGGCTGTAGGCCCTGTCTGGGTGGTGTTGGGGGTTGTAGGCCCTGTCTGGGTGGTGTTGGGGGCTGTAGGCCCTGTCTGGGTGGTGTTGGGGGCTGTAGGCCCTGTCTGGGTGGTGTTGGGGGCTGTAGGCCCTGTCATGGGGTATGGGGGTGTTTTTCCACCGTGCTCTGAGGCCTCTCGGGCGCAAAGCGGGCGTCAGAATGCAGGTGGAGCGCCAGCGTGTTGACTCTGAGCACGCCTGCTGCCCGGAGGCCCCCCCCCCCCCCCCCCCCCGCCCCGGGACACGAGAGTGCACTGCCCTTTCAGCCCGGAGGACTCTGGACAGTCTGGATGTGGGTTCGCCCCCCCCTGTGGTGTGTTGATTCGCGTCTCCCCCCCTCGTGCCAGGCGTGAGCACGGGTCAAAGGGCACGCAGGAAGTACGTGTTGCCGCCCTGGCGCGGGCGCCGCTACAGTCACCCTCCGTGTCGTTCATCTCCGCTGACGCACACACCGGCGACGCCTCAGAGGTCGGTCCCCTCTCTCCGACGGCGGATCGCGTTGATTATTCAGGAGCGTCGGCCGCTCAAACATAATAAACTACCGGGTAGTTATCATCCCACGCGTTCAACACGGCAATCAGGAAACATGGCAGCAGAGCACAGACGATGACAACGGGTTATTTTTAGTGAGACGGAGAGGATGAATTTGTTCCTCCATGTGTCTGCCGGCGGTTGGCGGCTCGCGGCTAGCGTTCCCCGGAGAACGAGGGAGTGAGGACACGCAGTGGAAGAGGGGAGGGAGGGAGGGGGGGGAAGGCGGGCGGGCCAGTCGGGGACGGGTGTACTCGGAGGCCTGTCAGCGCAGCTGTATAAATTATTCATGCTTTTCCTTTCAGGCAGAAACTGACTGGGGCTGTATTGGGATTCCCGGGACTACATTTTGTCTGAACCCTCGCACCGAACATGAATGATTAATTGTTTACTTTCTTGAGGGATGCGGCCATTTTGTTTCGTGACACCCTCCCCCCTCTCCCCTCCCCCCCCCTGCTCCAGATTTCCTGATGAGACTTGGGCCAGCCCCCTCCAGTAACCAGAGCCACATCCTCCTGTCCAAACATTCCACAGCAGTCTGCAATGATCTATGTCCAGGTCAAGGGTCAACTGTTCCTCCAGAGCGGAGGGGGGTGCAGGGCACGCACCGCTAGGAAGGAAGTGGTCGTTTGGTCTCCCCTCTGACGGGATCCGCTCGTGGTTTCAAGGGATATAAACTGGCCTGAGCCTTTGAGAGACCCAGCAGGCCTCCGACGACGGAATAATGACCTTTCCATTGTCCGCTCTCGACATCATGAGTGCCGGTCATGAGGTCAGAGGTCGACGAAGCCGCCCTTTTGATCTCACAAGGCCAGTGTTACCGCGAGTCAAACCAATCTGGATCGGATTGTCTTTGGCTGACTTTGCTGACTTTGTTCCAGCAAAGATAAGCAGTGAGAACTGGTCTTGCCCAAGAGAAACTGGGCCCTAGTCGATTGTTTGAAGGTGTTAACGAGCTGATAATGTCGACGTAAGGTGTGACACAGCAGGTTGGTTCACATCACATTAGCATCTTTTACATGTGAAACTACAGTTCAAAAGACAGAATCATGACACAGATCTGTAACAGAGAAGGCAAAAGGTGGAGTTGTGCTTTGAAAATTGTGTACTCAAGAGTCCTGTCATGGCCACATCGATGCGTTGATAAACAGTCACCGTGGGTGTGTGTGTGTGTGTCCCTGGCTGTGCCTGTTGTAAATGGACTGCATTTATATAGCGCCTTTATCCAGAGCGCTTTACAACGAAAGCCTCTCATTCACCCATTCACACCCATTCACACACCAAAGCCGCCAGCTGCCGTGCAAGGTGCCAGCCTGCTCACTGGGAGCCATCCGGGGGCTCGCCCGAGGACACTTCGACACGTCGTCAGGAGAGCCGGGATTCGAACCGCCGACCCCTACGATCGTCCACCTTCCGAGCTACAGCCGGGCCGCTATTCGTTAACCATCTGGCGCCGCTGTCTCACGGCGTGCAGCGAGGACCGTATCCCAGCTGTGCCTCACGGCCCCTGGGCGGTCCCAGCGGAGACCCCGGCCTGTCCCTCCCCCCCCCGGGGGACACGCTGCTGTCAGTCCCGCGGCCATCTACACCCTTCCTGGTCCACCTCTCGCTGCCCTACCCTGCTGCTTCCTGTCCCCGCTGAGCGCCCTTTGACCTGTTTAGGCTGCTGGCTACTAGGCCACACGCAGCCCGGTCCGTCACGCTCGGAGCTTCCTGTTTCCTGCGGTACATAATGTGGGTGGTGTCCTGACCTGAAGAAGACCGTACCCAGGTCTGAACGTTGCACCGAGGACAATAAAATATCACAGTGGAGCAGCAGCTGCGTGAGGACATTCCTTCCTTGTTTCCAGGTTGGCTTTAGGGCTGGGTTGAAAAAATCCATTCATTGATTCTGAATCGATTCTGAATCAATCATTCATTTTTGGAAATCAGTATCGATACCCAGCCCTAGTATTGATGTGTTGCATAACTTGGCAGTCATGTAATTAAGGTTACAGCTAAAAATAAATAAATAAAAGGTTTTAGTAACACTAACCGAATCGATATTGAATGGAATTGAATCGAATCGTGATAATCGATTCCAAACCTTGTGAATCGGAATCAAATCGATTCTTGAAATTCGACTCGATACCCAGCCCTAGTTGGCTTACTTGTTTGTCTTGGTCCAGCGCCTAATGGATGTGCATAACTTGACCTCCTGACCTGTTGGTGTCCTGAACCTACCTGGAAAGGCGGGCGCTAAACCAGTTTGAATTCCTTCTCTCACTATCATCCCACGTGCTGATTGGCCAGTCGGGAACCTCCCACTTGTGAGCCCCCCGGGCGAAAGAGGTGGCGGTCATGCGCTTCCCCTTTCTCAGATGACTCATCAAGAATGTGGTTGAGTCAGAGAGCCCACACTGGCGTCTGTTTGTTTTAGATCGGCCTCGTTCCAGCGTGCGAGACCGCTTTCATCAAACCCTCGTGATCGATAATGTTTTCTTGTTTGGGATGGCGGTTTATTTTTAGCGGGAGTTCTAGAGCAGTGTCTGTGTGTGTGTGTGTGTGTGTGTGTGTGTGTGTGTGTGTGTGTGTGTGTGTGTGTGTGTGTGTGTGTGTGTGTGTGTGTGTGTGTGTGTGTGTGTGTGTGTGTGTGTGTGTGTGTGTGTGTGTGTGTGGCCTTGGCAAGCGCACAGTCTTTGCCGTCTTTGTGCTCTCGCCACAAACAGTGTCCTTGTAAGCGAGCTGAGGGGAGAGAAGAGGCAGGTGGAGGGGGGACGGGACGGCGGGGGGGGGGGGGGGGGGCTTGGCTTCTCTGCAGCCGGACGACTGCGCCAAACATTCCCCTCAACTCCCACATCCCGAGTAGAGCCCTCCCAGAATTCTTAGCAGCAGGAGGCGGGCCGTGCCGTGTCTAGAGAGAGGCCTGTGGAAACCTCAGCACACACACGCCGCCGCCCCCCCCCCCCGATCTCCCTCAGACATAACGCAGCGCCGACCCTTCGTGACCCACGCGCTCCGGGGAACGGCCGTTTTTCGCCGTCCTCAGTTCCACGTCCAGAAACCAGCCGGTCACTGTTGAGGTTTTAACGCCTGCGCGCGCGTGCGTGTGTGTGTGTGTGTGTGTACGCTCGCCTAAGAAGAGACGCGTGTGTTCGCCCTGTGCGTCTCCCCCCTGCTCTCTCCATCCTTAGAGACCAGCTGCTGCTCTCTCCCTTCCGCCACTAGCCTGTTCAATCAATCAAAGCTTTATTTATATAGCGCATTTCATACACGGAGGCAACGCAATGCGCTTTACAGAGAACAAGGGAGGTGGGCATACGACCCACTCTCTACATATTCCAGAGGGAAGCAAAAAAACAGTATCACCCGGGGGCTAGATAAGTGAGCTGTAAAACCTGACCCCTCTCAACAAGGCGATGGACCAAGCTCCTGGAGTATGTTTGTCTACCGGCTAAGAACATTTAGCCCGTTACACTCCTGTGTCACAGCGCGGTCGTCGGTCGCACCTGAGACGCGTGACCCTCCCGGTGGCCTGTCCCAGAGTCGCCCTTTAACCGTGTCCCGCCTCCTCCCCCCCCAGCCCAATTACCCGCGCCCTCATGCGGAGCCCGCCGCTCGATAATGGGGTCTCGGAGTTCACCAGCTGTGGACCTGTCATCACCTCCGTTCGACCCGGGGAACGCACGGTGCCGAGTTAAAGGAGTAGTAAAGAGAAAAAGCATGTTTAGCCCTGTTTTAAGGTTACTTATGATCATATAGAATGGTTCAGATCATAACGTTGACAAAACTAGCACTTTTGAGGAAGTCTGATAATTGCTCTACCACCGTTTTGGTCATATAATGGATGTGGGTGGGCACTGAGAAAAATCATTCAAAAACATGTTAAACTCTCGATTTCATTTCAGTGCATATAGTGACGGTGTTAAGTACGAGGGCGGTCGAGGACTAGCGTTGATGATTCTGAGGTGTTCTGAAGTGTGAGGGTGAGATCCTAATGTGTGTGTGTGTGTGTGTGTGTGTGTGTGTGTGTGTGTGTGTGTGTGTGTGTGTGTGTGTGTGTCTCTCCTCCCCAGAGAGCCCAGCGAGGAGTGCAATGGGATCAGTGGCGCTCTCTCAGTGGAGTCCGCGCCGGGGTCGAGACTGAGCTGGTGTCCGTCCGCCACCGCCGCCCCCGCCGGCGCCGCCCCACCCGGCCCCGCCCCCCCGCCCGCCGCCGCCTGGCGCCACGCCAGCATGGGCGACGGCCTGGACCCCACGCAGATGTCGGGAAGCAGCAGCCAGGGGCCGCCCCTCGCTTCCCAGCAGCCCGCGGGCCAGCTCAACCCCCTGCCCCCGCCGCTGGTCAACCCCCACCGGCCCAAGCGCCAGACCAACCAGCTGCAGTACCTGCTGAAGGTGGTGCTCAAGGCGCTGTGGAAGCACCACTTCTCCTGGCCCTTCCAGGCGCCCGTGGACGCGGCCAAGCTCAACCTGCCTGTGAGTCCCCCCCCCCCCCCCCCGCTCGCTCCGACACGTAGATATGAACACCAGATGACTCGGAATGGATTGAGCGGCGCAAAATACGGCCGCCGTATTGGTCCGGTACCGCTGTCACGTGACAACCGCTCTCCTCAGCAGTTTCAGTCAGTAAAAGTAACCCTACTAGTAACCCCATAACAGTCAAATAACATAAATAATAAATAAATAAAATAAAAAATTACAAAGTGCAAAACAGCAGCATCCAACAGTTTTAGTTGTATCTATCGGCTAAAACTATGTATTTATCATCGTTCACTTAAAAGATCCGTAGCACATAGATCCGTATCGTTCACGACCGACCCATCGCTAGTTCACTCGCGGAGCTCCGTACCGGACCAAGATGGCGGCCGCATTTTTCGTCCGGCAGCAATCAAATCAACGTCAATGCGGCGTATAGTGTATATGTCTATGTCTATAAAACTTGAAAATGATTTCAGTGTGTATCGGTAGTTTTAGAACATTTTCAGCACATTTTTACAATACGGCGATAATACTGATAACCGTGATCATTTGGGTCACTATAATCGTGATATGAACTTTTCAGATGGTAAATGGACGGCACTTATATAGCGCTTTTCCACCTTAGCGGCACTCAAAGCGCTTTACAATGGCCTCTCATTCACCCATTCACACACACACTCACACACCAATGGCGGTAGCTGCCATGCAAGGTGCTAACCTGCTCATTGGGAGCAATTTGGGGTTAGGTGTCTTGCTCAAGGACACTTCCACATGAGGACAGTCAGAGCTGGGATTCGAACCGCTGACCCTTCGATCACTGAATGACCCGCTCTACCAACTGAGCTACAGTCGCCGTTACATCACTGCTAGGAAATATCAGCGTTGTGGGAAACACGCCATCACTCTGTCTGCCCAGTATCTTACAGCCATTCCACACGTAACGACTAAATCCAGCAGCCGGTGCGTTGGTGGAAATAAAGAATGGGTGCCAGGGCTTTGCTCCAGGGTCTCCTGATTGGCCGTGCCAGGAGTCTGTCTCTCTCCTGATTGGCCGTGCCAGGAGTCTGTCTCTCCTGATTGGCCGTGCCAGGAGTCTGTCTCTCTGCCTGAAGCTATTTTAAAGCTGTATTGCCATCTGGTCCCTGCTTGTTTAGGATCGCTACTTCGGCTCCCAATACGCCAACTCGCTCACTGTGTGTCTGTGTGTCTGTGTGTGTCTGTGTGTGTCTGTGTGTGTCTGTGTGTGTCTGTGTGTGTCTGTGTGTGTGTGTGTCTGTGTGTGTGTCTGTGTGTGTGTCTGTCTGTCTGTCTGTGCCAACAAGAACACATTTTGAGAATATTAGGAAACATAACAGTTCTACTTTTGTCAAGTTGTGCCATGTTGTTTTTTAGCTGTATTTGATTGTATTTCTCTCTGTTCTAAGGACTACTACAAGATTATTAAATGTCCTATGGACATGGGAACAATCAAGAAAAGACTTGAGACCAGTTACTACTGGAATGCCCAAGAATGTATACAAGACTTCAACACCATGTTTACCAACTGCTACATATACAACAAGGTAATCCACTCACTATTACTGCCTGGTCCGCTCACAATAGATGCCAATTGATGACTTGATTTCATCAGAGACTGCATTGATACTCACTTGGTTATCTTTGGTGCTTTGATGCTTGTCTCATGTAAAGCACTTTGAATTATCTTGTTGCTGATGTGCTATACAAATAAACTGGCCTTGCCTTTGGTCCACATACTGTAACAGATATTGGCCGGGTTTCCCGAAACCTTCTTAGCGCTAAGAAGCTCTTTGAGTCTTCTTAAAGCTCCCGAAACAAGCAAACGGAAGCCTTAAGAACTCAAAGAGCTTCCTAGCGCTAAGGAGGGTTTCGGGAAACGCAGCCATTGATATTATACTGTATGTGATGGGGCTGGGTGTCGAGTCGAATTTCAAGAATCGATCCGATTCACAAGGTTCGGAATCGATTATCACGATTCGATTCGATTCAATATCGATTCGGTTAGTGTTACTAAAACTGTTTTTTTTTTAGCTGTAACCTTAATTACATGACTACCAAGTTATGCAACACATCAATACTAGGGCTGGGTATCGATACTGATTTCCAAAAATGAATGAATGAATGAATCATTCAATTAATTAATGAACTATTCATTCCTTCATTTATTAATTCATTCATTAAATAAAAGATCTATTTTGGGATTCATGAATCGATTCTGAATCATTTGATTCATAATCGATTCAGAATCGATTAATCGATTTTTTAAACCCAGCCCTAGTATGTGATGGCGGCCATCTTTTACACCACATGACGCTAGTTGCAGCCGCTAAGTGTTTGTGTCCCCCTGCAGCCTGGAGATGACATAGTCTTAATGGCCGAGGCGCTGGAGAAGATGTTTCTCCAGAAGATCACGGAGATGCCCCAGGAGGAGACGGAGATCACCGTCATGATGGGGAAGGGGCGTGGCCGGGGCCGGCGAGACGGAGGTGAGCGAGCGCGCGTCCGTGGTCGATCACTCCGCCGGCGTTCGTAGTCCAGCAGTAGAACAGGATGGAACTCGCACACCGATTATAGAATGATTCTTTATTTGAGTGATTCTTTATTTGATTGATTCTTTATTTGAGTGAATCTTTATTTGAGGGATTCTTTATTTCAGTGATTCTTTATTTGAGTGATTCGTTATTTGAGTGATTCGTTATTTGATTGATTCTTTATTTGAGCGATTCTTTATTTGACTGATTCTTTATTTGGTTGATTCTTTATTTGAGTGACAATGTTTCGATCCGTTTAGGTCAGGTCAGTTTTGACTAAAACTGACCCGACGAAGATCCAAACGGATGGAAACGTTGTCACTGATGAGTTTATTTACCCAGCACCCGTCGATGTGCGTATTGTATATAATTCTTCTCACAGTCCAGTAGTAACATTCAGAATTGCGTGTACACTAGGGGTGTAAGAACGTATCGATACACTTAAATATGGCGATATTTCGTGACGCAATATTGGATCGATTCTCTGAAGCGTTGTATCGATGTTTATATTTCAACGGGGTGACATTTTTTTGGTGTTGTATTTAGGCCTCCGGCCACTAGATGGTAGCAGGCATTTAGCCATTAGACTTTCCCTTTCATTTCTCACAGGAAGTGCTGTTTCTTTTATATATATATATATATAAATATTGTGTATATATAATAAACAGTATTTGTTTATGCATCACATTGTGTGGTCTTGATGCTATGGGTTTTTCTAAAAGTAGTAGGCCTAGATTGTTTAGGGGGGAAAATCGCAATATATTGCCTTGCTTATAGTATCCTTATATGTTGCAATATATTGCATCGTCACCCCTGTATTGGGATACGTATCATATCGTCAGATTCTTGCGAATACACAGCCCTAGTGTATACCGGCGTGACCTTTCTGTCTCTGGCGTGACCTTTCTGTCTCTGGCGTGACCTTTCTGTCTCTGGCGTGACCTTTCTGTCTCTGGCGTGACCTTTCTGTCTCTGGCGTGACCTTCCTGTCTCTGGCGTGACCTTTCAGTCTCTGGCGTGACCTTCCTGTCTCTGGCGTGACCTTTCTGTCTCTGGCGTGACCTGTGACCTCTGCGTCCCATCCCAGGTCTGAACCTGAAACCGGGCCCCATCCTCGACTCTCCGTCCACGACCCCGCAGACGCGCGGCCTGGCCGGCCTCTCCCCGGCGCCGCTGACCCGAGGACCAGCGCAGGCCCCGCCCTCTCTACCTCCCCAGCCCGTCATGCAGGCGCTGCCCGCCCGCGTGCCCCCCACGCTGCCGCCCAGCCACGCCCCGCCCCTGCTGGGAGCCCCCTACTCGCTGGGCCCGGTCGACCACGCCCCACAAGCCCTCCCCCCCATCATGACCTCCGTGCCCCCCCTCGCCCAGACCACCCTGCCCCCCATGGCCATCCAGAACGCCGCCCCCATCTTGCAGAACCCCGTACCCATGCCCAAAGTGAGTGTGACTGGGAGGTATTCTGGGAAGGGCGTGTTGTACTTTAGATTGCTATTCTTACACTTTGTCTTCAGCACTAGATTATGCTCTTAGTCACTTGTTTTAGAGAGAAGATGCACTTGTGAGTTCTGGCAAGTAGTAGTACATTGACTTTTCCTACGTTAAATGCAATTATTGTTAGTCGCTTTGGATAAAAGCGTCTGCTTAATGACTGTAATATCATGTAAATGTAATATAATGTAATGCATATTGTTCAGAATGCTGTTGACAGTTGCATCAGCCAAGAACCGCGGCGTGCGATCCGAACGAGTCGTTTTCCTCCTCTCCTCCGCTGACCGTATCCCTCTTCCTCTCGTCTCTCTGCCCCCCACTCCCCCTCACCTCCCCCCCCTACAGCAGAGAAAGAGCCAGAAGAGGAAAGCGGACACGACCACTCCCACGGCCAACGACCAGCTGAGCGAGTCGTCCCCGGCCGAGTCCAAGACCGGAAAGACGCTGCCGCGCCGGGAAAGCGCCAGACCCGCCAAGCTGACCAAGAAGGAGGCGCCGGACTCCCAGCACCACATGGGCTTGGGCATGGGCATGGGCATGAACCTGGGTCTGAACCTGGGCCTGGGCCTGGGCCTGGGTCTGGGTCTGGGCGGCCCGGTGGGAGGCCACAGCCCCAAGCAGCAGGAGCAGCTGCGCTACTGCGCCGGCGTGGTCAGGGACATGCTGTCCAAGAAGCACGCGGCCTACGCCTGGCCCTTCTACAAGCCCGTCGACGTGCAGATGCTGGGGCTGCACGACTACCACGACATCATCAAGCACCCCATGGACCTGAACTCCATCAAGGTGCGTCCGGCGCCGCCGGGGGCTAACGAGGGGGCGGGGAGGTTGAGGAACGGGGGCTAACGAGGAACGGGGGCTAACGAGGGGGCGGGGAGGTCGAGGAACGGGGGCTAACGAGGAACGGGGTCTAACAAGGTTGAGGAACGGGGGCTAACGAGGGGGCGGGGATGTTGAGGAACGGGGGCTAACGAGGTTGAGGAACGGGGGCTAACGAGGAACGGGGGCTAACGAGGGACAAGGATGTTGAGGAATGGGGGCTAACGAGGTTGAGGAACGGGGGCTAACGAGGAATGGGGGCTAACGAGGGACAGGGATGTTGAGGAACGGGGGCTAACGAGGTTGAGGAACGGGGTCTAACGAGGGTCAGGGAGGTTGAGGAACGGGGTCTAACGAGGGACAGGGATGTTGAGGAACAGGGTCTAACGAGGGACAGGGATGTCTAACGAGGGTCAGCGAGGTTGAGGAACGGGGTCTAACGAGGGACAGGGATGTCTAACGAGGGTCAGCGAGGTTGAGGAATGGGGGTTAACGAGGGTCAGGGAGGTTGAGGAATGGGGGTTAACGAGGGTCAGGGAGGTTGAGGAACAGGGTCTAACGAGGGACAGGGATGTCTAACGAGGGTCAGCGAGGTTGAGGAATGGGGGTTAACGAGGGTCAGGGAGGTTGAGGAATGGGGGTTAACGAGGGTCAGGGAGGTTGTCTAACGAGGGTCAGGGAGGTTGAGGAACGGGGTCTAACGAGGGACAGGGAGGTTGAGGAACGGGGTCTAACGAGGGACAGGGAGGTTGAGGAACGGGGTCTAACGAGGGACAGGGATGTTGAGGAACGGGGGCTAACGAGGGACAGGGATGTTGAGGAACGGTGAGTGGGTGAGAGGTGATGTCTTGACCGGTGGCTGTTCTCATTCCCGGTGTGTTCTCAGGTGAAGCTGGAGAACAGGCAGTATCGCGAGGCCCAGGAGTTTGCCTCCGACGTCCGGTTAATGTTCTCCAACTGCTACAAGTACAACCCGCCCGACCACGAGGTGGTGGGCATGGCGCGCAAGCTGCAGGTAAACCGCCACGCGGCCAAACGCACGTTTCCTATTTAAAACGGCGTGTAAACGCCATGCTTAGCGTGACCTTGTTGTGTTCGTGTTCCCAGGACGTGTTCGAGATGCGCTTCGCCAAGATGCCGGACGAGCCTCAGGAGACGACGCTGGCCTCTGCGCCGGCGCCCGCCCTCCACCCCGCCCCAGTCAAGCCCCTGCCGCCCGGGGGCCCCGCCTCCTCCTCCGACAGCTCCAGCGACTCCTCCTCCGAGTCGGAATCCTCCACCGACGACTCCGAGGAGGAGCGGGCCCAGAGGCTTGCCGAGCTACAGGAGCAGGTGAGGAGGGGGAGGAGGAGGAAGTGGAGGGGGAGGAGGAGAAGGAGGAGGGGGAGGGGGAGAAGGAGGAGGGGGAAGAGGAGGAGGGGAAAGAGGAGGAGGGGGAGGAGGAGAAGGAGGAGGAGAAGGAGGAGGGGGAGGAGAAGAAGAAGGAGGAGGTCTTTGCCGTCGGCGTCTGTCCTGACCTCATCTCTGCTCCGCCCTCTCTTGCAGCTGAAGGCGGTTCACGAGCAGCTGGCCGCGCTGTCCCAGCCCCAGACCAGCAAACCAAAGAGGAAGGAGAAGGAGAAGAAGGAGAAGAAGAAAGAGAAGCACAAAAAGAAAGGGGGTCTGATGCCGGCGCTGGTGGACGAGATCCAGGAGCCCCTCCCGGCCCTCCAGCTCCCCAAGAAGACCAAGAACAACAACAACAAGGACCTGCTGGCCAAGAAGACCAGGAAGCCCAGGTAGGTCTCTAAACGCCCCGCCCACCTCTCAGACCAGGAAGACCAGGTAGGTCTCTAAACGCCCCGCCCACCTCTCAGACCAGGAAGCTCAGGTAGGTCTCTAAACGCCCCGCCCACCACTCAGACCAGGAAGCCCAGGTAGGTCTCTAAACGCCCCCCCCACCTCAGACCAGGAAGGTCTCTAAACGCCCCGCCCACCTCTCAGACCAGGAAGCCCAGGTAGGTCTCTAAACGCCCCGCCCACCACTCAGACCAGGAAGGTCTCTAAACGCCCCCCCCACCTCAGACCAGGAAGCCCAGGTAGGTCTCTAAACGCCCCCCCCACCTCAGACCAGGAAGCCCAGGTAGGTCTCTAAACGCCCCGCCCACCACTCGGACCGGGGTGGGTCGTCACAGAGAGATAGATGTCGGACGGACACATATTCAATCTTAAACTTCTTCAAACAGGCCTGTGGTCATTTAGAATTGATACTTTTTGCTCCTTGCAATGTTCTTTTTTTGTTTTGTTTCTTGTTTTAAAGTCGCACTGAAATGAAAAAAATTTACAAATTCTCATTTTGGTTTACATAATTAGTCATAGTGTTTACCTATTCAATGATGTATGCCAAAAAAATTACAAAATTCTACTTTTGTTGTAATCTTATATCAAAGTATATAATTTCTTACTTCCTGGAAAACGGTAGGTAATGTGCAATGACTGATTTTAGGCCAATAATCTCACGACATCCACCCGTCAATCAACGCTATCCTTCTATCGAATCAGTCTCAAGTTCTTAAAACCCGCCCACTTGTCAATGTTCCAATCAAATTCCTCTAAACACATCTCCCACCCTCATAGCTTGTTTGCGTCGGAAATACGTCAAACTACGGAAGTTAGATGATCTCAAACGTCTGTTTCAGTGCGACTTTAATGTTTACGTTTTTGGATTGCGTATTTTATGTTTGATTTTAACTTATTACTGTAAAGCACTCTGTGCATTAGTACGATTAGTTCCGTACTAATCGTTATTACTTGACACTGTCGTTTTAACGTAAGTCAACGTCACGGAAAGCCCTCTGACCCTCGTGTGTTCTGTCCCCGCAGTAAGAAGGAGGGGATGAAGAACAACCGCTCGCTGGCCCCCCAGATGGCCGGCCCCCCCACCCTGCTGCCCGTGTCTGGCCTGGAGCCGGAGGACGACCACGGCGGGGGCGGGGGGGCGGCGCCCTGGGACAAGTGCAAGCCCATGTCCTACGAGGAGAAGAGGCAGCTCAGCCTGGACATCAACAAGCTCCCCGGGGACAAGCTGGGCCGCGTGGTCCACATCATCCAATCACGCGAGCCGTCGCTCAAGAACTCCAACCCGGACGAGATCGAGATCGACTTCGAGACGCTGAAGCCGTCCACGCTGCGCGAGCTGGAGAGATACGTGTCCTCCTGCCTCCGCAAGAAGAAGAAGGTCCCCGGTGAGTCTCTCTCTCCGCCCGGCCGAACCAAGCCTCCTTCCTGGTTGGGCTGCGGGGATTTTACACTGGTTCACGTGTGTGTGTGCGCGTGTGCGTGGGTGGGTGGGTGTGTGTGTGGGGGGGTAGGCGGGCGGGTGTGTGTGTGTGTGTGTGCGTGCGCAGGTGTGTGTGTGGGTGTTCGCATTAGCAGTTGTGTGTATGGGTGTGTGCATGAGCAGGTGTGTATGTGTGTATGTGTGTATGTGTGTATGTGTGTGTATGGGTGTGTATGGGTGTGTGCGTGAGCAGGTTGTGTGTGTGTGTGTGCGTGTGAGCAGGTGTGTGTATGGGTGTGTACGTGACCAGGTGTGGGTGCGTGCGTGAGCAGGTGTGTGTGGGTGTGTGCGTGATCAGGTGTGTGTGTATGGGTGTGTGCGTGAGCAGGTGTGTGTGTGTGTGTGTGCGTGAGCAGGTGTGTGTGTGTGTGCGTGTTCTAGTAGTAACCCATGCTCACGTGTTTGTGTGTGCGTGAGCAGGTGTGTGGGTGTGTGCGTGAGCAGGTGTGTGTGTGGGTGTGTGCGTGAGCAGGTGTGTGTGTGTGTGCGTGAGCAGGTGTGTGTGTGTGTGCGTGAGCAGGTGTGTGTGTGTGGGTGTGTTATAGTAGTAACCCATTCTCACAACGGTCCTGCTTCTCTCTCTTCCCTTGCAGTGGCTGAGAAAACCATGGAGGCCATGACAGCTGCTAAGAAGCCCGGCTCGTCCTCGTACAGCAGCGACTCCAGCACCACGGACAGCGAGGACTCAGAGACGGGTGAGCCCTTCGCTCCCGGGGGAAGCGCTTCGTGCTGAGAGAGATTCAAGCCTGCGGCGTGCTAGCCGCTTAGCGATGCGTGACGCGTAACCGGTGGCGTATTTTGCGCCGCGTTAACTCCGTTTAGTATCTGCGCAGTCAACCGCAGCCGACACCCAATAGGAACGCAGGAGACGAGCGGTAGCCAATCAGGAGACACAGTTTGGATGTGGTGGTGCTAACGTCATGTTCGGAGTAACATTAGCCCCCTGATGCTTCCATTTTCTTCAGGCTAAGATAATATTGGCGAGGCTAATACTGGCGTAACCACAACGTAATGAAACACTTTGCTTTTGGATTTGTTTTGGAACTTGAGACTAAAGCCCTTGACACACACAGTTGTGTACATTACACAGTTGTGTACATTACTGTGATATCCTACCAGGGCGCTAGTGGCTTTCATCGTTCACACATGAGACAAATGCTACGACATTCCCACAATGCACCTCTACAAACATGCCAGTCCCCAGATGGCACAGTCAGGCGCAGTCCAGCAGAAGGGCTCGGCCCAGCAATATCAAATCTTATTGTTATAAAAATACATACAGTTCAACACTAACAATAGACTACAGGTGTTTGCTAAATGATATGGTTTATATCAAGACATTTTTATTGCAGAAGACGCTATTTGTTTTAACAGTCGACATGATAGAAGCCAAGATGAACCAAGTCAGTCAAAGAAACAATCTGTAGACCAGTATTATTCTGAAAAGTTGAAAATCTATATTGGTTTAATATTTTTTAATAGCATGTCATTTTTGTTGCTTTTTAGGAGAGCAAGACCTTAATAGGCTACATTTTGCAATGCGGAGAAATGCAGTGCACATTTGCCATGATTGGGTACATAAATTATTTATTAAATTTGGATTATTACCTGCTAGACCCACAATAAGGAGATTCTGATCAGTTAACATGATGTACCTAGTGGCAGTGCATGCAATTAAAGCACCATTTGGATGATCAGCCTGAAAAGGGCTTCATTCCCAGAGTAGGCAAACTAGATGGGAGTGGAACCGGCCTACTGGGCCTGGTTCTAGGTTCTAGGTTCCCTTCCCTAGCCCTGGTCCAGGGGGGTATAATGTTCGGGGTTCTACCCCGGTACACCGCCCTGCCAGGGACCATTCATCACGCCATAGACTGTTTTCTCTCGGTCTACATCACCGCATCTACAGACAAGATTATTCAGTCTCTCACTGAGGTAAAGACATTTTTCAAAAGATGAAAGCCTTTTCTCCAAGATGGCTACAGTTAGCCCCCACCCCCTCCTTTTATAGGAAAAGCAACATTTTGCACTTAAATAGCACATACTGTACAATCCTAAAGATTAAAACAAAAAAGAAATATTTCACTTTGTGTAATGGATCTAGAATACATGAAAGTTTGAATTAAATTACGGAAAATAATGGACTTTTCATATTCACATTTTTTGGGGATGCATCTGTATATGTCTTGCACAATCTTAACAAGTAACAACAGATCAGCTAGTAGTCAGAACAGAGCGTCTTTATCCTTAAATGACTCAATCACAGCACAGAACACTGTGATGACTTGAACTGAGTGAATCAGCCAGCGTTGCTTAATCCTGACTGTTCCTGAGTGTCTGATTGATTCTGCTGGGCTTTTATCAGCCCTCTAGTTTACTGTGGTACACAATAGATGGCGTGAAACCAAGTTGGAAGTGGTTCATTTTCAACGCCTATTTGAAAGTGAAAGTATTGTAGCAACCGAGCCAAGCCTAAACAACGATGAAATCGGCCCACACACGATTAAATCATTAAAATACCCAGCTAAACTAAACACACTTAATAATCTACAAAGTTGCAGGATGCAAAATTGCTCATTTGGACAACGAGAGGTGATGTGACTGCAATTGGCCTCTTCAACTTCAAAGCGCTATCAAGTCTCCTTTTATGGCGTTTTTTTTAATGGCTGGACATCTCCCAGCGTTGCCTCTGCGTTCTACTGGTCGATCGCCATCTTGTTCTCCCCTGAGGTAGTTAAACGCAACGGCAGTTACAGTAGCCTAATCATGTCACTCAAGACGGCGGCAAATAACGCCAAGCTCACTCACAACGCCAGAAGCTGAACTGAATTACCGTTATATCCAAGCCCGGCCTTTTAGTCGACTAAACGACAGTTGGAACGGCTGTAAATATCCCAAAAACAAATAAATTTACGCGCCGTTCGCCTCCTGACAGGAATGCCGCCCAAACAGAAGAAGAGAGGCCCGCCTGTGAAGGAAGGGAAGAAGTCCCACGGGCACGGCGCCGGGGGCGGGGCCGGTCCCATGGGGGGCCCCCACGCCCAGGCCCCCACGCTGCAGCCCAGCATCCAGATCAAGCAGCAGCAGCTCCACCCGCCTCCCGCCGCCTTCATGGCCCCGCCCGTCGCCGCCCTCGAGTCCTCCCAGATCCTGGAGAACAGCTTTGACTCGCTGCCCCACTTCGGCCAGCCCCTGCACCTGCCCCACCACGCCGGGAACACCTCCTCGCCCGCCCCCCCCGCTCCTCCTCCTCCTCCTCCTCCTCCTCACCTCAACGCCCACTCCGCAGGGGGCCCGGTGTCCCCGGAAACGCACCCCTTCCTCAACCAGCACCCCATCCTCGCCTCCCCAGGTAAGCTCCGCCCCGTCTCAGAGGTGTCATATTCACAAACTAACGACGGAATTCACCAGGCCAGCGTGTTTTTTAGTGTTGTTTTGTGTGTGTGTGTGTGTGTGTGTGTGTGTGTTTGTGTTTGTGTCTGTGTGTGTGTGTGCGCATGTGTGTGTGTGTGTGTGCGCGTGAGATATTGGGTGATTTTTCTGCACCATTGTAATTCCCAACCATTAATAATTGTAATTCCTAATTCTGTTCTCGCCCCGCCTCCAGCCTTGCACAACGCCCTCCCCCAGCAACCCTCCCGACCCAGCAACAGGGCGGCGGCGCTCCCCCCCAAACCCCCCCAGCAAGCCACGCCCCAGCTGAGCCTGCCGCCCCAACAACAACAACAACAACATCAACAACATCAACAACAACAGCTCCAGCCCCAGCAAGCCCCTCCCCCTCCGCCGCACCACCACCTGACCTCCCACATCCTGCACCCCCCCCAGCCCCTGCGCCAGCGGCCCCTGTCCCCCCCCACGCTGACCCCCCAGGGCCTGCTGTCCTCCCAGCCCCCCCAGATGCTCCTGGAGGACGACGAGGAGCCGGTGGCCCCGCTGCCCCTCAGCCAGGTGCAGCTGTACCTGCAGCAGTTCCAGCAGGGCTGCCCCGCCCCCCCCCAGGGCTGCCCCGCCCCCCAGCAGGGCTGCCCCCCCCCCCAGCAGACCGCCCAGCTCATGCAGTCCCTCCAGGTTCGCCAGCAGCAGCAGCAGGTCCCGACCCCCCTCCTCCAGTCGGTCCAGGTCCAGTCCCAGCTGTCCTCCCAGGCCCCCCTGGCCCCGCCCCAGCTCCAGACGCAGCCCCAGACGGCCCCGCCCCCCCAGCAGATGCCCCCCCACCCGGGCCGCCTCATGCAGCACCCCCAGCAGCAGATGGGCTACCCCCAGGGCCCGGTCCAGACCGCCCAGCACAAGGCCTCCATGCCCACGACGAAAGCACAGCAGATCATCCAGCAGCAGGACCCCTCACCTCGGCAGGCCAAGTCCGACACGTACAACACCGGTGAGTCCGGCTGACCGCTAAGATCCGGCGTCGTGGGGAGGGGGGGGGGGGGGGGAAAGGAGAAAATAGTTTCCTTCCAAATTAGGTATTCACCTTTTTATTTTATTATTATTTTATTTTTTATTTTATTATTATTATTATTAGTTAGAATTTTCATCCATGTACTTGATAGAAGGGTGTCTATGCTTATGTTATAGGCTATGTGTGTGTGTGTGTGTGTGTGAGTGTGTGTGTGTGTTTGTGTTTGTGTTGTGTGTGTATGGGTGACTTATTGCTTCTGTTTTTTATGTTTTGTTTACTATTTTGATGCCACTTTTTGTTGGCCTTGTTTAATATCTCTTATCTACTTATTTTATTGATTTTGTGTTCCTCATGTGAATATCCATCTGTGACATTGAAGTGTCTATTGGTCGTCTATGAAGGAATTCATAAAAATCATAATTGAAAAAAAATAAAAAGATCCGGCATTGTGATGCATGATGGGACTGTCGTAACGACCTTTCACCTCTGCCCCCCCCACAGGCCACCTGAGGGAGAACCCCTCCCCCCTCATGATGCATTCCTCCCAGCTGCCCCAGTACGCCCCGGCGGTCCACCCCTCGCCCCCGCACAACCTGCAGCCCAAAAAGGCGAGTAGGGTTTTTAAATCGTTTATTTTATTTTTATGATTTAACATTATTGCTTTTACAACAAAACAACCAACAACACACATGCAACTGTTCCACTCACAGTACCTCGTGTGAAGTTTACAAACAGTACAATAATGAAGGAAGACAGAAACCATAATATGTTATGTTATGAATAGTTTTCTTTCTTTTTAATATAATTAAAAAGACAGAAAACTGACACAAAAATATAATATAAAGTCGGTTACAAAAGGGAAAAAGATAAGAACAACATGAAACTCTAGTGGCGACGCATGGAGGTCTACGGGTTTTTCAATCGTCTAAATAGCCGCCGGCCTGCCGAGCGCGAGACCGTGAGCGTGCGTCTAACTGTCGCCTTGTGCTTTGTGGTGGAGCAGCGGGCGCCGCCGGCCCACGGCGTGCTGAAGGAGGAGAAGCTGGCTCCGCCCCCGGCGATGCGAGGAGAGCCCTTCAACCCAGCGATGAGACCGGACCCTCACAAACACGCCGACAACAAGCCCTCACTACCGGGCCACGGGCAGCAGAGTGAGTACACACACACACACACACACTCTCACACACACACTCTCACACAAACACGCCGACAACAAGCCCTCGCTACCAGGCCACGGGCAGCAGAGTGAGTACACACACTCACTCACTCACTCACTCACACACACACACACACACACACACACACACACACACACACACACACACACACACACACACACACTCTCTCTCTCTCTCTCTCTCTCACACGCGCACACACACACTCTCTCACACTCTCACACACACACACACACTCACACGCGCACACACACACTCTCTCACACACACACACACACACACACACACTCTCACACACACACTCTCACACACACACTCACACACACACACACACACACTCGCTTCGGGTGGACTCTTGTTGTCTGCGATGTAGCCCGGGTTATGATACTGTGTGTGTGTGTGTGTGTGTGTGTAGATGTGAAGTCCGTGGACACCTCCAGGCCGGCGGTCCGCTCCTCTGAGCACGGGGGGCCGCCCCCCTCCCTGCAGGACAAGGACAAGTTCAAGCAGGAGTCCAAGACCGCCGTCGCCCCCAAAAAGGTACAGGTGGGTTGAGCCAGGGCTGCTGTCTGGAGACCTACCTTAGATCAGTGCTGTGACGGGAGGTCGTGAGTTTGATCCCCGGCCGAGTCACACCAAAGACTGTAAAAATGGTACCCGATGCCTCCCTGCTTGGCACTCAGCATCCAGGGTTGGATTGTGGGCAAGTCCTTGTGACATACTAGCGTCATGTCCAGGGGGTGTACTAGTACATACTAGCGTCATGTCCAGGGGGTGTACTAGTACATACTAGCATCATGTCCAGGGGGTGGACTAGTACATACTAGCGTCATGTCCAGGGGGTGGACTTGTACATACTAGCGTCATGTCCAGGGGGTGTACTAGTACATACTAGCGTCATGTCCAGGGGGTGTACTAGTACATACTAGCATCATGTCCAGGGGGTGTACTAGTACATACTAGCGTCATGTCCAGGGGGTGTACTTGTACATACTAGCATCATGTCCAGGGGGTGGACTAGTACATACTAGCGTCATGTCTAGGGGGTGGACTAGTACATACTAGCGTCATGTCCAGGGGGTGTACTAGTACATACTAGCGTCATGTCCAGGGGGTGGACTAGTACATACTAGCATCATGTCCAGGGGGTGGACTAGTACATACTAGCGTCATGTCCAGGGGGTGGACTAGTACATACTAGCATCATGTCCAGGGGGTGGACTAGTACATACTAGCGTCATGTCCAGGGGGTGTACTAGTACATACTAGCGTCATGTCCAGGGCGTGTACTTGTACATACTAGCGTCATGTCCAGGGCGTGTACTTGTACATACTAGCGTCATGTCCAGGGGGTGGACTCATACATACTAGCGTCATGTCCAGGGGGTGGACTAGTACATACTAGCGTCATGTCCAGGGGGTGGACTTGAACATACTAGCGTCATGTCCAGGGGGTGGACTTGAACATACTAGTGTCATGTCCAGGGGGTGGACTTCTACATACTAGCGTCATGTCCAGGGGGTGGACTTGAACATACTAGCGTCATGTCCAGGGGGTGGACTAGTACATACTAGCGTCATGTCCAGGGGGTGGACTAGTACATACTAGCGTCATGTCCAGGGGGTGGACTAGTACATACTAGCGTCATGTTCAGGGGGTGTACTAGTACATACTAGCATCATGTCCAGGGGGTGGACTAGTACATACTAGCATCATGTTCAGGGGGTGTACTAGTACATACTAGCATCATGTCCAGGGGGTGGACTAGTACATACTAGCATCATATCCAGGGGGTGGACTAGTACATCAAGCTGCCTCACGCTACAGGAACAGGAGATAGGCTCCTCCCCTATGGGCCACTCGGCATGTAGTTTGTGTGTTTTATTATTGTGTGATTTTGTGTTGTCTGTTTTAATTGTGCAACTCAAATGTTTTTAAGCCTTTAAGTCTTGGCCAGGCTTCCCTTGAAAAAGAGGTCTTTTATCTCAACGGGATTTGACCTGGTTAAATAAAGGCTAAATAGATAAAAAAAACTCAAGGCTACTTAGCTTAACCTCACGATGACCAGGCCGGTAGAGTCGCCATCTTGACCGTGCGCTCCTGCCTCTAGGACGTGAAGCTGAAGAACATGGGCTCCTGGGCCATCCTGGCGCAGAAGTCGACGTCGGCGCCCTCGGCGGCGGTCAAGTCGTCGAGCGACAGCTTCGAGCAGTTCCGCCGCGCCGCCCGGGAGAAGGAGGAGAGGGAGAAGGCGCTGAAGGCCCAGGCGGAGCAGGCGGAGAAGGAGCGACTGCGCAGGGAGCAGGAGAAGCTACGGTGAGGAGGAGGAGAAAGGATGATCAGAATGACGCTAACGCACACGAAATGACGCTAACGCACACGAACGACGCTAGCACACACACTCACAACGCTAACGCACACGCACAATGCTAACGACGCTAACGCGCCCTCACAACGCCAACGCGCCCTCACGACGCTAACGCACCCTCACGACGCTAACGCACCCTCACGACACTAACACACGCTAACGACGCTAACACACACTCGCTTACGGGGAGGGAACGAGGCGATACATCGAGGGGGTCCATGTTTTTTGAAAGCGATACTCATGTTCTACTCGTGTGTGTTTTGTGTTTGTCGCCCCCTAGGGGTCGAGACGAGGAGGACATGGAGCAGCCGAGGCGGGTGCACGAGGAACCGCGCAGGCGACTAGAGCAGCACCAGCCCCTCCAGACCCCCCAGCAGCAGCAGCCGCCGCCCCCCCAGGTCCAGGCCCCGCCCCCCGCGCTCCAGCAGCCGCCCCAGGCGCCCACGCCCCCCCAGCCCTCCGCGCAGAGCGCCCTGGACCAGCAGAGGGAGCTGGCGAGACGCAGGGAGCAGGAGCGCCGGAGGAGAGAGGCGGTGAGACGACGCCCGGGGACTAGGGCTGGGTTCAAAAGAATCGATTAATCGATTCTGAATCAAATGATTCAGAATCGATTCATGAATCCCAAAATTGATCTTTTATTTAATGAATGAATGAATAAATGAAGGAATTAATATTTCATTAATTCATTCAATGATTTTTGGTTCATTCAATGATTTTTGGTTCATTCAATGATTTTTGGTTTTAAAAACCACTTAACGGTCTGCTCTCACCGAGCACTGAGTTGCTAGGAGACGATAAATTTTCACCTGTCAATCATGTGTGATTAGCGAGCAGCGTCCCAACGATTCCCAAGACAAAACAAGCCCCTTGTTGTTTTTTTTTGCTCAGTGATGATGATGATGATGATGATGATGACGTGGTGTTCGGCTCAAACAGATCATAGTTCTAAACTGCTCACTTGTGATCTGAGCAGATCAGTCTGAGCGTAACTGAGCAACCTCAGCTACTTAGTCGCACTGAGATGAAAAAAGCATTCTGTCCCATTTTGGTTCACATAATTGGTCATAGTGTTCACCTATTCAACGATGTATGCCCAAAAAATTACAAAATTCTACTTTTGTTGTAATCTTATATCAAAGTATATCATTTCTTACTTCCTGGAAAATGGTAGGTCACGTGCAATGACGACAACAGGTACCTTAGATTTTAGGCCAATAATCTCACGACATCCACCCGTCAATCAACGCTATCCTCCTATCGAATCTGTCTAAAGTTCTTAAAACCCGTCCACTTGTCAATGTTCCAATCAAATTCCTCTAAACATATGTCCCACCCTCATAGCTTGTTTGCGTCGGAAATACGTCAAACTACGGAAGTTAGATGATCTCAAACGTCCGTTTCAGTGCGACTTTAACGCGCCCATTGTCTCTTTGGGTGTCTGATGTTCTCTATTAATGCTTTGATCTCTCTCTCTCTCCACAGATGGCCGCAACCATCGACATGAATTTCCAAAGTGACTTAATGGCGATCTTTGAGGAGAACCTCTTTTGACGAGGAGACGAACGGAAACAAACTGCAAAAAAAAACACAAAAAAACATGGATGCTGAGCTGAGCTGAGGTGGATAACGGAGGGATGGACGACCTGGGAGGAGGCGACGGTTCCGTGAGAGACTGACCCGAGCAGCTGGACCGGCCTGGACGCAGGAGGGCTGGGACAGGGGGACAGGAGGACAGGAGGGCTGGGGGACAGGAGGACAGCGGGCTGCTGCTCTGGTAACCCCTCCCCCCCGAGGCAAGATGGACACGGCCGACAGCGATGCTTGCATCGGGTCGGGGGAGTCGTTTCCTGGTGGATCACCTTTGACCTCGTTGGCTTGAAACGGGAGCGAAAAGACTCCGAACGCCACGTCGTTTCACACGGGGGACGAACGGACAGAGAGGATCATGGGAAAAACGAGACGACGTCGAAACACAATAATGAAATGCTCTGATAACGTACCGATGGTCAGCGCTGGGATGGTCAGGAACTGACAGATGTTTTTGAGTTGGTTAAGATTACTAGTCTTTTTTTTTTAATGTTTTGTGTTTTGTTCGTCAGAGGAGAACACATGTGAGAAGCCGGTGGGGTCAGGAGGTCAAACTTCCATGTATAACGTGTATCTCTCTCAGCGGAGAAGGTACAGCTTGCCTTATTCTTCTTCTCACCTTTTTCTGACACACAGATACGCGCGCACACACACGCGCGCAGTGTGTGTTGTCGGCTACATAAAGACTCCCTTTCCTGAACATATGAACAAATCAATAACAGTTAAGTCAGGAGGAGGAGGCTTGTTATGTGCAGAATTTTTCATTATGTAGGATCAACTGTAAAGAGTTATTTTCTTATATACTACAATTACTGTTTTTTTTTCTTTCATATTTTAACCCCCTCACCACCAATACACTTCCCCACCAATGTCTATGCCAAACAACCATTACTTAACGCTGAATTCTTAGTCCTTAAATGCTTCTTTAACATGTTTTTAATATATAATTTTTTTTCTCTCGTCCTTTTCACCCGTCACAAAACACGTGGATCGTAGAAAACGCTCAACCTAATATATGCATTATCATTATTCCAACAAGTGTACGTCAAAGACGGAAGCATCCACATCGTCTTATTGTCTTCGTTTGTCTGAACCTGGGGGTAGAATCTCATCAGTGGAGAGGAAAGAGTCCAGTGGTTTTTGAGCGTTGGTTTAAATATGATTTCATAACCGCAAACACCTTTACGTGTACTACACCTTAAGATAGAAGTGTGGACTGCAAAGTCCTTTTCACATCTGATACATTTTTCACACTACTGAACAAGTTAGTTTGAGAAGCTGAGTTGCTCCTTGTCCTCGTCACCTATATTGGAGTCTTGTAGTGCTCAGATTGAACCTTCTCAGCCTGCGTGTGCTGGTTCCTCTCCTGGAGAAACGCAGTCTGTCCCCAGAGAAGGGAGAAGGGGGTAGGGAGAAGGGGGTAGGGAGAAGGGGGAAGGGGGTAGGAGAGGTTCACCCCAAACGCAGGCGTGAACGTCATTTGGCTTTTAACAGATGAGACACATACGTCTCAGACTTAAAGCGGATATCTGATACCCGATAGGAGCTCTAAACTAGTCTTTCTGTGAGTTTTCTTGTTCACAGATTATTTTAAGTCGGCGGAGGGCACTCTGTCGGCAATACGTAATATTATAAATAATCACAAAAAAATGTACATTGAAAACGTTGAAAAAAAACACAGCTCTGATTTGACATCTTTGTTCTTGTTCAGTTCTAGTGGATGTGAGTTCTAATTCTGTTCTCCGAGACGGCGAGGGGGCGGGGCTCTAGCAGACATCTGTCCCTCGCTCCTTGCGTTCGCTCCTATGGCGTTTTCTCCAGTGCCTGCCTGTATTGTATTGCGATTCTAGTCGGCTTATATTACACTTGGGGGTGGGGCCTGGGGGTGCGTGGCCCCGGGGGGGGCAGGTGTAATATTTGAACGGGAGGGAGATTTTGGGAGAGCTTGTGTAAAATGGCAAAAATGAAAGTCGGCATTTAATATTTTACCCATTACCAATATTCAGGTTTAAATCTAGTTTTAGCTGGACTTCTTTGATGAGTGTAACACTTGACAAATACTTTCTCATTTCGTTCAATCAGTAAGTTTTAAGTAAACATGGTTGTGTTGCCACATTAGCATTTATGGATGTTAATCTAGATGTGTGTGTGTGGATAGTTGGATGAATGTATGGGTGTGTAAATGTATGGGTGTGTAGGTGTAGGTGTATGAGAGTGCAAGTGTATGGGTGTGTAAGTATGGGTGTGTAAGTGTATGAGTGTGTAAGTGTATGAGTGTATGAGTGTAAGTGTATGGCTGTGTAAATGTATGGGTGTGTAAGTGTATGGGTGTGTAAGTGTGTAAGTGTATGAGTGTAAGTATGGGTGTGTGTAAGTGTATGAGTGTAAGTGTATGGGTGTGTAAGTGTGTAAGTGTATGAGTGTAAGTATGGGTGTGTGTAAGTGTATGAGTAAGTGTATGGGTGTGTAAGTGTGTAAGTGTATGAGTGTGTAAATGTATGGTTTTAGTTTGTGGCGCAAGGAGGCGTGTCCTCCATTTTAGAAAAGCATTCTATTGGGGATTAGAAAACACAAAATGCTTCAAGAGAAAGTGTTTCTCTGCTTAAGTCACCTTTTTCTATTACGCTGAAGTCCACCATATATGAATATATATAATTTTTATTGTTAGACTGGTTTTAAAAAGATAAAGAAAAAAACATTTAATTTCTTTAAGCCTCTAATTCCCCCCCTTGGTATTGGTTGGATGTTATGTGCCATAGATCTGGATTCTACACAGAATGTGCTGACTTGAGAGTTCGCTTTATTCAGGTATTTTATTTCGTGTTACATTTGTTATGTTTTGGATTTTGTGTTCAACATTTTCCTCGAAATATCGTTTGGTATGTGAGTGGTCTATCGAGGTCTATGATTCAATCTGTTATGATCATGGAATAAACTCATCTCTTTTATAGAAAATAAAAAATAAACAAAATAATGTATTGTTTTATTTAATTGTATAAATGTTCACTTCACATATGGTCAGGAGTGGGGATCCTGGGGGGGTCAGGGGGGACATGTCCCCCCCCCAATATTTGAGATCATTAAAATTGTCCCCCCCCCAATATTTAGATTGGGGTAGTGGCATTCAAATGACCATACAGCCACGTAGGAAGATGTCCCACCCCCAAAAACACCCATTCACGGTAGCTGCCATGCAAGGTGCTAACCTGCTCATTGGGAGCAATTTGGGGTTAGGTGTCTTGCTCAAGGACACTTCGACATGTGGACAGTCGGAGCTGGGATTCGAACCGCTGACCCTTCGATCATTGAACGACCCGCTCTACCAACTGAGCTACAGACGCCCCATAATGTACAGTAGACATCTGTGTCGTCTGCAACAGCTCCATGCTTGGACATGCTTCCCGTCCTCAGCTGCTGTACAGATAACCTGTGCTATGTGGTCTTGAGATGGTATCTGGGTACAGTGATGCCACCTGCTGATATCTGGGGGTGTGGTCCTGGGATCCTGGCCAGTCATGACTAGTTTGTTCTGGTATATTCCAGGAACTGTGGCTTCGGTCACAAGAGTGACGAGTCTCTACGGTCTGTATCAGCTGCTTCTTATTCTCTGGGATGCTTGTGTTCATATGTTGTTAATGAATAACGGCGTGCACAAAAATATTAGTACAACAGTGTTAGTTGTTTTTAAAACGCTGTTTACGTTTTATAAATCCGGTGGACTTTCCGTTTCCCCCTTAATGATGGACTACTACCACTTGCTGGTGTGAAGTTATCTCATCTCACACAAGCGCAGAGTGGAGCTTCCACTTAATCCACTTTATCCTAATTTATCAGACATTATTTCATGTCATTTCAATTCACAGCTATTTCAGTGGCATGACTAGCTTCCGTCCTACCAGTCCTGAACAGAAACAAGCCAGCCTCGCCCATAAACCAGGCTTGACCTGGCCTGGTTTAAACAAAAAGAAGCTTGTCTCCACCTGGTTCAAAGCCTGTTCACCTGCCGAAATGTAATCAGCAACAGGGCTTCTTCAACGTCCGTGTTTAAGAGTGTATCTAGTCTAGACGAGCCCACAGGCCATGTCTGGTAAGCAGGCTGATTGTCTGTGGGACAGACTGAAGTTACCCTGGTACAGCATGTTAGCCAGATCATATCTAGCTCGCAGAAGTTACCGCTAGACTATCTGCCACTGCAATGACTGAGTAAAGAAGACATATTTCCTGGTTTCTGATCCGTCTTTGTAGGCTAGGATTACTCTTTATTCCATACGGTGTACCGCTAGTTTATTGTAAACTGATTAAATGAATGAGAATAAATCCAATTGATAGGCCTTGATCCGATAATATTGTTTGTATTCCATAATATTGAGGGATATCATAAGCTACATTTAGATCTATTTGAGTTGCCTAATAAAAGAGCATCTTTGGTGTGAAGGCTATTCTGCCTCTAACCTACCCGTGGACAAGGTGCCAGTAGGGGCACTTTCACTAGACTAGATCAATCAATCAATCAATCAATCAAAGCTTTATTTGAATAGTGCATTTCATACCCAGAGGCAACACAATGCGCTTTACAGAGAACAAGGGAGGTGGGCATACGACCCACTCTCTACATATTCCAGAGGGAAGCAAAAAAACAGTAATCACCCGGGGGCCAGATAGATCAAATAATTCAACTAATGATAAAAAAAGATGATGATCCATATTTATGATTTTGTTGAGCGTTCACACGCCATTGTTATTTCCATCGAGCAGGTTGAGATCTTTACCGGATACCGACTCCCACAGCGTCAGTGATTGGCCAACCGGGAGGGAGACAGGTGTGACCGTGTGGGCGTGTCTTCCCAGGACCACGCAGAGGGACGCTTTACGCCTACAAGTTGTTTTTATGTAGAGACATATTTCTTTCAGTATTAAGTCGTGGGAACCTGGATGAAATCGGTTCAAATTGTGGTGAGTAAGATCATATCGGCTAATTTGTCGCTGCGTTAATGATGTTTGTAGACTACAGGTAATACTCCTCTCTAATAGGCTGATCTCTAAGGAAATGGTGCGGCTTGATTTGCATATAAGCCTCTATCTGTTGTCAAATATTATGTGGTGTTTTGTAAGCTACCCGTAGCCCTCCTCAGAGAGGTTTTGGCACCACAACAATGTTGATCAATGAGGACAAGTTGTCTAGCCTACCCGTGGTGACCCCAAATGCCACCGTTTTCGGGGACACATTATTTCGGTGAGATCCAACCGGCCCCGCCTCCCCAGCACGGTAGCTTGTGGTTCTTGCGCAATAACTACGTATACAGACCAGAAAAACTGGAATCACATCAAATCTTTATCTTTGTCTGACAAATGCCTGTGGTGCTCTACATGTGTTTGTTTGATTTGACCTATAGTGTCCTGAAACCTATTGTTATAAGCATAACACATGAATGTCTCAGGTCAAAATTAAATGTCAATATTAAACCCATTCTCCTTCTCCAGCGATGCCAATATGGGAAGCAGAGGTTCGAATTCCTGCGACTATAGTCACAATCTTACCTTCTACTATAAACTGGTTGGTAAAAAGATAAGTGAAGAGTGGTCAACCCATGACTATGTAGTGATTGGACCTGGCCTAGTGGTCTGTTTTATAGTCATACTGTCCAACATGATGGTGATGGCAGCCATCTTCATCAACCGTCGCTTCCATTTCCCCATCTACTACCTGCTGGGCAACATGGCGGCCGCAGACCTGTTCGCAGGCCTCGCCTACGTCAACCTCATATTGAACACGGGGCCGTGGACCATCACTCTGAGCAAGCGGCAGTGGTTTATTCGTGGGGCCTTGATAGACATCAGTCTGACGGCGTCGGTGGGCAGTTTGCTCGCGGTGGCGTTGGAGCGCCACCAGACCATCATCACCATGCAGCTCCACAGTCAGATGAGCCCTCGGCGCGTGGTTCTGCTCATCTTCCTCATCTGGGCCGTGTCCATCGCCATGGGTCTGGTCCCCTCCGTGCTCTGGAACTGCGAGTGCGACCTGGCCGACTGCTCCAGCATCGCCCCGCTCTACAGCCGGCGCTTCCTGGTGTTCTGGGCGTCGCTAAACCTGCTCACGTTCTCCGTCATGGTGGCCACGTACGCGCGCATCTTCATGTATGTGAGGCTTAGGAGCCAGCGGGCCGCCGAGCGCACCTCCCAGCGGTGGCGCAGCCAGACCATCATCGGCCTCATGAAGACCATCTCCATGGTTCTGGGTGAGTAGGACCATAGATGGGTTATGAAATGATTGGCCCCTGGGCACAGACACGTAAAGGGCCTCTCATTTATCGCCTTTTTGAATTTGCCTGATGAGACGGCATCCAAATCCAATTTGAAGATAATTAGAGAAATCTCACAATAAAAGCAGCTTTACCAGCTCGGTTTTGACTCGGGGGACCCAGTGAGGAGAACTTGCTTTTTGGATTTCTCAACTATGGGCCCAAAGCAGTTGAAGGGTCCATATTGCATGGAGTACTCAGCCCCTAAAGTACTACAGATAAACACTCATTTAAAAAAGTATCATGATCGTTTCTTTCTTGTGACTTGTTATTGACATGGATGACTAAGCCCTTTGACTATGCAACAAGTAAGGGCCCCTGAACTCTTGGGCCCCTGGTCGTGGGCCCCGTAGACCCGTTCATTAATATGTCTGAGTTGGATAGCAGGAGGATGTGTAACTTTATGATCCAGATCATCTCACTTCACTTTTGCAAAGGTAGCTGTTTGAGTATTTGTGCTGTATTTGAGTTGAGATGAGACGTCTTGGTAAACTCACATCAAGAAGGTTCAGAGAGTTACCAGTCATGATTACGCCCCGTTCTTCACAGTGTTGTGCCCTCCTTGTGATTACATGCCTATAATAACCAAGCGTGACGTTGGAAATGCTCGACACTCACCAGGCTGGTATGCGTGTCCCTCCCATTTCCTCTCTATCAACATGTTTCTCTCCTCCGTGGAAGTCTGTGTTTCATAAGAACTTTGGGGCGGATGTAGCTCAGTTGGTAGAGCCGGTCGTTCAAGGATCGAAGGGTCAGCGGTTCGAATCCCATCTCTGACTGTCCACATGTGGAAGTGTCCTTGAGCAAGACACCTAACCCCAAATTGCTCCCAATGAGCAGGTTAGCACCTTGCATGGCAGCTGCCGCCATTGGTGTGTGAATGTGTGTGAATGGGTGAATGAGAGGTCATTGTAAAGCGCTTTGAGTGCCGCTAAGGTGGAAAAGCGCTATATAAGTGCCGTCCATTTACTATTTAGGAAGAGAGGATGTGAGTCACATATTTGAAAACGTTTCTGATCGGTCCCAAACATCTTTCCATTCTTGCTCAATATCTTAACTTGCCAGTAAAGATGCCTGAGCTACAGCTGTGTGGTATATTAGTCATAGACGGGTTATGAAATGATGGGGCACCTGATTGGCCCCTGGGCACAGACACGTAAAGGGCCCCTCATTTATCGCCTTTTTGAATTTGCCCGATGAGACGGCATCCAAATCCAATTTGAAGATAATTAGAAAATCTCACAATAAAAGCATCTTTACCAGCTCGGTCTTGACTAGAGGGACCTAGTGAGGAGGACTTGCTTTTTGGATTTCTCAACTATGGGCCCAAAGCAGTTGAAGGGCCCATATTGCATTGAGTACTCAGCCCCTCTAAAGTACTACAGATAAACACTCATTTAAAAAAGTATCATGATCGTTTCTTTCTTGTGACTTATTGACATGAATGACTAAGTCCTTTAACTATGCAACAAGAAAATGCCCCCTGAGCTCTTGGGCCCGGTAGACCCATTCAGTAATATGTCTTTGATTACAGTATATTATACGTTAGTGAATCTTCTCTTCCTGATGTCTGCAGGAGCGTTTGTGATCTGCTGGACTCCAGGTTTAATGACCCTTTTGCTGGACGGTCTGATGGGTGAAGCCAGCCATGCCACGCGATATGAGAAGTACTGCTTGGTCATAGCGGAGTGCAACTCTCTGGTCAACCCCATCATCTACTCGCTCCGCGATGAGGACATGAGGAGGACGTTTAAGTGGATCCTGTGCTGCCTTTGCAGGAGGTGCGGTGTCCAGCAGAGGGCGCCCTCTCCTCAGTTTGACGCAGCACCACCAGAGGTACCATTTTATAAACGGAGGATGAAAGTGTGACTGCGGCAGCTTGACCCTTGTGTACTGTATTCTCTTCCTGTAAAATTAAGCACACTTGCCTTCCTTCACTGAAATTAAGTGCCTTAATTTAGACAGAATGCACAATACTGAACATCTCTGTGTCCCTACAGGATAATGATGTAATGGAACCAGAGGAGGACAAAGCCAACTACACCTTACAGCTGATGCAGAAACAGACCAGTGATCAGCCCCTCAGCTGTTGCTGGATTATACCAGAGCAAAGTAACAGCTCATAACGTACTGGGATCAGCTGGGAGCTTCCTGGAGCTGCCACAATGCCCAATCCATTCATATGTGTAAATACTGGGATGTCCATTTTGTAATAAATCGTTATGGCAGAGACTAAATGTGGAGACTGTGAAGTAATTTGGATTTACATTAGGATGTACTGTAATTACCTTTAATTATCTGAATATCCTGTGAAGTATTTTTGCGACGTCCAATTTGAAGTATGCATGATGCTCGTTTCAAATATTCACATTGCCAGGATACTGAATTAGATAAACTAACATCCATTGTTATAATTCTCTCCTTTTTTATTTGTTTAAATGTCACAAGAGCATAGATGACGTGACTCAAATCATTAGAATTAAAACAAGGAAAACAACCCCGGCCCCCCCAAAAAGAAAAAAGAAAATCACACTAAATTATTTTATTAGTTTTCTAATAAGGAACACTACAACTTGTCATCTTCCTTTTGTTTTTACTGTTTCTAGAACATCTCTAAATTTTGAGGTATAAAAGGATACCAGACTGTGAAAGTCTGAAAACAGGGGGGTTTATATACAAGAGAAATGGAGAGACAGAGGTAGAGAGAGACGGGGGCGTAGATACAGGAGGGGAGTGAGGAAGAGGAAACACAAAGATACTAATGGAACTAACTCATCATTGGATTACAATGGCTATTGATTTGGTGCTGTGGAATCTAATTAGCATGGGTAGAATTAGAGGTTGGGAAATCGCCAAAAATTACAAAAATGGTAAGGGCTAACGAACCCTCGGTCTCTGCTCGAACTGCTAAGTTCATCACTTAAAATAAAAATGCATTCAACATGTTGTGTTAATACATAGTGTATTCTTGCCACAATATTATGCATGTAACCAGATTCAATTTCACAGCACCAAACGAAATTGTAGCCAATAAACCCCACATCATAACCCTATTATGAAACAAAGACCAAAATTAAAATACACAAAATCATACAAAAAACTCTCAACCCCCAGCAGAAAAAGAAAAAGGCCAAACCAACCAACCACACGGCTCACCCAGAAGAATAGAAAACAAAGGTTTTATAAAAGAGATAAAAGTGAAACATTCCACAGACTGTACAGTGACTCCATAACGACTGGCAGACAAAAAAAGGGGAAGCTAATTTGGTGTAGTGATAGCATTACTTGTAAGATATAGCCTTATGAAATGTTTATAATATAAGTAACAGTAAACAAGAATACAGTTATCAGGCTAATACATTGAAAAGCTTAAAAAGCTCCTCAATCAAGTCTTTTTCTGTAACATGTATTATTAACAAAGCCTCCATTTACATGTATGTTCATAAGTCTTTGTTTAATATACTGAGTTCCCATTTCATTATCAAAACGCCCCGCGACTTACATAACAGATGCATGTTAAGAAAGAACCAATGAAACCAAATCAATGGAGAAATAGTGATTTGGCCCGAGACCATTATTACTGTAGTAAACCCATTGCTGCCTATTTGGTAACAGGAGCAGAAAAGCCCTTTCTAAGTGGCCAAATCAATAACGCCATGTTTTTAGCAGCCGCTGTTCTATGAACGGCCAGCAGGGGGAGAACATGCCGTCTCATGGAATGAGCGCTCAACTGCACACGATACAATCAAACCTTAAGCACAGGTGAGACAGATGACAGACCTCAAACGCCCCGCCCCCCACCCCCACCCACCCCCCAAACAACCCCCCTCGAAAAGCCCAAACAAAAACCTTGAGGCATGACAACACCATACACAAAAAAGACACAAGTACAAATACAAATTCCCTCCTCTCCCCCAAACTGAAAAAGGTGACGAGTCACCATCTCTTAATTACATTGTTGATCATGGTATTTTTGGTTTTGGTACAATAGACCTGTAAAAGTGTCCAGGTTTCAGGTTGTGAAGAGATCCTAGTTGTGCCCTGTCCAGCCTGAGTGGCTGGTGGAAGAAGCCGGTGTCCAGCCGAGACACAGAGGAGCAGACGGACGCGGAGTCCGCCTGCGTGGCCCAAGCGTTGGACGACTCTGTACATACACTGTACATACAGCATTCCAACACTAATGCATTTATTCCTTTTTGGTCTGTCGTTATACCCATGGTTTCTGCTAATGAACGTGATGCTAAAAACGTAAAGATTAAACTAATTTTAATACCTAAAAGTCTACATGCATGGAAGACAGTCACGTTTCTAAATTTGTCACTTTTTTTTTTTTCTTCTCCCCAATTAAACATCACCAAACTCCGCCCACCCCTTCTCGCTCACCTCTCTTAGAAGGATGATCAAATTAATCTGATTTGGTGGCTGGTGCATTCTTTGTGAAACAGCATTAGAAAAAAGGCTACAATCAACTAAACTAGTTGACAAAGAGATAAGTAAAGTCTACAAACCATCTACTAAACCTTAACCCCCCCCCCCTCCCTCCCCCTGCACCCCCAAACATAAAGGAGATTGTTCCCATCTCTCCTCTTCCCTCCGTACCCCCCAGTCCTGCCCAGGCCAGGGGTTAGCCGTCGGGGTTAGCCGTCTGCTAGCGTACCTCCCGCAACTCCTCACCAGATCGCTGCACCTCTAGAAAGATGCTCAAAGTTTGTGCTTGGCAGGTCGCAGTCGCGTTCCGCGAAAGGGGTTGAAAAGGTGAGGTGTGTGTGCGTGTGTGCGTGTGTGTGTGTGCGTGCGCTCGCGTCTGTGCATATCTGACCTGTACATTTCTCACGTTAAAAGCCTCGCTAAAAGGAAACGTCGAGCGGTAAAAGGATGGAAGATTCGACGGCGTCTTTGCGCGTCGTGGTCAGAGGTCGTTCTCGGGAGGAGCGGAAGGAGGCAGCACTTTGGTACAAGCAAGGTAAGCAGAGCTCTGTGGTGATCTCTGGTGATCTCTGGTGATTTCTGGCGATCGCACGCTGACCGCCTGGCGTGCGTAGCCGGTATCGTACGTCACCGCTTCTCGGAGAGTGGGAGGAGCCACGCGGTGTTTCCAGAGCGGAGGGTCAAGCTCCCTTAGTGAGGAATGGGTGCGGTCGGTCGATCGGTACGACTCGGCCGGGCTGCGGAGTTGAGGAGTTGAGACGTGCATATACACAGGAAATGACATCGCGACCCGAGACCCAGACAGGCCAGGGGTGTCAGAGTGACCCTGCCGGTCCCACCCCTCGCCTCCAGCATAGCGAAACTCAGTTGTAGGGGTGGAAGGTCAGTTCCTTCCATCTCCCGTTCGGCTGTCTGTTGTGCAGTCCTCAAGTGTGTGTGTGTGTGTGTGTGTTGCCTGGCGTACGGTCCCAGTCCAGAGTTGGAGAGTGGTAAACGAGGGTAGAGAGAGGGTAACGGGGTCATGGCTGACCTCGGCAGGGGCAGAGAGAACGAGGGGAGGTTGGGGGGGGGGAGGAGGAGGAGGAGGAGGAAGAGGAGGCTACAGAGTCTCAGTTGGAGTTGTCGGAGTGGACGCTGCTGGGAGGCCCGAGTGGAGAGGTGACGGAGGAAGGGTTGGTGGTGTCCTGCCAGTTGCTGTTAGCCTGGAACACAGAAAAAAAACTAAATTCACTCCCTCTTGCTCCGAGGCTCAATCTGTGTGATGAAAGGCTAAAGAGCTGAGCTGATCCAACCTTAGTAGGCCAGGTGCTGAGTACACGTGTTAGAAGTCTGTGTTTGTTTTAGTTTAGCCTTACTATGTACTAGGGCTGCACAATTAATCCTGAATTAATCGAAATCGCGATAATGACCTCCGCGATTAATTAATCGCAAAAGGCCGCAATTAATGTGATTAATAATTTTGCTTTGAATTGAGTGTGCTAGGACTACACGGACGAATCACAGGCGCGTGCTGTCTGACCAATCACATGCGTTCCCGCTGAGTGAGCTGTGCGCAGCAATTTCACTGAGAAGACAGATAGCAGTAGGTCAAGACAAGTGTCACAAGAGTACCTGCAGCCGTGAGTAGTGAAAAAATTAGCGAAAACGAGGTCAGTGAGTTAGTATCAAGAAAGGGATCAACGTCTGTGATTTGGGAGCATTTTGGTTAATATATATTAATATATTAATCGCAATTATCAATCACAATTACCATTTTGAAGCAAATAATCGCAATTATTATTTTTGTCATAATCGTGCAGCCCTACTATGTATTTTAGCCATATCGTGTTTCTATTTTAGCTATAGGCCTTTTGTGTTTATTTGAGCTATATTGTGTCTTAATCTTAGCTAGAGGCTATTGTGTTTGTTTTGGTCTGTACAGCACTTTGGTGATCCTTGTGATTTGTAAAATGTGTTTTATAAATAAAGTGGATTGGATTGGATACATACGTGAGAAGAGAGGAAAGATCCGCAGACCGATATATCCCGCTCACACTGATATCTCCCAGTTACACTGATATCTCCCGCTCACACTGATACTCCCAGTTACACTGATATCTCCCAGTAACACTGATATCTCCCAGTTACACTGATATCTCCCAGTAACACTGATATCTCCCAGTAACACTGATATCTCCCGGTTACACTGATATCTCCCGCTCACACTGATATCTCCCAGTTACACTGATATCTCCCGCTCACACTGATATCTCCTGGTTACACTGATATCTCCCGGTTACACTGATATCTCCCGGTTACACTGATATCTCCCAGTTACACTGATATCTCCCAGGTTACACTGATATCTCCCGCTCACACTGATATCTCCTGGTTACACTGATATCTCCTGGTTACACTGATATCTCCCAATTACACTGATATCTCCCAGTTACACTGATATCTCCCAGTAACACTGATATCTCCCGGTTACACTGATATCTCCCGCTCACACTGATATCTCCCAGTTACACTGATATCTCCCGCTCACACTGATATCTCCTGGTTACACTGATATCTCCCAATTACACTGATATCTCCCAGTAACACTGATATCTCCCAGGTTACACTGATATCTCCCAGTTACACTGATATCTCCCGCTCACACTGATATCTCCTGGTTACACTGATATCTCCCAATTACACTGATATCTCCCAGTAACACTGATATCTCCCGCTCACACTGATATCTCCCAGTTACACTGATATCTCCCGCTCACACTGATATCTCCTGGTTACACTGATATCTCCCAATTACACTGATATCTCCCAGTAACACTGATATCTCCCAGGTTACACTGATATCTCCTGGTTACACTGATATCTCCCAATTACACTGATATCTCCCAGTAACACTGATATCTCCCTGGTTACACTGATATCTCCCAGGTTACACTGATATCTCCCGCTCACACTGATATCTCCTGGTTACACTGATATCTCCCAGTAACACTGATATCTCCCAGTTACACTGATATCTCCCAGGTTACACTGATATCTCCCGGTTACACTGATATCTCCTGGTTACACTGATATCTCCCGGTTACACTGATATCTCCCGGTTACACTGATATCTCCCGGTTACACTGATATCTCCCAGTTACACTGACATCTCCCAGGTTACACTGACATCTCCCACTCACACAGATATCTCCCAGGTTACACTGATATCTCCCGCTCACACTGATATCTCCCAGTTACACTGATATCTCCCGCTCACACTGATATCTCCCAGTTACACTGATATCTCCCAGTTACACTGATATCTCCTGGTTACACTGATATCTCCCGCTCACACTGATATCTCCCGGTTACACTGATATCTCCCGGTTCACTTTATTGAAAATACGCAACGTTTCGACCCTTCATCAGGAAACTTCTTATATTCATACTTGTATTTTCAATAAAGTGAACCAGGAGATATCAGTGTGAGCGGGAGATATCAGTGTAACCGGGAGATATCAGTGTAACTGGGAGATATCAGTGTAACCTGGGAGATATCAGTGTAACCTGGGAGATATCAGTGTAACCAGGAGATATCAGTGTAACCAGGAGATATCAGTGTAACTGGGAGATATCAGTGTAACCTGGGAGATATCAGTGTAACCAGGAGATATCAGTGTAACTGGGAGATATCAGTGTAACCTGGGAGATATCAGTGTAACCTGGGAGATATCAGTGTGAGCGGGAGATATCAGTGTAACTGGGAGATATCAATGTAACCTGGGAGATATCAGTGTAACTGGGAGATATCAGTGTAACTGGGAGATATCAATGTAACCTGGGAGATATCAGTGTAACTGGGAGATATCAGTGTAACTGGGAGATATCAGTGTAACCTGGGAGATATCAGTGTGAGCGGGAGATATCAGTGTAACTGGGAGATATCAGTGTAACCGGGAGATATCAGTGTAACTGGGAGATATCAGTGTAACCTGGGAGATATCAGTGTGAGCGGGAGATATCAGTGTAACCAGGAGATATCAGTGTAACTGGGAGATATCAGTGTAACTGGGAGATATCAGTGTAACCTGGGAGATATCAGTGTAACTGGGAGATATCAGTGTAACTGGGAGATATCAGTGTAACCTGGGAGATATCAGTGTGAGCGGGAGATATCAGTGTAACCTGGGAGATATCAGTGTAACTGGGAGATATCAGTGTAACCAGGAGATATCAGTGTGAGCGGGAGATATCAGTGTAAGCGGGAGATATCAGTGTAACTGGGAGATATCAGTGTAACTGGGAGATATCAGTGTAACCTGGGAGATATCAGTGTAACCTGGGAGATATCAGTGTGAGCGGGAGATATCAGTGTAACCTGGGAGATATCAGTGTAACTGGGAGATATCAGTGTAACTGGGAGATATCAGTGTAACCTGGGAGATATCAGTGTAACCTGGGAGATATCAGTGTAACCTGGGAGATATCAGTGTAACTGGGAGATATCAGTGTAACTGGGAGATATCAGTGTAACCTGGGAGATATCAGTGTAACCTGGGAGATATCAGTGTAACCTGGGAGATATCAGTGTAACTGGGAGATATCAGTGTAACCTGGGAGATATCAGTGTAACCTGGGAGATATCAGTGTAACCTGGGAGATATCAGTGTAACCTGGGAGATATCAGTGTGAGCGGGAGATATCAGTGTAACCTGGGAGATATCAGTGTGAGCGGGAGATATGAGTGTAACCTGGGAGATATCAGTGTAACCTGGGAGATATCAGTGTGAGCGGGAGATATGAGTGTAACCTGGGAGATATCAGTGTGAGCGGGAGATATCAGTGTGAGCGGGAGATATGAGTGTAACCTGGGAGATATCAGTGTAACCTGGGAGATATCAGTGTGAGCGGGAGATATCAGTGTGGGGACCTCTCTGTGGCGACCCCCTGGAGGGGGGGTGAGAGGAGGGGGTACTCACGTCCGGACGGTGAGGGGTGTAGAGGGAGCTACCGGACAGCTCCTCATAGCCGGCCGTCAGGTGTGTAGCATGGGGCAGGGTATCCACCTGCAGGGGGACAACGGGTGCACGGTGAGACGAGGGCGCGCGGGAGAACCACGGCCACACACAGAACCACAGACCACAGACAGAACCAGAACCACAGACCACAGACGGAACAAGAACCACGGCCACAGACGGAACAAGAACCACGGCCACACACAGAACACGCAGGACAACGGGGAGAGCCGAGGAGATTCAGCTCCACAAACCTCTGCTGTATCTGTTCATCCACCAGACTGGGCAGAGATATCTACCCGAGGTCTCTCCTCCCCACCCCTTAAACACTCCTCACCTGACATTCAACCTTATTTATTTTCACTTGTTTATTATTATTATTATTGTTGTTGTTGTTATTATCATCATTATTATTATGTATATGTGGATTTTTCCTACTTCTTTAGTATTCATTGTACTTATCAGGCCATTTCACACAGAATGAAAGACAACAAACAAGCCATGTCCATTCACTACTCACACCAGGCGAATAAGGTGAGATGACATGATCTGGCAGTCTGAGAAACACTGGACCGCTGCCTATCGGTCAGTCTGGCTGCTCTGGCTAGTGGACATCCAGGCTGCTCTAGCTAGTGGACATCCAAGCTGCTCTAGCTAGTGGACATCTAGGGTGCTCTGGCTAGTGGACACTGAGGCTGCTCTAGCTAGTGGACATCCAGGCTGCTCTGGCTAGTGGACACAACTGCTCTAGCTAGTGGACATCCAAGCTGCTCTAGCTAGTGGACATCCAAGCTGCTCTAGCTAGTGGACACTGAGGCTGCTCTAGCTAGTGGACATCCAGGTTGCTCTAGCTAGTGGACATTCAGGCTGCTCTAGCTAGTGGACATCCAAGCTGCTCTAGCTAGTGGACACTCAGGCTGCTCTAGCTAGTGGACACTGAGGCTGCTCTAGCTAGTGGACATCCAGGTTGCTCTAGCTAGTGGACATCCAGGTTGCTCTAGCTAGTGGACATCCAGGTTGCTCTAGCTAGTGGACATCCAGGTTGCTCTAGCTAGTGGACATCCAGGCTGCTCTAGCTAGTGGACATCCAGGTTGCTCTAGCTAGTGGCCATCCAGGTTGCTCTAGCTAGTGGACATCCAGGCTGCTCTAGCTAGTGGACATTCAGGCTCACGACAGCAGAAATCTGTGATCTGTGGCTCCTCTTTGGGGACGACACAACTGGGCACTTCCACTGGGTACAAGCAACACTGGCGGGGTGGGGGGCGGGGCAGGGGGCGGAGCCAGAGGGAGGGTGAGGAACACACGGAGGGATGGGATGGAGGGATGGGGCGGAGAGACGAGATGGGAGGGGTCAGGGGTCACCGCGTGGAGGGGGGCCGTATGCGCCACACGGCGTGTTTCAGAGGGGTGGGGGACGGCGGGGTACCGCAGGGGTCAGGGGTGTCTAAAGGGGAGTGGCCAGGGCGGCCAGGGTCAGGGAGTGAGTAGGAGGAGCTAGGGATGGGTGTCCGGGGTAGCTGGGGTGGGGGGTGGGGGTAGTTGAGGGCATTGAGGCAGGCTTTGCAGATGTCCTCAGTGCATACCTGCGGCTGCAGAGAGGGGGCGACGGCGAGACCCTCCCCGTTGAGCGAGCGCAGACTGAGGTAGGCGTCGCCCGTGTGAGGCAAGCTGTAAGACCCCGACGACCCTGTGGGCAATACACGCAGCCAATCAGGCGCGCCGGCCTAGGGAGCCAGGGCCTCGGGCGCTAACGTGATTGGCCGGAGAAGGAGCGGTCGGCCATATTACAAAACCGGGGCGCCTTTCCTACAGATAAGGGCTCACTCATCACACCTGGAGTGAGAGGAAACAGCTGACATGGACAGAACTAAATATCCAAATAACTCCACGTCCAAAATATCTTTACAGTCGCGCTGTAAGACGAGGGAGTGGAGTTAAAATAGTAAAATAAAATCTCAGTTTCCATGATTTGGTTGAATCATCTCCAGGGATCGTGACCTTACCGATTGACAAGATAGGAAGATTGAAACAAATTAAAAAGGGCTGATCATGATATGGTCCTTCTACACGCTACAATGACTGAACGGTCACCTACCTGCTCCTGTCTGCTTCCACAGCAAATAGGGGTCGCTGTTAAGTGTGTGTGTGTGTGTGTGTGTGTGTGTGTGTGTGTGTGTGTGTGTGTGTGTGTGGACTGACTCAAATGTGTGAACGTGTGCTAAATCAAAACAGACAGGTAGCAGGGTGGCTGACATGCTGGCAGAAATAAAAGAGGCCGTGCAAAAAATGAATGACGAAAGATGGAAACCAGTCGACGCAAACCAAGGAGCAGAGTCGAAACACGCACACACACACACACACACACACACGCATCCAATACACAGTAATGGGGAGTTGTACTACGGTCCACCACGAAGATCACCGGTTTATGCTACGTAAGAACCCGTGCGACCGATGACATCACAGCCACGTATAGAACAGACAGGCAAAACAAGAGCAACAGGTCAGATGAAGAGCAGGAGAGACAGACGACCGTACGACCAGACAGACGGACCAGACACCGGTCATCAGTATGTGTGCTGGGGGATGTGTGCGCTCAACTCTGGCTGGTGTGGTGCGCTCGGCTGAGGTGTGGATGGGGGAGGGGTGGGGGGGTGGGGGTGGGGGGATGCGGTACCTGAGTTGGGCGTCGCCGGTGAGTTAGCCTGGCTAGCCTGCGCCGAGACACTGGCAGCATCCACCGCTGTTTTTACTGCGTAGAGGTTCGCTTCCTCCTGGAACTTACCAATGTTCTTCTTGTACCGTATTCTCTTGTTGCCGAACCAATTAGAGACCTGGGGGAGACACACACACACCAGGGGGGTTATAGTTAACGAAAACTAACTAAAAAACGAAAACTAGGTGTGAAAAAACATTTTAGTTAACTGAAATAAAATAAAAAAAACTAGACTTTACAAAAAAACGATAACTAACTAAAACTGTATTGTGTGTTTACAAAACTAACTAAAATAAACTAAAATTATAGAGAAAATGTCCTTAGTTTTAGTCTTTTTCATTTTATACATAGCAGAGTGTTTTGGGTGGATATGAAATCTATCCTCCATGTTCTTTAGCTGTGTCCCTGCGCAGGAGTAACCTGACAGATGAGCTCACGAGATCAGGATTATCTGACAACGCTAGCACAGAAGAATAAAAAACTACAACTAATACTGAAACTAATAAAAACTAAACTAAAACTAAGCATTTAAAAAAACTAAAAACTAAACTAAACTAGCAAACCTGCTTTAAAACTAATCAAATCTAAACTGAAATTGATAACAAAAAGTTAAAACGATATAAAAATAAAAACAAATGAAAAAAGCTAAACTATTATAACCTTGACACACACACACCAGGGGGGTTAGCGTTATGTGCACAACGACGGAGAGGAGAGCCGAGTGTGTTGGGGGGTGTGTAGGTGTCACTACGGGTGCCATGATTCTCAAAATTCACACTTGGATTGGATTTCGCGGGACTTCTAACTGGCTACTAGCACTGGCAAACGTTGGCTGGCTGTTTTTGCCGATTTAAGCCTCAGCAACGAGGCAGCTTGTACACAATACCTAGCGTAGGATGACGGTCTCTCTGTCATCCTCGGATGAACTAGTACTTTCCAAAATCATCCAGTGTTTCAATGTCTACACGCTAGAGATGTGAATATTGAGGATGTATCCGCGACACCCGCATCCGCGGGTGGGTGGGCCAATAAAAACCAACATTGTGATTAATTTCGGGTGAATTTGTCAGTTATATTCGTATTTAATAACTACTAACAACTAATTATATATATGATATGATAACAACTGTGAGAAAGCGTGAGACCTGCCAGCAGCTCACTCAAATACCCTCGACCACTTCGTCAACCCAGATCCTGCGAAAGCGAGCCTATAATCTTTACATTGTCAAGTCAAGAAAATGCGCCTATGAAAAGTGAATGAGCACGAACGGCTGGACATATTTTTTTTATTATTTTTTTGGGCTTTTCAGATTATTTTTTTTATGATATAGGACAGTGTAGAGAGACAGGAAATGTGGGAGAGAGAGAGGGGAGGACATGCGGCACAGGACCCGAGCCGGGAATCGAACCCTGGTCCGCCGCAGGGCGGATTAGGACTAGCCTTCATATGGTGCGCGCCTTACCCAGTGAGCTACCGGGGAGCCCCATAATTTAAATGTAATAAATCTCTCTACATTTTAGAAGGTCGGGTGGGTGGCGGGTGGATGATTGATGAGTGTACACGGATTCGGGTGCTCAAACTCCATCCACGCATCTCTAATACGCGCCTTTTGGCTGACAATACAACTAGCTTGGCTATCATTCAAACGAAAACCTACAGCTATCTTTCCCAACTAGCTTGGCTCAAACGAAAACATGGCTACCTTATTATGGGAGATGAGCAAGTAGACTAACGTTAGGCTACTTTTTACCAGCGTAAAAGAGAGACAGAGAATCGAGTCACGCTTCTGATTTTGATTTCAATGATCGAATTCGAACGATTCCACCATTTCGATCAATTTTCAATTTCCAATCTGAACAGACAGACAGAGACAGACAGACAGACAGCCAGCCAGCCAGGGCCCAGACCATCATGGCCGCCGCGCCGTGCTGACCTGAGAGACTGTGATCGCACACTTCTTGGCCAGCTCCTCCTTGGCCTCCTCGCTGGGGTACGGGTTGGACAGGTGGGAGTAGAAGTACTCGTTCAGCACCTCCGTCGCCTGCTTGTTGAAGTTGCGTCTCTTGCGTCTGTCCAGAGACACGAGAGCAGACGGGTCAAGAGGTCGAACGCAAACAGTCTCAGAATTACAACCGTGTGGACTAACATGAGACAGGGGGGCAGCCCTGCATCCAGCACACACACACACACACACAGGTCTCTCACACACACACACACACACACACACACACACACACACACACACACACACACACACACACACACACACACACACACACACACACACACACACACACACACACACACACACACACACACACACACACACACACACACGTCTCACACACAGGTCTCACACACAGGTCTCACACACAGGTCTCACACACACACGCACTGACGCACACTAGGGCTGTACAATATATCGTTTACACATCGTCATTGTGATGTGGCTGGGCCTGCATTTTTCCCCCTGCTTAGCCTACTGAGATATAGCTCCGGGACAGTAGGGGGCGCTAATGCACCAATGAACATCCAGCCTGGCGACAGCACAGGAATTAGCAAGATTAGAGAAGATGACGAGAACCAATCAGGGACTCCCACACCTTGTTTTACATATCGCAATATATATCGCAAAAAAGTATATTGCTGCAATGTACGTTTTTGTCAATATCGTGCAGCCCTAACGCGCACACACAGGTCTCACACACACACACACACAGGTCTCACACACGCGCACGCACACATGCGCACGCACCTGGCGTCCAGGAAGCGCGAGCGCAGGATCATGACGGCCTCGCAGGTGCTCTGCTTCAGCTGCATCTGGATGGAGGAGAACTTGCGGTGGATGATGGCCACCATGCGCTCGATCTCCTTGGGAGAGATGGGCCGGGTTCGGCTCTGCTCCCGCAGCAGGTTCATCACGTGGTTGGTGAACTCACTGCACGCCTGGGGGGAGGGGGGGAGAGGGGGGGAGACAGGGGGAGGAGGAGGGGGGGAGACGAGGGGGGGAGAGACAGGGGGAGGAGGGGGGACGTCGAGGGGGGGAGACAGGGGGGGAGATAGGGGGGTGAGGGGGGGAGACGGGGAGGAGGGGGGATGAGGGGGGGAGGGGCAGTGGGGGGAAAGACAGGGGGAGGAGGGGGGGAGAGACAGGGGGGGGGAGGGGGGGGAGAGACAGGGGGGGGGAGGGGGGGGGAGACAGGGGAGGGCAGGGGGGGAGAGACAAGGGGGGGAGACGGGGATTTCTATGACTCCGCCACGGCGAAAAATCAGTGGTTTACATTGTGAAGCAGTGAGCTCATCCCCCCCCTCCTCCTCCCCCTCCCCCCTACCTGCTCGTATTTCTCCAGCTCAGAGTGGTAGATCTGCCTGATCTGGGCCAGCTTGGCCCGGTAGTCTGAGTGCTCGATGCTGCCGTCGTTGGGCGAGCCGCCCGCCGCCGCCGCCGCAGCGGCCGCCGCCGCCGACCCCCCGCCCTTCTCTGGACCGGACACGCCCTCCGCCAGCAGCATGTTGTCCAGGCGCATGATCTGGGGGTCGGGGGGGTCCTCCTCCTGCACGCCCCGAATACTCAGCACTGGGAGAGAGAGAGAGAGAGAGATATTCACCTTTTAGATTATACTTTTTCTTTCCTTGATTTAATTATGTTTATTTTTCTTTTCTTTAGTTAATTTTATTTATTTATTTATTTATTATTTATGTATAAGACTTTGCTTTGGCAATAATGAACCTTGTTCTTTCATGCAAAAAAACAAAAAAAAGAGCGAGAGACAGAGAGAGGGAGAGAGTGAGAGACAGACAGAGAGAGAGAGAGTGAGAGACAGACAGAGAGGGAGAGAGTGAGAGACAGACAGAGAGAGAGAGTGACAGACAGACAGAGAGGGAGAGAGTGAGAGACAGACAGAGAGAGAGAGTGAGAGACAGACAGAGAGAGAGAGTGCGACAAAGAGAGAGAGAGATGAAGAAGTGAGTCAGACAGGTAAAATATGCGAGACATCAAAATGACATTCTGAGTTCAGCTCGGCGCACGACAGCGAGTAAGTTCCACACCTATCACTCCCACCGGGCCACATCACTGGGCCATTTCACTCCCCCTGCCTCCGGGCCATATCACTGGGCCATATCACTCCCCCTGCCTCCGCGCCATATCACTCCCCCTGCCTCCGGGCCATATCACTCCCCCTGCCTCCGGGCCATATCACTCCCCCTGCCACCGGGCCACATCACTGGGCCATATCACTCCGCCTTCCAACCAGCTCCGGCGAGGACACTTTCTCAACGCTCAGACTCCAGGAGAAACGCAGGGCTGTCAAAACACAGTCCAGATGCCCCCCTGAGTCTCTGCTCCGGGGATCCCAGAGTACATTCTAAACGCGGCCCCGCAGTGCCGAGTTTGGGCAGCAGGGGGCAGCGTGGCCCCGGGGTGGCAGCGTGCCAGAGCGAGGGGCGCGTGAGGCATGGGGAGAGTAATGCGAGTGCATGCGCGTGAGGCATGGGGAGAGTAATGCGAGTGCATGTGCTGTCACTACGAGCTCCGGCGGCCATAAGTACAGCTCTCCACTGCTCCGCTCCACCACTGCATTAAACCAGGACCTCTGTCAGCCTGGGGCCGCGCTCTCATCCCTCTCTCTCTCTCTCTCTCTCACTCATCCCTCTCTCTCTCTCTCTCACTCACACACACACACACACACCAGGTCCCTCTCTCACACACACACAGGTCCCTCTCACACACAGGTCTCACACACACGCGTCTCACACACACACACAGGTCCCTCTCACACACACAGACACACACGCGTCTCACGCACACACACAGGTCTCACACACACACAGACAGGTCTCACACGCTTCTCACACACAGGTCTCACACAGACACACACAGACACACACAGACACGTCACACACACGGACCCACACACGCGACAGTGTATCTGTAGGTCTTCACTCTACTTGCAGCTCCTTCCTGAATAGAAACACACACACACACAGGTCTCACACACACACACACACACAGGTCTCACACACAGGTCTCACACACACACACACACACACACACACACAGGTCTCACACACACACACACAGGTCTCACACACACACACACAACTTGCAGCTCCTTCCTGAATAGAAACACACTTTTACACCGTTTTCTTTTTTTTTTTACACAGTAAAGTTTCGAGCGCAGACGTGAGCAGTCATGGAAAATATGACCAGCGTGAACATGGACGACCAAACGCTGACCAGCTTCAGCTGCTCCGCGCCACACGACTCCACGGCTCGGACCGGCTCAGAGAGACCGCGAAGAACAAGACCGCTTTGAGTGAGACAAGATCCAGGCGAGGTGGACGAGGGGATTACTCCCAGGGGAAACTGTACACAGGGCTGTACATCCACTGAGGGGATTATGGGTAGTTTGTCAAAGCTCGAGTGTCGAAGGTGAGTTGAGTGACTAGTCAATCCGACTTTTGTTGAAAGCGCACGACCGCTACAACGGGGCCGACCCCGCCTCTTAAGTGACGCGATAAGACGTTCGCTGTTAAACAGACTTGGAAACAACAGGACTACAAATCCCTGCATGCATCACTGCACCGAGAGGAATAAAAGAGATATGGAGGCTAAGCGAGTGTTCTACCCAGATACGGAACAAAGAACACGCATTTAGAACAATCTGCCGTTTGTTCTTCCAGTTAATAATAACTCGGGAGCAAATGTTATCCAGAATGTGTGGTTGTACTTCAAAACTGCATCAACAACTCTAACGACTCTGCCAACTCACCCCCCCGCCCCCAACCCTCCCCCCCCCCTCCGCCCCCCAACAAAGGCCTTCTTTAACTTCTCTGCTGTTCCCTCCTTTTCTAGAGAGCCTCCCTCCCTCCCATGCTAACTTTTTTTTTTTTTTTCTTCTCTCCCCTGCTGGTGCTTTTTTTGTGTTTTTTTTCTTCTTCGTTTTTTTTTTTCCTGTTCCTTCTTGCCTGCTTTCGGCTCTCTCCACTTAGGTCCTGTACCCCCGCCCCCCCCCCCACCCCCCTCACATTCCTGCTGCTGCTCCCCCTCTCACAGCTCAGGAATGCAGCAGACCCAGCCGACTGAACTAATGACCCCGAATCGCCCATCCCTCCCGCTCCCCCCTCAGCCATTCAGAGAGCTGTACTTTAAGTACTTATGGGTGGAGGGGGGGTGGGGGGGGGGGAGTGTTTTTATAACGTGCGTACACCTACCAGCGTTATGTCTGTACGTGTAGGAAGTTTCGCCGCTGAGGCGGAGTGGACCTAGCCGGTGTTGGGGGGGGAAGGGGTCGGGGGGGGTGTATGACACGGTCGTGTGTTTTCTGCGGAGCACTGGAGAGTTTCTACTCGCTCTGGGTCCCTCGGCGCTGTCCGAACCCACAGCTGGGCTCGTCCAGTCCCAGACACATCCAGACGAAGTGCTTCCTGCGTCGGCGGAGTCTGGGTGGGGGGGGGGCGGTGGGGAGGGGGGGGGCGTATCGGCCTCTGGCTGATCGGTGGAGGAGTGACCCGGAGTTGAGAGGGCAGTACTTTCGCCTCTCCGAGACCGTCTCCTCCCCCCCCCCCCTCATACCCCCCCCCGGGCTCATTATAGCCCCCAACTGTAGCCTAATGCCCTCCGATTCCTCTAATGACTCCAATTAAGCTGTGATTACTGACAATTACACTCACACACTGTCTAGGGGGGGGTTATGGATACGCGGAAGAGTTCAAACATGGCGAGGGGAAGATGATGATGACGATGATGGTGGGTTAAGGCCCGTCATAATTCTTTTAACACGCCGGGCGCGAACGCTGGTGTGCTTCGCTGGGTAAACACGTTCGAAGGCGCGCGGGGGCGAAAATCGCCAGCGCCAGTTCCAACCAGGTAATATAATGCGTAGCGCGCCTATAAAAGAATAGAGAATTAGCCAATGGGGATCCGACGGAAGGGCCACAAGCTGTATTCAGAGCTCTTAAAACCACTCAATTATGGATCAGCCACCACCCTAGGCAGGGTGTGTGGCATTGCGAGCCGCCTGTAGTATAAAATATTCAAGGTATCCAGCTGGGTTTCCGCTGCATACATAATCATGCTCATTTCAGCACAGGCAATATGGCAGAGGCGTAGCGGCGGCGGTGTGTGTGTGTGTGTGTGCGTGGTGCAGGTGGATACCACACCCAGCCGGTGTGAGGGCGAGGTCGCTGTGCATTAAAGGTAGCGTCTTCGCGATCCGGCTAAACGGAGTCAGTATATCATGGCTCGGCTAGTGGCTCAGTATATCATGGCTCGGCTCGAGGCTCACACACGCGCTTTATACTCCTCTGTCTTTTCGCTCTCTTGCGTCCCCTTTTCACTCTGGCCTCTCCCCCCTCCGCGTCCCCTCCCCCCCTTCTCCCTCTCCCTCGCGCCCCCCCCCCCCCCCCTCCGCCCCCCTCTCTCGCTCTGTTCTCCATTTCAGTGGAGTTCTCCATGTGATCCCTCATGCTGTCAGCCCCCCCCTCCCTCTCTCAGTAGACAGACAGGATTAGCATTTTAATTGCATCAGCTCCCTTGGGTATTCTCAGCCTTTCACTGGGAGAGAGTGAGGGAGCAGGAGAGAGAGAGGGAGAGAAGGAGAGAGAGAGAGGGAGCAGGAGAGAGGGAGCAGGAGAGAGAAAGAGAGAGGGAGCAGGAGAGAGAAAGAGAGAGGGAGCAGGAGAAAGAGAGAGAGAGAGAGAGAGAGAGAGAGGGAGCAGGAGAGAGAAAGAGAGAGGGAGCAGGAGAAAGAGAGAGAGAGAGAGAGAGAGAGAGAGAGGGAGCAGGAGAGAAAGAGAGAGAGAGAGAGCGAAAGGGAGCAGGAGAGAGAAAGAGAGAGAGAGAGAGGGAGCAGGAGAGAGAAAGAGAGAGAGAGGGAGCAGGAGAGAGAGAGAGAAAAGCAGGAGAGAGAGAGAAAAGCAGGAGAGAGAGGGAGAGAGAGAGTGAGAGAGAGAAGGGAAAAAAGGTGAGGAGGGAGGGTAAAGGAGAGCCAAGGAGAATTGGGAAGAAAAAAAAAAAAAAACAGTCACACAAGAAGATCTAAAAACAGAACAAGGGAAACGGAGGAGAAACGGAGGAGAAACGGAGGAAGAGAAACGGAGGAAGAGAAACAGAGGAGGAGAAACAGAGGAAGAGAAACGGAGGAAGAGAAACGGAGGAAGAGAAACGGAGGAGGAGAAACGGAGGAAGAGAAACGGAGGAAGAGAAACGGAGGAAGAGAAACAGAATGAATCCTGCTGCGAGAGGAGAACGGAGGAAGGCAGAATTGTGTGAGAGAACCAGATACATAAAAACTGTTTTATATAAAACAGTTTTACATAAAAAGATGTTTAAAAAAAAGATTTGGAAGGACGCAAACCAAGATCCCCCCCCCCCCCACCCCCCAATACTGGTTTCTCTCATCTGCAGCCCGCCCTGCCAAAAAAACAACCCCTCCCATCTAGCAACAACCCCTCCCATCTCACGCAGGTAGGCTACCGCACATCTGGTTTGAATATTGATCCTAGATAGGTGCAGGAAAAACAGTCTGTTAGGCCTAACATTCAGCCATTTAAACACACAGAGCCAACAGCTGACGTCTTCTGAAGACAGCCCAGGGATCGTCCTGTGAGAGGACCCAGAGACGGAGGGGACTGGAGAAGCCTGGAGAACCAGACCGGCTGATCTGACCTCTGGCTGAAGAGCCACAGCAGAGGCCAGTTCGTTTGTAAACACTGACCATCTCCCACTGAAAATTAACCCAACATCCCCCCCCCCCCACAAAAAACACTACATTCTCAAACATTTACACTGTTTTTACACATTACACACTTCGTCTTTTTCACATACTGAAACCTTCTCTCTCTCTCCACTCTCTTACATACAATGTCCTTTTGAGCCTGCTAAGGCAAGGCAAGTTTATTTGTAGCACATTTCAGCAACAAGGCAATTCAAAGTGCTTTACATGAGACATTAAAAGCATCAAGACAAAGTGCAAGAAACACAAGGTCATATAAAACGAAATGCAAAAAAAGGACATTTAAAACGAAAAGGAAAAATAAAATACAGGAACGGTGAAGTGTGTGAATGAATAATTTTTTGATTTAATAAAAAGCAGCAGCAAAAAGTAAAGTCTTCAGTCTTGATTTAAAAGAACTGAGAGTTGCAGCAGACCTGCAGTTTTGTGGAGCATAAAAACTGAACGCTGCTTCTCCATGTTTTGTTTTAACTCTGGGGACAGAAAGCAGACCTGTGCCAGACGACCTGAGGTCTGGATGGTTCATAACGCAGCAGCAGATCAGAAATATCATCATGTTGATTCCCCTGATCTCAGAGCAGTTCAAGACACCTGAAAAAGGGCCGTTTTTCCTCCCCATCAGGACGAATGAGCTAACGGCCCTGGTAACCCAACTGAACCATGCTGGATATGTGAGAGGAATCTTCACCATCTACCCTGGGAGTGGGAGCCTATGGGGGGGGGGTGACAGAGGTACTCCATCCTTGTTGAGTGGTGTTTTCTCGTGGAGTGTGTGTGTGTGTGTGTGTGTGTGTGTGTGTGTGTGTGGGGGGGGTAAGCTGAGGAATCCATATGTCAGTTTCTGCTCTAAGCAGCTCAGGCTAATCAGCATTCGTGTGGCTGCTTTGAAACCCTGTTGCACGCTACCAGGTACACACACACACACACACACACACACACACACAAATGTAAACACAAACACAAGGGTGCATGTGCGCACGCACACAGCTTCCTGAGTGAGGGAGGGAGTGGTAGGCGGCCATTGTGAACCCAGTGTGATCTGATTAGGGTGTGAATAGCGGGACTCACACCCTCGGCAAACACTCCAGCTCAGGCCAACACCCCATTAATCAGGCCTTAATTAACCAGGGACCAAGAGCACAAGCTCTGGTGAGGAACGGCCCAGACACGAAAACATCTAACGCCTAGATGCTAAGAGAGGATGTCTGCTCCTCCACGCCGGGGATGCTGGGATTTCTGTTCAGGCGCTCCATCATGCTAATATTTTACCCATAATTACCTTCTATGGACACCTGAGGTCACACACACACACACTCTCGCTCGCTCGCTTGCTCACACACACACACAGACGCGCATGCACGCACACACACACTATCAGCTCTCCCTCGCCGAGGGTGTAAGACAAGATGGAGGGAGATGTAAGCATGAAATGTCACAGGGGGGGAGGGGGGCGAGGAGGAGGAGCGCGCCGAGGAGGAAGAGGAGCCGCTAGCCCTCGTCCGCGCCTCGCTCCCATCTCTCTCCGCCTCATCATCAGCCCAGCTGGCTCCCGCGCTCGTTAACGCCGCCTCTTAAGGATCTCCTAAAGACTTTGTGAAAAATGAACGCTCATTTGAGAGGTCGTTAATTTGCACTGTTATGCAAATCAGGCGGCAATTAAGCGATAGATCAGGGGAGCGGTGCCCGTTTACAACGAGCGAACGAGCGATATGACACCGTCAGATGGTACCGGAGAGAGACTGGGAGCCACGTGGTCTCTCACTGCGGGGAGACAAGCACCACGCTCAGGCTCTCCTCTAGAACGTAGGCCTCGGCGTTGCAATGCAAGGCCCGCCTCCTACAGCTGATTGGCTACACGTGAGCCATTCCTAATCACTTGAGACGAATGATAAACAAAGACGGCAACCGGACAGGTAACGGGTGCGAGGGGAGAGATTCGTGTTCCCCTCGTCCACGGTCGGAGGCAGAGCCAGTTGTGTTCGCAACCTTGGCGCTAGGCGGATTACTACAGATTAACAAACAGCTCCCATCCGAGCGCCACCCGTCGAAAACTCTCCACCTCGTGTGAGAGGAGCTCCAGGGGTTTAGGAGGAGAGCGGGGGGTTCTTAACGCCTCCAATACCCCAAGACGCACTCCTAATCCCGGGATGGCTCAGAGACCGCCCCCCTCCCCCCCCCACACCGAATCTCCCGCTGTATCTGTAACACGGTGTGAAATATACACAAACACACTCTCTGGGACCGCGGAGTGCTGCTCTACAGAGGGGTGGAGGGCTCCCATCAATTGTAATTAATCCTTAATTAGTCAGGATTAGGAGCCGGGCTCCTGACTCTCCCCCACCCCGGCGACGCCCAGCTGGGGCCGCATTTACATATCTTTAATTAAAGAGACGTTGGCTGCCCTTCACAAGACAGGCGCCAGACTGCGGGGGGAGGAGGTCCGGGAGGGGGAGGAGCTCACAGAGGGAGGTGGGTTGAGATGAGGAGGTGCGAGAGATTTGGGGACCCGGGGGGGCGGGGGGGACTGTTATGTTTCAGTTTTGGCAACTTGCTTCGTCCCTTCATGTCTTTTCTCTGGCGTTGAATGGTTGTGAATGAGGTGGATATGGATGACTATAGCAGGGTTTCCCAACCGGGGGTCCGAGACCCCTTACGGGGGGGCCAACAATTGCAGGGGGGGCGCCAGGCCTCAGATAATTTGAGGGCTTAATATTAGCTAGACAAATATTTATCAAAGAAATCATGTTAATGACGTCATACAGCAATTAACAAAATACATGATTATATCTGATGAAGGGCCAAAAAGCATGGTATTTACAGCACTACAATAAAATATAAATTCAACAAATTAATCAGAGACTATGAATCGTGTCAACATTAATATTACTGCTACACTGGCGAAGCGCTTCATTGTACCCTAACTTGGCGACTAGATTTGGGAAGGCTATCTGGAAAAAATATATACTTGGCCAGTAGATTTTTTAATCTACACTCCCCTTGGCAGGTGACTCACCGTGAGCCAAAAAGTTAATTTTCACCCCTGCTTACACTGGAGGTAATTTGCGCACATGCAAATTCCATCAGGTGTAAGTGGGGGGTGGGGAGGGGGGTCTGGGGAAGAAAGGTGGGGAACCCCTGGACTACGGGACCGACGGTGAGGACCCAAGAACATCTTTACGAACGGCGAGGAGAGGGTTAATAAGGAGACTAGTTAACGAGGAGTGCTCAGGGCTGCATCCACTCAAGGCTTTCTAAAGTAACCAAATGGCAGTATGGATCAATTAATCCCCCCCCCCACACACACACACACACATAATTCTTATCCCAAGTCTGACGTCTGTTTGATAGATTAGGCAGAGCGTTCACTGTACTGGTGGAAGAGCCCCAGCAGAGGAGCCCGCAGTCGGCCCCTGAATCCCCTCACACGCACTGGGCCCTAATCCCTGGAGGACTAACACGACAGGCCAGGGGGAGAGGCAGTCAGCCCACACACCATTAGGCCTGGGGAGGGCTGGGGTGCCCCGTCCCCCCCCAGTTAGAGGGGTTGGGGGGGTTGTCTGTCAGGGCTAGGGGTCTGTGTGATATTAGCCGTCTGCCAATCTGGCCTAGGGAATGGACATCAAGTAATTACTGCTGCTCTTACTGCCTCATCAATCTCTCTCTATCGCTCCTTCTCCTCCACCCCGCCCCCCTCCCTCCCTCCCTCCAACCCCCCCCCCCCCCCCCCCCTCCACTCTCTCTTTTTCAATCGCTTCTGCAAAGGAAAAGAGGACAAACGCAGATTGAGTGGCAGGGTACCACAATCCACAACAGGGATGCAGGCGAAAGCGTGAAAACGATCCGGTAAGAGCTAAGAGCTAAACGCACGTATGATCCTGGAGCCGTTCTGAGTGCACCGTGTAAAATAAGACATTTCAACCTTCTTTTCTTTCAGCAGCGAGCGTCTGGGTCTTTGTCCCTCTGCCATACATGGCCACGTCTGAACCTCCCTCCTCTAAACCCACGTCTGAACCTCCCTCCTCTAAACCGTCTTCAGAGAAACAGGCGCTGCCGGCTGTCACTCGTAAAACCATCATAAAAGTCAGAGGTTTCCAACAACTCGTAATATTTTACGGCCGGGGGTTCAAATTAAGCTCTTTCAAAAGGAATAATAATTAAAGGGCTGTAATTAGGCCTGTGATTCACTGGGATGAAGTCTGTGTTCTCTTTGAGAGACGGGGGGGGGGAGATGCGGCAGAAAGCACATTTACATTAAGACGCATCAAGACTTGTTGTTTTGACTGCCGGTTCTAAGCCACAGTGGATCTCTGTTTCTGATGTATTGACGTTACAACACAGACCTGTCAAGAGGGCTCATCGTTACCTGTAAACACAAGTAGCCCTTACTTTATCTCTAACGATAAAGGCAGGAATCTCTGTCTGTCTGTCGATTAACTCGAGAACCAGGCACTCTAAGTTGACATCCGGCAGGTGTATTGCTCAGGACCCAAGGAAGTGCAGTGTCGAGTGTGACATTGTTTGGATGAGCGGTTCTCGAGAAAGCTGCAATTAATTGGCCCGTTCCGAACAGGCACATGTTCAACAGGCACTAGGACCCAAGGAAGTGCAGCCAGAGGGCGTGACAACATAGGGCCATAGCTGCTAACGCTTGCGATAGAGAACCAGTTAGCTATAGCCAAGACTAGCATGCTAGCTAGGTACCCCGCTACTGCTGGCTAGCTAGGCACTAGCTACAGATGAGTTCATGTGAGGACAGATGATGAATACGAATAAATTCCAGTAACCATCGCTACTGGAACCATTGAGAATTCTGCGTGCTGACTTTCCCTTGAAAAGGACTTGGCCTGCCAACACTGACCAGATCCACATCTAGAAGCCCTCCATACGAAATATATTTGGATCCCGAAATGTGTTCCAGCAGCCCTATAATTGAGTCAATTTCTGCAATAACTGCACTTATGGCTGTGTATATTCTACTAATGTTAACGTTACTGCTCGTTGCTTCCGGACACTGTCTTGCCACGGGACGGAGAGAAACCGTTCTGAGCATCACAGTCAGGTAAGATATAAACGTGACACTCGGTCCTGTGCTTCTTTATCATCAGAATTAGTTTTTTGCCATGTAGTTTTTCAACATAGCCTACTAGGAATATGCACCATGCCCGAAGCAAATTCCTAGTATGTTGAAAAATGACATGGCAATAAACGGATTCTGATTCTAAAGAAGCACAGGACTGAGTAACATTTATCTTATTGCCATCTGCTAGAATAAGCTAGCCAGCTACAGTAGTTCATGGCAACAGCCACTCCGGTGGCTAGGCTAACTTTAGCTAGGCTAGCTAGCCACGAAAGGCTATTAGCCATAACCTCCCCTCTCCCCTCCCTACTCTCTTAACATGAACTGAAACTGAAATCGGATTCCTCTAGACTCCGCTCTGTGCTGCGTGTGCATGCGGAGGGGCAGATCAGACACCGAGTTTGAAGTTGGCGCTGATATGTGAAAATTAACTTTATAGGTAAAACGACGTTGGGGGTGGAAAACGGTGGGTAGTGTTAAAGCAATGACTCTGAATACATGGTGTATGACCCAACACCGATTAACACCGCTAACACCGACAACAGTAACAAGCCTACCACACAGCTGGTCGAAGTACTAACATGGTGCAAAAGTTACCTCACCAGCTTGCCACACTGGATGGGAATCACATTAATGTTATCTTTAAGCTAACCCGCTAATTAGCTAGCCTAGGCCCAAAGAAGCACAGTGTTGAGTGTGAAATCATTTGGATGAGCGGTTCTCGAGAAATCTGCAAGCAGCAATACCAGAGGCCAAGCAATCAGTCAGTTCTGAACAGGCACTGCAATACAATTAACTAGCTCTTTCTAAGCTATGATGGATGGAGAACTGTTGGGTTATCTTTACTATGAAGATAGAAAATGGCGGTGTCTGTATCCCTGTAACTTGAATGTCTCCACAGCCACCCACTTGTATGACATTGATATGCACCAGGCGTGTTGCTCGGGACACTATGTCACGGTTCTTGCTAGCTAGCCTAGTTGTGACATCGGCTGGACAACTTCAAATTGTTTTAAACGGGCACTGCACTAGTAAATCTTGTATAACGAAATTCAAAATAACATGTTCAGGGTATGGGACCGGGTTGAACTTGCTTCAGAAAGCCTGGAGATCGGGAACAAAATGTTTCAATAAAGCAGCAGCCCCGGTCGAGGTTAGCATGTCCCATCATTATCTTTTATAGCAGTCCTTGATCTTACAATAATCTGGCAACAAAAACGGAACTTCTTAATGGAGGAGGAAATAATGAATAGGGGGGAGGGTGAACGGCAGAGCCATAAACTCGGACAGCGATTCTTTCATGTAGAGGCAAAACTAACACAAGTATGAGCGCAAAGTGAGGCTAAAAATCAGACAAACTGCAAGGGTTCTCGAATATATGTGTTTGTTTTTTTAAGTTATCCCACTGCACCATGAGCGCGGCTATTTTTACAGCAAACGAAATGCCCATGAGACGAGGGGGGGGGACGGGACATAACGCAGCGGAAGCCCAAAAAAAAGTGTGTCTTTAACTTTGATCAACTACCATCTCTAGTTTCTCTCAGAATGAATCACTTATCAAAGATTTTAACTAATTTCACACCGAAGAAGGTCATGTTTAATGTGAGGGAAAAGCACAAGAGAGGGGTCTGTGGTAGAGAAGTGTGTGTGTGTGTGTGTGTGTGTGTGTTGGGGGGTGGCATTTGAGGAGAACATTTCCTTAACAATGAAAACAATCTACCCAACTGCAGCACTCAGTGGAATTCAACTCCCCTCCCCCACTCTCCTCCTCCCCCCTCCATTACCATATCAAAGCCCCGAGTTCAGAGCAAGTCTTCTCTTTCAAGAATGGGAGGGAGGCAGAGAGAGGGAGGGGGAGAGGACAAGACCGAAGCAGCATGAGTAGACCCGAGCCCCGACTTTGCTTTTATCCCTGCTGTTGTGTGTGTGTGTGTGTGTGTGTATGTTGTGTGTGCGCGCAAATGTGAGAGCGAGTGTAAAAGACTGCATAAATCCGTGGAGATACTGGAGGACTACTGATTTGGGTTTGTGCGAGCTGCAGTCGAGAAGGGGAGTTGTCAATTCACATTCCAGAGGCGCATAATAGATCCTACGGGGGGGGGGGTCTGGAGGCGCTGTGGCAGCCTGGGTACCTGCTGCTGGTAGGGGGGCACCGCGGGGCGGAGGAGCCGGCAGAGACGCCCCGGCGCTGGGGCTCGCTGACGGATCTCTCGCACACACACACATCTGCGGCTGGAATTAATCCCCACTGCTCAACACTCCTGATCCACTCTCTCGCAGTAACAGAGCGAGGAAAAAATATGACTGGTATTGAATTATATCTACCCTCCCCCCCCCCACCCCCCACACCCATGGTTCCATTTGCCATCTCAACCTCCCCGCCCCCCCCCCGCCCCCACTAAACACACACAAACAAACACACACACACACACCTACCTCTTGTAAGCCCTCTCCCTACAGAAAAGCTAGCCTAAATGTGAAAATCAAAGCGAATGGCATTAGGGTAAATAAGACCACTGGTTGCCTGGGAAACAGTGTACCCCCCCCCCCCTCCCTCTAGCCCACTCTTTACCTCTCTCTAGTCAGGGGAGAGCAATAATGTATTATTGACAGATCGCCACAACAGGGCAGCGTTCTCAACCTGTATTTCAACTGGAGAGAGGAACACGCCACAAGAGGGGGGGGGTGGAGGGAGAGGGGGGTGGGTGGGGGGGTAAGACATGTGAGAGAGAGAGAGAGAGAGAGAAAGAGGGGAGGGATCCCCGGAGCCCCGCCCACCCGGTACAACCATAACCATCAATCTGCCATCCTCCCCTGGCCTCCTCCTCTGAACCCTGCGAGGGACCTGCCAGGGAGCTGATGGGAATAGCCAACAAGGTGGGAGCAACAAATTTGACTTTGGCGAATGAAATCCACGGCCGTCCGTAGCTGCTACAAGACACCTTCTCTCCATACAATAAATACATTATATCCAGAGAGATTAGTCTTTAAAGCTAGTCGTTTAAGGATTCACCATAGACCTGGGACACAACGCAGGCCTTGGTAGCTGGATGCTTCACCTGGTTCAGGTAGTAATGTGGAATATACGATGCATTTCTATACAATGCATTTGCATTGATTTACATTTACATTCGACTTCACGAGAGGTGTCGGCCTCTTCCCGAGGAGTCGGGTTGATGATAGATACGCATCAATCACTCGTCTCCTCCACGTCCCTCAGAGAAACCATTACCCACCGATGCGATTTGATGTGGAGATTTTGGCGAGACAAGTCGCTTTTATCGTTTGAGATCCATCGATCATAGCGAATCTCAAGTTCAGGGCGAAACCTTTAACGAGACACTGTTTAATACCCACCCACGTCAGATGTGGGCGAGATATCCCGACATTTCTAACACCACATCTAGCAGATGAGACCAACAGTCAAAAGCCATTCCACCTGGGCCCCTGCTACCCTATCAATACTATGCAAGGGATCAATACGAGATCGACTGAGTACCCAGGGAGCCATTACTGGAGTAATATAACCTTCAATAAGCTAGGCTACATCCGATTTGGACAGACTGGGAGACGTTACGAGTGTAGCAGTGAGGGGCGCCCTGGTAGCTCACCGGGTAAGGCGCGCACCATATGAAGGCTAGTCCTTCGCGTGGCGGACCCGGGTTCGATTCCCGGCTCGGGTCCTGTGCCGCATGTCCTCCCCTCTCTCTCTCCCACATTTCCTGTCTCTCTCAACTGTCCTATAACATTAAAGCTGAAAAGCCCTAAAAAATATCTTTCAAAAAAAAGAGTGTAGCAGCGAGACGCGGGGTACAGACTGAGCGAGGAGAGAGAGCGGTATTTCGGAGCAGAGGAGCGCGTCTCACCTGTCTTCTCTTTGATCTCGCAGAGTACACTGAAGAGGGCAGGCTTCATTCTGTGACAGTTGAGGGCGTGTTTCCTGCCAGGGAAGAAAGAGAGGAGAGAGGAGGAGAGGGAGAGACAGGATTAAAACAAGCCAACCTCCATTTACACCGAGACACTCCCAATATGTTTCGTCGGGTTGTAAAAAAGAGATTTGTCGCCACTATAGCACGGTTACCAATCTCAAACTCCTAAAGCCTACACCTATATACTTGAAGATTGAATGCGGAGACTGAATGATCTTTACAGATCTATACTATGGCAGCAACTCCAATAATCCAACCTGAATGACCTGAACAGATATGCACGACGGCAGCAACTCAATAATCCGACCACAATTTCTACATTTCTTAGCTGCACCTATGAAAGCCCACATGACCCCTCAGCATACGGGGTGAGCATCAGAACCGGGCCACACCGCTCACCTCAGAACAGGGCCACACCGCTCACCTCAGAACCGGGCCACAACGCTCACTTCAGAACCGGGGCCACACTGCTCACCTCAGAACCGGGCCACAGCATTTACCTCAGAACCGGGCCACAGCGTTTACATCAGAACCGGGCCACAGCGTTTACCTCAGAACCGGACCACACTGCTAACCTCAGAACCGGGCCACAGCGCTCACCTCAGAACCGGACCACACTGCTAACCTCAGAACCGAGCCACAGCGTTTACCTCAGAACCTAGCCACACTGCTAACCTCACCTGTGTGTGACGGCCATCTTGCTGAACTGCTGTGACTCGGGCGCATGCATCCACACACTGACAGCCCTAGCTTTGAGTTAGCCTTTGATAGCATTACATACTATAGCCTACGTTGGGTTTCTGCTATGACTATATAATACCTCAACTTACCCCTTTAATAACATGCTATTGCTAAAATGGTTGTCTGTGACACATTCAGATATAGCCTATACGTTGAAAGTACAGTGAAAGGTGTCACTTATGTAACGCTGCTGGTATGATGCATCAATACGACCATCAACACATCATCTGTGTAGAAAAATAGGCTCCTCCTCCACGTCGAAACTCTAGACGACGCGGCGCCACACCTCGAGACGCACGCCACACGGCCGTTCCCACCCGGCCGTCGACACGGGGGCGCCGAAATGAAAAGCGAGGGGTTCCGCGAACGTCACGCACAGGTGAGGTAAGAGGCGTGGCCCGGGGGCCTCGGGAACTCCTTTGGGATCTGGCGGCCAAGTCATCCCCCTTCTTCAGACAAACCCCCGATTTACCCACCTGATTGGATCAAACGGCCACTCATACGACTTATAAGACACCTTTTAAACACTAAATCAACAATGAACAAACGACTGGTCTAGGGGTAAATAACACACAATAACTCAGCTAGGGTGAAACAGGCCGATTATACAAGCACCCGCCTGACCCAGAACAAGCCCTCACTCCTACCCCACCTGACCCAGAACAAGCCCTCACTCCTACCCCACCTGACCCAGAACAAGCCCTCACTCCCACCCCACCTGACCCAGAACAAGCCCTCACTCCTACCTACCCCACCTGACCCAGAACAAGCCCTCACTCCTACCTACCCCACCTGACCCAGAACAAGCCCTCACTCCTACCTACCCCACCTGACCCAGAACAAGCCCTCACTCCTACCTACCCCACCTGACCCAGAACAAGCCCTCACTCCTACCTACCCCACCTGACCCAGAACAAGCCCTCACCCCCACCCCACCTGACCCAGAACAAGCCCTCCTACCCCACCTGACCCAGAACAAGCCCTCACTCCTACCCCACCTGACCCAGAACACTCCCTCACTCCTACCCCACCTGACCCAGAACAAGCCCTCACTCCCACCCCACCTGACCCAGAACAAGCCCTCACTCCTACCCCACCTGACCCAGAACAAGCCCTCACTCCTACCCCACCTGACCCAGAACAAGCCCTCACTCCTACCCCACCTGACCCAGAACAAGCCCTCACTCCTACCCCACCTGACCCAGAACAAGCCCTCACTCCTACCTACCCCACCTGACCCAGAACAAGCCCTCACTCCTACCTACCCCACCTGACCCAGAACAAGCCCTCACTCCCTCCTACCCCACCTGACCCAGAACAAGCCCTCACTCCTACCCCACCTGACCCAGAACAAGCCCTCCCACCCCACCTGACCCAGAACAAGCCCTCACTCCTATCCCACCTGACCCAGAACAAGCCCTCACTCCTACCCCACCTGACCCAGAACAAGCCCTCACTCCTACCCCACCTGACCCAGAACAAGCCCTCACTCCTACCCCACCTGACCCAGAACAAGCCCTCACTCCTACCCCACCTGACCCAGAACAAGCCCTCACTCCTACCCCACCTGACCCAGAACAAGCCCTCACTCCCACCCCACCTGACCCAGAACAAGCCCTCACTCCCACCCCACCTGACCCAGAACAAGCCCTCACTCCTACCCCACCTGACCCAGAACAAGCCCTCACTCCTACCCCACCTGACCCAGAACAAGCCCTCACTCCTACCCCACCTGACCCAGAACAAGCCCTCACCCCCACCCCACCTGACCCAGAACAATCCCTCACTCCTACCCCACCTGACCCAGAACAAGCCCTCACCCCCACCCCACCTGACCCAGAACAAGCCCTCACTCCTACCCCACCTGACCCAGAACAAGCCCTCACTCCCACCCCACCTGACCCAGAACAAGCCCTCACTCCCACCCCACCTGACCCAGAACAAGCCCTCACTCCTACCCCACCTGACCCAGAACAAGCCCTCGCTCCTACCCCACCTGACCCAGAACAAGCCCTCACTCCTACCCCACCTGACCCAGAACAACCCTCACTCCTACCCCACCTGACCCAGAACAAGCCCTCACTCCTACCCCACCTGACCCAGAACAAGCCCTCACCCCTACCCCACCTGACCCAGAACACTCCCTCACTCCTACCCCACCTGACCCAGAACAAGCCCTCGCTCCTACCCCACCTGGGTGACTCCCGACCCAACACTCCCTCATTTGACTGCGGGGTGCATTCTTGCACAGAGATGCTCGTCTTCTTCTCTGCATTTCTCAAGTCTAGTCGTTCCATCAAAACGCACACACTGACAGACACATACCGAGACACACCTCTCTAATGGCTGATGACTCATGGATTCTTTGTCAGAGTCGGCTCTGGATGCTGCCGCGCTCACAATAGAACCTTACATGAGCAGACCGTCTAGACATCTGCACTGTTCAACACACTACGCACGGAACAGAAAGAAGACTCAAGAGGAAAACAATTTGGGAACACAATGGCGTTTTTTTTCCAGCATTGAAGCCAGGTTAAGTCTCATGGTAACAAGAGATGTATACAGATGTATGAATAATGATTTATTCCAAAATGTCTACACACAGGCTACAGATGAAACGGTTGACCGCCATCAGGAAGATCCATTGGCGAAAAAAAAAAAGGTCATACTCAGAAAAAATTAAAAACATCAAGTACGATAAGAATGAAACATCCACAACACGACAGATGAAAATGAGTACACCTGACCTCAACACCCAGTCCAGTTGTGTTGTGCGTTGAATGTGATGCCAGTGAGGCTTCGCATGAGTGTGCGTGCGCTAACGAGCGCCGATACCCTCTAAGAGGGTAACAAGGTGTTGTTTATGGAGCCGGTGTGTGCGTTGATAGTGTCCGCCCGTGTGTGTGTGTGTGTCAGTGTGTGTGTGTGTTTCGTCACTGCTGGATTGGAGTGGGAGGTGTGCCTTCATCATGGAGGGGGTTATGAGCAGGAGGGGGGAGGAGGAGGAGGAGGGGGGGGGCGTGGCTCATGCGGTCCTGTTACTGACCTGTGCTGGAAGTTGAGCGGCAGGCCACCCCCTGCCGTGCCCCCCCCCGCGCCCCCTCCCTCTGTAGGGTCGTCTGATCCGCCCCAATGCGCCGGCGACTCCTCGGGCCAGCATCTGAACATGGGGGCAACAGGGTGAGAGGGTGAGGGTGCGCAGGCAGGGGGGGGGGGCACCGTGTCATCCTCTGCTGCCCCGAAACAAAGACGCCCCCGTCTCACCACACTGCCCCCCCACCCCCTCCAGGATGAGGGCTTGGCCCGCTGCCTCACATAGGGCTCAGGTGGGTACAGTAGGCAGGTGAGTGGGTAGGTGGATTATATGTACGTCGTGTGTAACAGTGTCGGTATGGCAATGCTAATAAAATAGCTCATTTGCAGCCCTTATTTGTCGTGTTCCAGTAGCTGGGACCGGAGCCCGTGGTGTCGTTCCAGATATAAATCGGCTAAATCAAGTAAATGATGGGGGGGAAAAAAAAATCTGCCTACTATCATGTAGCTCCCAGCTGTGACAGCTGCCAGTATTGGGATTGTAGGCTAGTTCATACAAGCAGAGCATCCGTTCATCTTGGCTCTCTCTGGGCATCCGGGACCCAAGACTCCCCTTCTCACATGAGCCACGGACGTAAACAACCAGCCTCACTAAAACACCAAGCGGGAATAATGGCGTTACCACATCCAGGGCAGCCCTTAAGTGGATTGGCATGCTCTAAGCCGAGGGGGGCATGGCGAGTATCTTGACGGACTAATTTAAAGCCTTTCCTAGAGGGAGATGACTGTGTTTACAGGGATGGCTCTGCTGGACTACAGCCCGGGGGAATGTTTTGAACGACACAAGTGGACACTTAGGCCGACTGCATGTAGGGAGGAAGGTAACAATGCTGGTTATGATGTGTACTGGACCAGACTGGCGCTGGCCTGACACGTAGCTTTACCCAGTACACCTACACTGGCTAGCATCCAAAGGACGAAAACACAAGACATCATGCACATTGGATATAAAATATCAAAAACTTTGGGGGGGGGGGGGGGGAAAGCACTGAGAACTAGTTTGAACTACTACCAATTTTAATGCTAAAACTTCTTGTCACAGCTTAACCTGACATGTTAATTCAATCCACCAAAAGTAGCCTGCTGCATATAGCCTACACACACACAAAGCACAGATTTGACAATACTAATACACTCAAATACATGCAAAATGTCCTATGAACCACTCTCTAGCCATTAGGGAAGTTTAAAGTGTAAAATATTCAACGCAAAATGGGACCGAGACCACAAAGGCCAGGGTAAATCAAGAGACAATCAACAACAACAGTAAAATGTCTTAAATTCATTTACAGGTAAAAAATGTAGAGCTAGTGTCCTCGAACACGGGCATATTCTAAAAGGAAAATATGCAATATCCCTCAATTCATAAACTGACGGTGTAGCACCCCCCCCCCCCCCCCCCCCCAAATTCTCATTAATAGAAACTCGATTTGCGGACAGCTGCACTCGCGTCCACATTATAGGAGAATTGATTGCACCCTGCACACAATGAAAAGGATGAACGCCAGGGAGGGAGGGAGTGAAAGGGAGTGAATTAATTAAGAGAACCAGGTGGTCAAATGTTGGGTGGAAAATCACTAGCTAATGACACGTCACACGGTGGCCACAGTCTCGCAGTGGACGGGGTCTATTGTTCCACTTCTGACGCGTATATCTAAAAAGATGACCTTTTGGCTCCGTGAAGCCACATGGCAAATGAATCTGGCTCGTTGGCTCATTATGATGGACATTCACACAGCAATCATGATACGAAAATAGATATGCATGAATTATGAGCGAAGACCCACTTGAATAATTGCCCCGTTATCAGTCCGGGTGCCTTAATTGTTCACCAATACCCTTCTTGATGTCAACTCAGTTCTTATGGTTAACTAGCAAAACCAAGTCCCACAACACAACAATTTGCATTTCAAAGACCATTATAGAAAGCGATGGATCAATTAAAGAGGCTGTAAAATGCAAATTATACAGAAGAGTGAAAAGTAGCCCATGTCACTGAAAGAAATGTAGGTTATATGAAAGACTGTAACTTGTTTTAGAAAGCATCAATGTTTGTTGCTTGCAAGTGTAGATGTTAGCAGTGGAGATAACATTATGTTCCCCTCTTTCAACCGTGCTGTTGATACATGTGCCATTAGAGGGACGAAACTTTTTTCAGCAAGTTCTGACACCTGATCACAATTTAAATTCTTGATTCTAGGTAGATAATAGTGATCTCCTTCCATGCATATCAGATCAAACTGTAGTCTAGCCCAGGGCTAAGAAAACTAGGTAAAAATCGACGAAATGTACATGGAAAACAAGACTTGTGCAGGATAGTGTCCAGAAATGTCCTTTTTTTGTAATACACACCAAGATAATAGCGTGCACAAATAAAGATTAAAGCATAATAAACATTATGTGGAGGTCTGAAATAGCTCATCTCTAACGTTATAACGTCAATCTCTCTTATTATCAAACCACATGTGTAGAACGCGAATAAAAGCAATGTGAACTTGTGAAATGCCAAATATCTATATCTAATGCATGACTCCACTGGTTGATACACCTTATGGTGTGTTAAACATGACAGTAAATCATTAGTAGAGACCCTAAAACATCTAGTTTCTTCGTTGCACGTTTGCATTACCTGGCCTGCGCCTCGTCCAGGCTCTCGTCCGTGATGGCCATGATCTGCTGGAGGATATCCCCAATGTCTTGCGGTTGACCGAGAGACTGCTGTTTCCTCACCGCATCTGGGTCTCCAACGTCGGCTTGGGATAATCCCCCGAGTCCGGTGAGACCCGCCAGCATCCTCGTCTGGTCATCCATTACTTCTCAAAGAAAAACTCGCCCGTTTTCCCCTCAGTCGAATACAGGCACGATTAGCTAGCTCGCTAGCTAACAAAGTACTCTCCGGCGCAAATCATACACAACTGTCTGATATCTACTATTGACAAATAGCTGCTTTAAAAATGTTGTTAATAAACCTCTACATTCACGGGAGATTGACTGTGGTGTCAGTATTAGTCAATTAAAACGATAAAGGGTGAATAAAACGATAAAGCTAGCGAGTAAACCGTCGCTAGCCGAGGGGAAGCTAGCGGTCTCGAGCTTCCGAACGCAGGGAAACTGAGGTAAACGAGGAGGACACGCGCAGCGCGAGCGCACGGCCAGAGCCTCGCGCTACAACATTTTTTACCAACGGAAGAAAATTCAAATATTCAAACAGCTAAACGTCCCAACTGCCAGTCGAGTCGAGAGAAAAACAAGGAGAAAACACTTCGCTGAGGGAAAACCACTAGCTATATAACATAAAAACCCCTATGGTTGATAACCCTAACTGAGGTAAACGAGGAAGACACACGCAGCGCGAGCGCACGGCACAGCGCCTCGCGCTACAACATTTTTCCAACGGAAGAAAATTCAAATTCTAAAGATAAACGACAACAGCCAACCGTCAAAATACCAGCCGAGTCGAGAGAAAACAAGGAGAAAACACTTCGCTGAGGGAAAACCACTAGCTAGATAAAATATAAAAACCCCTATGGTTGAGATTTCCTTTTCAAAACAGAGCCATTGTGTTCGGGAAGAGGACTAGCTAGCTAGCTGCGTGAGGACCCGTCGTCCACTGGCTCTGAACACCCACCAGTTACTACAGGCTAGCCTGTGTGCTCGTTAAGTGGCTAAGTAGCTAGCATGGATGTAGCTAGCTACCCAGTGCATCATAGCTAGCTAGATATCGGGCTTGCTAATTTGGGTTGCACGACATCCCTAATGATGATGAGTATGTATTGATTATAGATGGACGGCTGGCTGAGAAAAGCTAGAGTATGAGGTTATTGTAGAGAAATTAGACTTGCAAAAGAGCTGCTAGCTCATAATAGTAGGCTAAAGTAGCTTAGGAGCTAGTTGAGAGCATTGGGACTGTTGTGATGAGTGTTTTAGTGCCCTCTAGATCATAGCTGTGGGGTTAACACAATGGGTAAAAGTTTACATATGTAAAGCATCTAAATGTTGTGATTGTCTGCGGATGAAAAAACACGTAGATTAGGATTAGATTATTATAAACATATCATAGACTAGGATTATACATGATTATAAACATATCAGGGAGTTGGTTTTAATTGAGATGTAGAGAAGACTAGAGAAGGCTTGTTTTGAGAAGGCTTGTTTTGAGAAGGCTTGTTTTGAGAAGGCTTGTTTTGGGGTCATGAGTTATGTGGATTTGATTTCGGGATGTCTCTTTATTATTTGGCAACTTTGCTTTCATGTGTTGATCTCCACTCGGTGTAAAACTATAATCATGCTCTTGAATCTTGCTGATCTATGGTTTGATTGCAGGAGGTGATTAATAATTAGCCTGATTATTATCTAATCATAACCTATTATGATGATCAAGTTGTACTGTCTCGTCTTTGCACTTTATGTTGGCACCATCAGTGTTATGCACCAGTTGACCAAAACAAATTATTAGAAAGTGTAAAAACTACCTGGAAAATAAAATCGATTCTGATTCGGCCCATTGATAGTCCGTGCACAGGGATTGCACTCATTATCCAAACCAATACATACGCAATAGTACAGAATAAAGTATCAAATAATTTATTTACCCCCCCGTACATCACAAGAGCATAATATGCCTAAATCCAATCTGTCTTTCTGTGCGAAGATGTGGACAGAGCAGATTGAAAACAAGTGCCCTCATTTTTTTCTGCAAACGTTGACGCTTTTGCTGTACTTCATCACTCAGATGAGAGAGACGGCTCGCCCGGACGAGCGGGGAGCTGAATGGACCCGCAGAAGAGGGGCAGCCCGGAGCGATGATGGGTGTGGAGACAAACTGGCCGTGCTTTATGCTGACTCTCCGCACATCCCTCCGCTGCAATCTGCGACTAATCCATCTAAAGTTAGAGACGAGAGGACTGGAATAGCCTATACAGTGACTTCCAACCAAGTAGCCAAGCCCTGTGATGCTGAAACAGGCAAAACAGGGTCAGGCGTCCAAGGTCACCATCAGCACCACTTCATTTAGAATCCAAATGGGTTTGGGTGAAGCAAAAAGCGTAATTATCTAAATTAAAAACATCTCTTTAACGGGGCACCATAACGGACTGCAGTTGTGATCATGGACCTCACGTTCTCTCACTTAGGCCCATCTTTTCTGTTGAATCCATCACTAGTCAAGGGAAGACCGCAGAAATGCAATACTCATAATATAAGTAAATGATATACAACATATCATTTGAATCAAAAGATACCCATGGTTCCCACTATATTCCCATGACTACAAATTACACATTTTATGACCATAAAAAAGGTAATGTATGCCCTGTACACGGCCCCTATGAGGGGGCAGTCTCAGTAGTTCACCACAAAGCTCATCCAAGCTCATTTACCAGCCATGTCTGCTCCTATTTCAGGTAGAGCAAAGCCTAATTGCAGATTAATTGATTAAAGGGAAACTGATATTCCATTCTATTATAATTCTAGGACCCAAAGGACTCTGGACACCAGTTGTCTGGCCCAAGGGACACAAAACACTTTCTGTATCCTGTACTTTTCACATTACTTGTCTGCATCAGCTTTACCCATTCGACAACTGTACTTTAATTTACACATTAGATAAACCCAGTTTATGTGGCACTGACTGTTGAACTAATCTGTAGAAATGCTCCTAATAATAATAATAATAAAAATAGAGGACCTGTGGAGATCTCATCCCTGCGTGTTCAGAGGGATGAGAGGATGAGTACAGAGCGGACTTGGCTGGTATGAGTGTATGGGGGTGAAAGTGTGGGGGGAATCACTGCATAATGTCAGAACTTGGTTCTGCCTCAGTGACCAGCAGAACGCAAGAGGTAGTCACGGTGTGGGGGAGGGGCTTCCTCCCGAACGGTCAGGGGACACGAGGCAGAAGAGACGCAGCGTTGGGGAGCAGAGTGGATCTGCAGAACGCAGCATGGCTTAACATGGACATGACGCAGAGTAGCCTGTATAAGGCTAAAGAGCAAATACACTAGAACGTTCCGGGAACAAAACTTGATTTTCAGCACACACACACACTTCCTCTCTTCAGGAGAGCTTTCAAAGGAGGCCATCTGTGCAAATATGGGACATCCGAATAATGATATTTCATGTTTCTTTACTGTTATTTATCTGTTAAAATACAAGAGGGTAGAGAAAGGGTAAGTGTATTAAGAAAGGCATGTCCAGAAACACTAAAGAGTCACAGTAAAAGAAACAGTTTCTTTGAACATACAATAAGACATAGATTAGGCAGCTGAATACAGAGTACAGTCGCCCTCTGGTGGACAACATGCAGCATGCACTACAAGATAGACCCCTTATCATTTCCCCCCCCATAGCACTCAAGTTGTACCTAAAAATAAAACACCATTATGAGGAAAAAATCACTTCATTATACAGGAGATATTTACGCGAGAATATTATTTACAAACATAACCACTTGGGCTTCATAGATCTAGGTTTGATTCTCATTCTATCTATAATGGGTGTCAATAGCCATCTTAGCCAGTCGATGCTGGTTCAGTCCTGCTTGGCTGGTCTCCAGGGGAGAGGGGATGGACTCGGGTCTCGCCAGAAGGTTCCGGAGAGGGTCAACAGGAAGTTGCTGGAACGCTGCTTCAGCCGCTGACGGGGAAAAAAGAGAATATCGGGTATTAATTAGAGATGTAATGGTATGGAACTTTCACATGATGATTATAGCCATCATAATTATCACGGTTATCAGTATTATCACGTTACTGTTAAAATGTTCCAAAAATGTTCAAAAACTACTGACACTGAAATCGTTTGACAAGGTTTTATATTAAGAACCACAAATAAAATTAGCAGCACTGCACTTTTTGTTTGTGTAAACATTAAAATAATGCGTCTGGGAGACTAATTTTGGAAGACTGTAGTTCTGGGAGACGTAGTTTTGGGAGACTGTAGTTCTGGGAGACTAGTTCTGGGAGACGTAGTTTTGGGAGACTGTAGTTCTGGGAGACTGTAGTTTTGGGAGACTGTAGTTCTGGGAGACTGTAGTTTTGGGAGACTGTAGTTCTGGGAGACTGTAGTTCTGGGAGACTAGTTTTGGGAGACTAGTTTTGGGAGACTGTAGTTCTGGGAGATGTAGTTTTGGGAGACTAGTTTTGGGAGACTGTAGTTCTGGGAGACTGTAGTTCTGGGAGACTGTAGTTCTGGGAGACTGTAGTTTTGGGAGACTGTAGTTCTGGGAGACTGTAGTTCTGGGAGACTGTAGTTCTGGGAGACTGTAGTTCTGGGAGACTAGTTTTGGGAGACTGTAGTTCTGGGAGACTGTAGTTCTGGTTGATGCTGGACCGTATTTACAGTGAGTTTTTCAAAGCACGGTAATCAAACACGGTTTTAGTGATCATTTTATCGTGATAAATGTAATCCCATTTTAATCGCGGTTTATCACTAAACCGGTTATCGTTACATCCCTAGTATTAATATTGGGGTTGTGCAAATCAAGATGCATAGAAATGGTTACTATTATATTTCCTTACCCAATCTGCCACTGATCTCTTTCACCAGCAGCTGAGACTGCTCCTGGATGGACATCAGCTCCCTCACCATCTGACACTGGGAGTCCATCTACCCAAGAGCATCACACCGAAGTTACCGTTTAACCAGATGATTCGAGCACAGAGGCTACAGCTATCACTAGGGCTGGGTATTGATTCACAGCTATCACTAGGGCTGGGTATCGATTCACAGCTATCACTAGGGCTGGGTATCGATTCGAATTTCAAGAATCGGTTCGATTCCGATTCACAAGGTTCAGAATCGATTATCTCGATATCGATTCGGTTAGTGTTTTTTTTTTGCTGTAACCTTAATTACATGACTGCCAAGTTATGCAACACATCAATACTAGGGCTGGGTATCGATACTGATTTCCAAAAATGAATGAATGAATGAATCATTGAATGAATTAATGAACTATTCATTCCTTCATTTATTCATTCATTCATTAAATAAAAGATCGATTTTGGGATTCATGAATCGATTCCGACTCATTTGATTCAGAATCAATAATAGATTTTTTAAACCCAGCCCTAGCTATCACCCCCCGTGATACTTACAACCATCTCCATCGTGTGCAGCAGGGGCTGCTGTCGACGCAGGACGGCGCTGTAGTCGGGTTTGCTCTGGATGAGCTGGCTCTGGGACGAGCGGGACAGACCGGCGCGGTCTAAGGGCACCCCTCTCTCCTGGCCCTGCTCCACACGTCTACAGAGGGACAGAGAGGAGAGCAGGGCTGCACATTTCAAAGAATTTCATTCATCGATGACTGTTAACCTTAACGAACGATAGTCGATTAATTGATAAGAACGTCCCGCGCTGGACTGAGCTTTGATCACTTCTTTTTTTTTTGTCTTCTTCCATTGTGTCGTTGAAATTTCCCAGCATCCCAATTAGCCTTCGCTACATGGCGTGGCGCCCTCATGTGCAGTCAGACCCTAAATCATGATTACATTTCACACAACTCCCGTTGATAACGTTCGTTCCCCCCAAAAAAGTTCTGTTCCATTAACAAGCAATTAATCGAGTAACCAAATCTTACGAGTAAATTCTTAATCGATAGTGGATTAACATCCCTAGAGGAGAGGGAGACATAATTACACTCGGTCCCAAGACAGAAGGGCATGTGATGCAGGGTCACCAGCGTCTTGTGACTGAAGCTGTGTTCGGAATCGCTCCCTATTCACTATATAGTGCACTATATAGGGCGTCAGCCATTTTGTTTGTAGTGTCCGAATTCTCCACGGAATTTTCGTTCCCTATATAGTCCACTATTTATTACCCACAATTCACCTTGATTTCCAGAGAACAGTGCATGTACCCTACATTTTCTCCGTTCCCTAGGTAGTTCACTACATGGTGAACCCTATATAGGGAATAGGGAGTGAGGGAACGAGGGAGCGATTCCGAACACAGCTCGAGTGTCAGTGTTGATCATGTGACATGCGCTCACCTGGCCAATTCATCTGCTTTACCACGGTGTTTCTCCAACAGGGACTCCCAAGACTCGTTCTCAACCTGCAACCTAGATCACACAAGGTAGAGAGACTTCGTCAGTAAAGGGACAGTTCACTCAAATCGGAGATGTTGAAATGCTGTAGTGTAAATGTACTGTACGTCTGTATGGCCTTCCGGACCTGCTCCATGGTCCTCTGCATCGCAGGGTCACTGAAGCCAAATAAAGTACAGTAAGTAAGAGGAAGAAGATTAGAGATTAATTATACAACGGTTAGTTCTGGTTCCTGATTCTGATTGGCTGGAAGCCATGTTAAAATACTTTGTAACACACACCTGGGACCGCATATCATTCAATTTTCAGTATTAAGCCTCCCATTTGATCCAATGCATTGTAGTTGTTATTGTTGCTTGGCAAGCCTTTTGTTAGGAGAACTATTTTGCTTGGCGGAATTGAGGGAATGATGCTTCGTTTTGAATAAATGTTAATATTTTACATTGCTGTGTGTTTATTTTACACTAATAGCTGTAGTAACCGTTGTATAAAAGCAATAAACCACTCGAGGCCGTGTGTTATAGTGATTTTATAACAGCTAGGGGGGTTTTAGGCACTCCGCTTCTAACAACGCCCCCTAACTGTTATAAAATCACTATAACACACGGCCTCGAGTGGTTTATTGCTTAAATATATATCAGTCAAAGAGCCGCAACAGAGCCTGACTGAGAAGACACACCAGAGGAACAAATGTTCTAAATGAGGAGCAGGAGTGTGAAGCAGGAGGTTAACCTCCAGTCCATTACCTGGGAGTGCTGTTTGGAGGGGGCGGATACTGCGGCGCACTGCCAATCTCCCGGGCCACCCGGCGCCATTCCTTCTGTATGGACTCCACTAAGACCAGGAATAAACGGAAATATGAACGTAGCACTCACACTTTATACATAAGAGGAATCATTTAATGTTATGATCCACTAAAACAAAAATACGCCCAGCAAAGTTAACAGGGGTTTCCCAGAGGCATCGTAGCGCTACGATGAACGCCGTAGCTTACGATGAACGTAGCGCTACGATGCCTCTGGGAAACTCAGCCCAGGATGGACAAATAAAGCTGTACTTACTTTGTGTTTGGAACGACTCCAGACAGGCACTGACTGAGGTGCGCAGAGAGTCTTGTGTTTTCTCTACAGCCAGCTAGTCAGACCAGGAGGAGATGGGATGAGAACAGTCAGAGAAATGATCTAATACTAGGGCTGGGTTTAAAAAAACGATTCATCGATTATGAATTGATTCTGAATCAAATGATTCATCGATCTTTTATTTAATGAATGAATGAATAAATGAAGGAATGAATAGTTCATTCATTCATTCAATGATTCATTCATTCATTCATTTTTGGAAATCAGTATCGATACCCAGCCCTAGTATTGATGTGTTGCATAACTTGACAGTCATGTAATTAAGGTTACAGCTAAAAAGAAACAGGTTTTAGTAACACTAACCGAATCGATATTGAATCGAATCGTGATAATCAATTCTGAACCTTGTGAATCAGAATCGAATCGATTCTTGAAATTCGACTCGATACCCAGCCCTATCTAATACACACATCTGTTTGTAAACCGACTGACTGGCCCAAGTGTGAACTTCAACTCACTCTCATAGCAGCCTCCATCAGCTTCTCCAGCCTCTCCTGCTCTGGTCTTGACGGGCTGATGGCCCTGCACAGAACTGAGACACAAGCCAGGGTGAGATTACAAGATGACACCAAATCACACAACCTCCACCTGGCTTCAGACTCAAAGCACAAGGTGCTCTGTTCACCAGGAGCATGGCGCCACAACATCAATCTTAATATCAGAATCTGAATTCTTTTTATTGCCATTTGTACTTGGGACGTACATAGGATTTTTTGTGTGACACGGTGGAGCCAACAATGGACCAGTGCAAGGCAAGGCAAGGACAGGACAGGACAAGACAGGACAAGACAGGACAGGCAAGGACAAGAAAGGACAGGACAGGACAGGACAGGACAGGACAGGACAGGACAAAATACATAGTGCAAAAACTAGCAACGCATTTGACCTCCAAAAGAGACTGAAGTAGTCGGTATAGAGCAAAAAATGGCAGGGGGCAGAGGAGAGAGTCAGAGGGCAGCCATGTTTATAAGGCTGATGGCCGTGACTGCGTCAAACAGTTGTAGTCTCTAACGAGCGCAGCCTCCTGCCAGAGGGGGGCGGTGTGAAGAGGCCGTAGCCCGGTGGGAGGGGTCGGTCGTGATTTTGATGATACGACCGAAGTAGTAAACAGAGAGAGCTTACGCCGGGAGGGGTTGGGGCAGGCGGGGAGGGAGCGCCGACCCCTGGTTGACCTCCGCCAGGATTTCCTCCGCGAGCTGGGGCTCAGAGGCGGGACGCCCGCGGTGTCTTCACCTCCCTCCAGGCTCCTCCCCTGAACCCCTCCTCCCTCCAGGCTCCTCCCCTGACCCCCTCCTCCCGCTGACTCCATGGGTTCATGCTCTGCGTCTAGCGGCTGGGTGGCGCGGGGGGGTGGAGAGGTGGTGCGGGGGGGAGGAGAGGTGGTACGGGGGGGAGGAGAGGTGGTACGGGGTGACTTCTGAGGAGGAGCTGGGCTCGGATCTCCAGAGCTGCCTCTTTTGAGTCCCTGAGGCTTGTCTTCCCGGTGAATCTATACAGAACGACAAAGCAATACGACTCTGTGGTGAGAGTGATTTCAGGATCCGTCGACTGTCTTGCTCGACTGGGAGCCAATATCAGTGTCACAGGTCTCACCGCGTCGCTCGTCAGTACCACCACCCTCACCTGCCCACGCTGGGGTCAATCTCCCATCCTCTGACTCGCCAACGCGCACAGCAACCTTACACAACCACCGTTTTAGCCAGCTACGTCACTGAAGAGCTAGCGATTCGAGGCTGAGGGTGGGTGGTATACTTAGGAGTGAGTTTAACCAATTTAACTTGGTTACATCGGTTGTGTTAACCCCCCCCCCCCCCCCCCCCACGCAAACACATCAAGACCCAGCACTTCAAAGATCTCAGCTGGCTAACAGTGGAAAAAAAGATCGGAGCACATTTCCCTGTTACTAGTACACAAATCCATAAACAATGAAGCCTCAAGCTATCTGACCAGTTATTTCACAAAAATTAAATAGATTAATTCTGTATGCACCAGAGCCAGTGAAGGTGATTTTGATATTTCTAGATATAGGATTCCAGTCGGGAAATTAACTTTTTTTTTTTTACATTCAGGCGCTGTTTTATGTAACACTTTGCACAGTGAAGTAGACCCATTCAAAATCTAGCTTTAAAACTGCAGTTAAGAAATGGATGATGGAAAACCTTAGATGTTTAAATGGGCTTTCTTGTTTGTTTTTTGACAGTGATAGAAGTTAACTAATTATAGTAGCCTAAAAGTTAGTCTAATGTAGTGTGGAAAAGTAATTGTATGTGTTCTGTGATTGTATTCAAGCGTTATTTATTATTTCTGAAACGTGTGCAGATGTGTTAATGCACATCAATGCACTTTACTATTCTGCCATGTTGTGCTGCTATTTGCCATGTTGCGCTTCTGCCCTGTTTTTAAACCCTGTTTTAATGCTGCTACTCCTCTTTTAAAATGCTGCTCAGTTTTAATCAATTGCACTGTAGTAGGCTATATATTAGATACGTTTATATGTAAATTTTATTATTATTTTATTCTTAGTATAGGACTATTATTATTAGGTTATTTGTATCGTACACTGCTGGTCCTGGGTACATGTTTCGTTTCACGTGTAAGCATGTAAATGACAATAAAGTGACCTTACCAAATGCTTGTATATAAGAGGACCAGCCTGGGAGTGAGTAGTTGACTTAATTGTGTTTTTATCCTGGACTGTTTGACGTGTATGTACAGCATTTCAGGGAGGTAACATGTGATATTTATGGTTGTTTAAGATCAATTCAAGCATCTTTCTGGTCTTACCTCGCCTTGAGAACCAGCAGCATCAGGGTCGCATCTGAAAACAAGATAATGATGTCAGGGGTTTAACATGTCAATGCAGATACCAAGGCAAGGCAAGGCTAGTTTATTTATATAGCACATTTCAGCCACAGGGCAATTCAAGGTGCTTTACATGAGACATTAAAAGCATTAAAACAAAAAGCAAGACATTATAGACATTTAAAACAAAAGGCAGGACAAATTAAAAGCATTAAAACAAAAAGCAAGTCATTATAGACATTTAAACAAAAAGCAGGACAAATAGAATAGAGGAATAAAAGTGACAGTGCAGTATACTGATAAACATAGCTCCTCTTAGAAAGCAGTGGCAAAAAGAAAAAAAGAAAAAGCCTAGTTAACTATATTATACGAATAACGTACAACTTAGCAAGCACTAGCTAGTTGTCGTGCAAGCTAAACTGGCTGCTGGCTAGCTAAGTTAGGCTATTTAGGTTAGTTAGCAAACTTTGAGTTGCCCATCACACGACGTTGGCAGAATGTTATCCACGATAATAAACAACTTCCTACAACTACAAATAATCTCTCAGAAGCGTTTAGAAGTGACGAAGCACCAGATATACCAGACCTGAGTGGATGTATTAAAACCGGGCTGGACACTTTTGTTCCAAGCTCCGCCATTTTGGAACCGAATCTGCCCGCGCTCAATCAAAACAAACTGACCCTCCCCATTCCACTGCTAAGCATGCCGGGAAATGTAGTTTAACCTCCCCGTTGATGACTCAGATTCAGTTATAGGATCCCAACAACTCTCCCCTTAGTCTCTACTCCATTGTGTTTATTAGCACACACAACCAGATAAGCATGGGTACCTCAGCAGGGAAAGGGTACGGGATTTGGCCAATTTCAAGTTATGTTACCAAGACCGGGTTCATTTTAACATACACATCTGTTTACTTGTGGAAGTGTGCTGTGCCAGGCAAACAAACTCGGTGATGGACCATGATAATCTTAGGGTTGTAGACTTGAGGCCCCTGTTGGTCGCAGCTAAGCATTTCTTTGTACATGGTTCCGTCATGTACTTATTACAAATAAAAAAAGATGTATTTTATTCATGTACCCCTTACCTTATACCTACTTGAGTAATGCAACCTATGCAGACACCGTTTTACCAATTACCTGTCCTGCACCCTGTCCTATGTCGTCTGCAACAGCATAGGCCTCAACGCTAGTCAAATTCCTAGTATGTGTGAACCATATACATGGCTAATAAACAGATCTTGAATCTTGAACATACCAGTTCATACGTAACTGCAATGTTATTACTCACTACATGCATCACTATGTAGTAGTTGCATAATATCACATTAAAGTGTACATTTACTTTGAGGAACATGAAAGAACTAATCAGAAACTGATCAATTGCAACACTTGTATTTTTTAAGTCTTTTATAATGTAAGAGATTTAATCTTTTTACAAAATCAAGAGAAGAAAAACAAAAAAAATTCAAACACTTCGCATTCCTCTTGCAGAATGCCCCTGTTGTGTTTCTGTGCAGTTCAAAATGGCTGAAACACAGTCTCACACTCCACACAATACTGCTGTCTTCTTGGCCTTTTGTATGAGGGGGAAGGGGGGGGGGGGGGGGTGAGGCAAGAGGGAGAAACGGGTGGGGGCGGGGCTTGTGAACCATCAAGAAAAAGATAATTTAGATACGTTATGTTAAAAGAACTGGGGAAGAAGGAACAGAGCAGGATGAGGAGAGATGGAATTAACGTCCAGGAGTGTGTGGTGCCGCCACGCCCATCTTGTGCGTATCACAGCAGCCATCATCACCACCCCCCCCCTCCCCCCTCAAAAGTCTCCTCCTCTTCCTGTACAGTCTGGCTGCTCGGGGCAGCGGTTCACTCGGGGCAGCTGTGGTACGATGGCGGCTCAGGAAGGCAGCGTCAAGGTTCCTTTGCCCAGCAGGAACTGCAGGATGCGGTCAACCAGCAGAGCGGCGACAAAGTCTACCACAAGCACCTGGGTGATAACTAGTTTGAACTGCATGGAGGAAAAGAGGGAGTTGATTAAAAAAAAAACAGTTAAAAACTGAAAATCTGTGATAAAGGGCAAGAAGGATAAATGTCGTACGAGTACACAATTACCTCAGATGGAATATCTACAAGAGCAAACTGTTCATTAAATTCGGGCGAGGACCCCATTAGAAGCCCCACGATAGCCAGCCCCGACAGGGCGATGCTCCACAGCAGAGGCCGGTTCTCGCTGAGAGACTCCATGAAAGGGTGTCCCTGTCAAACAGAAGCAGCTCGTCGTCAAACAGAAGCAGCTCGTCGTCAAACAGAAGCAGCTCGTCATCAAACAGAAGCAGCTCGTCATTAGCGGAATGCATCTTGCGGTTTGCAATTAATGGTAAATGGTAAATGGACTGCACTTATATAGCGCTTTAAAATGGCCTCTCATTCACTCTAATACACTCCAATACACTCGCTTTCCAAAGCCAAAGCGCTTTACAATGGCCTGTCATTCATCCATTCACACACACATTCACACACCAATGGCCTCAGCCATGCCATGCGGGTTCAGTGTCTTGCCCAAGGACACTTCGACATGTGGACAGGAGGAGGCGGGATTCGAACCGCCGACCCTACGATCATTGGACGACCCGCTCTACCACTGAGCCACAGCCGCCCCCAATTATACACACTAGTGACGTGGGAGGGTACCTTGTAGTTGATGGCAAAGGTAGCCATCTGCATGGCCATGGACATGATGTACACAGTGCTGTTGATAAGACTAGGCTCAAATTCTTTGTAGAGATCCGCAAACCGCTCTGCCCTGCAAGACAAAGAGACGTCCAATCAGGATGGACAACTGGACGGGTGGAAACAGATGATTGTTCTGTCATTTGAAATAGTGTGTGTGTGTGTGTGTGTGTGTGTGTGTTTGGTGTGTGTGTGTGCGTGCGCTCACCTAGGAGGACTTCTGCTCTGTGCCCCTTTGTACAGATACACCAGACTGCAGAAATGCACAGCGAACTGTAGCAGCACAGTCAACACGGTGTACAGGTTGAAGATGTTGGGTAGGGGCCTCTCTTTAGACAGGGTCTTCAGGGGCTGCGTCGGAAAAAAGAGAGGCTCATAAAAACACATTCCTTTAACAGCAATTATCACGGCAATTAGCAAGGATCAATCAATACAATTAAGCTTAGGGCTGCCGTTGTACGGTTGTCCAACGACACAAACAGAGCCTGGGCTGAGTTTCCCAGAGGCATCGTAGCGCTACGTTCATCGTAGCGCTATGATGAACGCCATAGCTTATGATGAACGTAGCGCTACGATGCCTCTGGGAAACTCAGCCCTGGTTTCCTCACACGTCTCCCTCACCTTTGACCTTGAGATGAAGAGGAAGCAGCCGGCGAGCAGCAGGCCCTGCAGAGTGGCCTGGAAGTCGCTGAACTTCACCCCCTCCAGGTAGAGCACCGACTGGCTGTACGCCAACACCAGCGCGTTCAGAGCCAGGATCTTGAACATCTGGAGGGTGGTCACCAGCGTGCAGCGGCCCTGCTTTATCACGTGGCAGACTGGACACGGACGGAGGGGGAGGAGGGGGGCAGTGGTTTAGATTAAGCGTCTAATGTGTGTGTGGAAGTGTGTTATTACTCACTGCATTGTATGTAGAAGTGTTATTACTCACTGCAGTGTGGAGACGTGTTATTACTCACTGCTTTGTATGTAGAAGTGTTATTACTCACTGCATTGTGTGGAGACGTGTGTTATTACTCACTGCTTTGTATGTAGAAGTGTTATTACTCACTGCATTGTATGGAGGACAGTTTGGAGGTAAAAGGCGCGGCGATAGAGGCATCTCCCAGTTTCACGACTTGTATCTGATCCTCTTCCAGCTCCCGTAACACTTGGCTAATTCTCTCCTACGACACGGCAAAAACACACAATGGTTGTAGCAAAACACACGGTCACCGCGTTTCACAGAACGCTAACGGCACCACACGGGGGGGGGGGGGGGGTGTGCGCTGTGTCTCCCGCACCTTCTGTGCAGCGAGCTGCTCCTCTCTCTGGGCCATCACCCTCTGCCTGGCCGCCCGGGAGCTGAGCTTGACCCCTGAACTTGTGACGGGGTGTGTGGGTCTGGGCTCGGCAGGGGGCGGCTCCTTCTCCCGCCCTCTCTTCCGTCTCTCGGGCATGCGCTCGGGGGCGTTGGCTAACAGAGCCACACCTGAGGGACGGCAGGGTGTTGGGGGAGGGTTAGCATGTTGCTACATCACTCAATGCTAATGAGGTGCTACATCACTCAGTGCTAATGAGGATTCATGTACAGCAACAAGATATGTGAATTAATTTTAACAGTTGACTCAAATCAAATCAAACTTTGTTTGTATAGCGCATTTCATACCCAGAAGCAACACAATGCGCTTTACAGAGAACAAGGGAGGTGGGCATACGACCCACCCCTACATATTCCAGAGGGAAGCAAAAAAACAGTTTCACCCAGGGGCCAGAAAAGTGAGCTGTAAAAACAGGAGTGCACAAATAGTAGCAGAGAAGTTTCCTACATGCTACATGACTCACCGATGTGGGCGTGTTTAAGCGCTCCGACGTCATTGGTCCCGTCACCACACATTAGAGTAACGTAGCCCAGCCCCTTTAGGCTGGTGATCACAAACTCCTGCGACGTAAAACGCAATCATCAGCAGGAAAACACAATCAGCAGGAAAACGCAATCATCAGCAGGAAAACACAAAGAGAAATACAAACAATAAGTAGAGGATGAAGCGCATCAAAGAGTCAATTCATTTTAAGGATGTGTAATAGCAATTCTGTCCCTCATGATGATACCTTATGGCATGGGTCGCAAATTTAGTATACCTCTCTTCCATTATTTATTTCAATTTTCTGACCTTTAAAATCACGTTTCATTAATAAAAACCATAGAAAATTCAACAACAAAAAAAGTTTCCCTTTTTTTTTTACCATCCCTCCGCGCCTCCCCTAAATTTCTTTGGGGCCCCCCAGGGGAGGCCCGCCTCACAGTTTGGGAATGCCTGCCTTATGGCATTTACTGCCACGTTTTCTATTATCAATGATTGTTTTGATTGACATTTCATTAACCTACATTTCCTCATTTTGATTTATTGAAATCAAATCAAACAATGTATGTTCCATACTCAAAGGCAACCAGGGGTTTTCCTGGCTCAGAATGGGTCTTTGGGGAAAACTGTGTTTTATTCTGAGTAGCCTACCAGCATATGTAGGCCTATATTCTTTGCTCAATCAATCAATCATGATTGATTGATTGATTGATTGATATATTCTTTGCTGATCTCGATTACTAGTGGTCCAAACCATGGACAATGCAAGAAAGAGGGATGGGCTGCACTTGAAACAAGCTATCAAACACATTTGGAGAGGATCTGAATTGCTATTTTTATTCTCAATTTGTAGCATTTTGGCACTAGTGATTTTCCTTTGGCTCAGGCTAGAATCTCTTTGTAGGACGCCAAAAAATCCTCTACGCAGCAAAAACCCTGCCAACACAATGCGCTTCCACAGAAGAAACTAGTCCTTTAAATTAGGAGTCTACTTAATATTTTTCTCTCCAGCCATCCCCCCCCCCCCTCCCCCCAGCCCTATCGAGACAGCAGGAAGAAAAGGAACCGACCTTCTGTTTGGGGCTGACCCTTGCGAAGACGCGCACGTGGGGTAGGAGGGCGTGGAGCAGCAGGGTGTCGCCCGACAGCCTGGCCAGCCCCTCCCCCGTCACGCACAGGTCGTACTGGCTGACGAACGACGACACGGAGGGGGGCGGCAGCGGCAGAGACACACTCCCGTCTATGGACTCCCACTGCCACTCGCCTGGAAGACAGAACACACTCAGTCCCACTACTAGGGCTGCACGATTATGACTAAAGATAATAATTGCGATTATTTGCTTCAAAATGGTCATTGCGATTAATATTTCAAAGTAATAGCTTTAGCTCTGCACAGTTTGCATATGACCTGCTTGGCTTGAGCGACATCATTTTTTCACTACTCATGGCTGCATACTCTTGTGACACTTGTCTTGACCTAATGCTATCTGTCTTCTCAGTGAAATTGCTGCGCACAGCGCACTCAGCGGGAACGCATGTGATTGCTGCACTTGAAACAAGTTATCAAACACATTTGGAGAGGATTTGAATTGCTTTTTTTATTCTCAATTTTTAGCATTAATTTTAGCTCTGGCTAAAATCTCTTTTGGGGGGCGCAAAAAAATCCTCTATGCAGGAAAAACCCTGGTCTTTGTACTGTCCTGTCCTCACCCTGTCCTATGTCGTCTGCATCAGCGTCTGCCTTAACCCTGGTCAAACTCCTAGCATGTGTGAACCATATCCATGGCTAATAAACAGATCCTGAATCTTGAACGTAACGTTGTCATCACTCATCAATAAGCCCGTAGCCTGACTCACCCTGGTTGGGTCCAGACTGCAGGATCAGTGTGTGCTCCTTCTGGATGAAGTGAAGCTCTTTGGCTACGTGGCACGCGGTCAGGGGGTTGTCACCTGTGATCATTACCACCTAACGGAGAGAGAGCAGTATTACATCTGTGTGTGTGTGTGTGTGTGTGTGAGAGTGTATATGTGTGTGTGTGTGTGTGTGTATATGTGTGTGTGTGTGCGTGTGTATGTGTTCAGGCGGCTTCCCTCACATGATGCGACGCCTCCTGGATCTCTTTGATGACCGCCTTGCTGTCGGTCTTGAGGGGGCAGGAGACGACCATGAAGCCGGCGAACTGCAGGTCACACTCCAACGCCTCGCGACTCACCTCCCGCACCTCACACACACACACGCACGCACACGCACGCACACACACACACACACACACACACACACACACACACACACACACACACACACACACACACACACACACACACACACACACACACACACACACACAGTTAAAAGTCGCTCAGCCAGCCAGTCCAGCATGGCCTGTCCACTACATGCGGAGACAGTGATGAGCTCCTGGGCTCCAGGGTCAGGTAGGTGACCTCCAGGGTCAGGTAGGTGACCTCCAGGGTCAGGTAGGTGACCTCCAGGGTCAGGTAGGTGACCCAGGTACCTGCTGGTGGCTGAGGTGACCCATCTCTTTGTAGCCCAAGGCCAGCACCCTGGCACCTTCGCGGGACATCTCTTTGTGCACCTTGTCATAGCTGGCCGGACACTCCGAGAACTGCAAAACATCGGTCACAACAGCGGCCATGACACCATCAGTATCAATGATCGTATCAATCAACGAACAGTATCAATGATCGTATCAATCAACGAACAGTATCAATGATCCTATCAATCAACGAACAGTTTCAATGATCCTATCAATCAACGATCAGTATCAATGATCGTATCAATCAACTAACAGTATCAATGATCGTATCAATCAACGATCAGTATCAATGATCGTATCAATCAACGAACAGTATCAATGATCGTATCAATCAACGAACAATATCAATGATCGTATCAATCAACGAACAGTATCAATGATCGTATCAATCAACGAACAATATCAATGATCGTATCAATCAACGAACAGTATCAATGATCGTATCAATCAACGATCAGTATCAATGATCGCATCAATCAACGATCAGTATCAATGATCGTATCAATTAACGAACAGTATCAATGATCGTATCAATCAACGATCAGTATCAATGATCCTATCAATCAACGATCAGTATCAATGATCGTATCAATCAACGAACAGTATCAATGATCGTATCAATCAACGAACAATATCAATGATCGTATCAATCAACGAACAGTATCAATGATCGTATCAATCAACGATCAGTATCAATGATCGTATCAATCAACGATCAGTATCAATGATCGTATCAATCAACGATCAGTATCAATGATCGTATCAATCAACGAACAGTATCAATGATCGTATCAATCAAGATCAGTATCAATGATCGTATCAATCAACGATCAGTATCAATGATCGTATCAATCAACGAACAGTATCAATGATCGTATCAATCAAGATCAGTATCAATGATCGTATCAATCAACGAACAGTATCAATGATCGTATCAATCAACGAAGTATCAATGATCGCATCAATCAACGAACAGTATCAATGATCGTATCAATCAATGAACAGTATCAATCATCGTATCAATCAACGAACAGTATCAATGACACTACTGATCCTACACCGGGTTAGCCAATGTAGGAAGTAGAGATGTAACGGTATGAAAATTTCACATTATGATTACAGTGATCCAAATTATCATGGTTATCAGTATTATTGCGGTATTGTTAAAATGTGCTGAAAATGTTCAAAAACTACTGATACACACACTGAAATCATTTCACCAAGTTTTATATGAAAAAGCGTCTTGGAGACTTACTAACTTTAGTTGATGTTGGACAGTATTTATAGTGAGTTTTTCAAAGTGCGGTAATCAAACTTTGGTTTTAATTCAAATTTTATCGCGATAAATTGAATCACATTTTATCGCGGTTAATCATTATACCTGTTATCGTTACATCCCTAGTCAATCAATCCATCAAAGCTTTATTTGTATAGCGCATTTAATACCCAGAGGCAACACAATGCGCTTTACAGAGAACAAGGGAGGAAGGAAGCATGGATGTAGTGTATTAGTGGATGTAGGATGTAGTGTATTAGTGGATGTAGGATGTAGTGTATTAAGTGGATGTAGGATGTAGTGTATTAAGTGGATGTAGGATGTAGCGTATTAAGTGGATGTAGGATGTAGTGTATTAAGTGGATGTAGGATGTAGTGTATTAAGTGGATGTAGGATGTAGTGTATTAAGTGGATGTAGGATGTAGTGTATTAAGTGGATGTAGGATGTAGTGTATTAAGTGGATGTAGTGTATTAAGTGGATGTAGGATGTAGTGTATTAAGTGGATGTAGGATGTAGTGTATTAGTGGATGTAGGATGTAGTGTATTAATGGATGTAGGATGTAGTGTATTAAGTGGATGTAGGATGTAGTGTATTAAGTGGATGTCGGATGTAGTGTATTAAGTGGATGTAGGATGTAGTGTATTAAGTGGATGTAGGATGTAGTGTATTAAGTGGATGTCGGATGTAGTGTATTAGTGGATGTAGGATGTAGTGTATTAAGTGGATGTAGGATGTAGCGTATTAAGTGGATGTAGGATGCAGTGTATTAAGTGGATGTAGGATGTAGGATGTAGTGTATTAGTGGATGTACAGTACCATTCCCCTGAGTGTCTCTGGAGCCCCTTTCACAGTGGAGATGTAGCAGAGCTCAGTGGAGCCCAGCCTCTCGTAGGAGGCCAGGACGGACATCCTCTTAAGAGCGCTGGCGAAGTGGAACCGCTGGTGGATCTTCAGTCCCGGCGTCTTGATCCCTCGAGCGAACGCCTTCTCATCTGGACGCAGGGAGACTCAGGTCAGACGGGCACGCGGGCGGTGATGGCACTAAGTTTAATTAATTTCGGCACAGACAACCACCGCCGCCACCGAGGAAGACAGGACACGCGCGGCGGACGCGTGGGCGTGGTTAAAAGAGAGTTTACCGCCGGCTTGAGCTGAGCCACCTGGAGGTTTTAGGTTAGGGCGACCGCCGTACCTTTAGTGAGGGTCCAGTCCGCAGCGGTTAGCATGGCTTTCTCCAGCGGGTCACCAACCAGCTGCCCGTCGTCCAGCGTGACCAGGGAGTGACACGTGGCCACCACCCGATGAGTCTCCACGGGGATCTCTGAGACCGGCATCACCTCCTTCCCCTCTCTGTGAGGGACACACACGCACGCACGCACACACACACACAGACACACACACACACTCGCACACACACGCACACACACACGCGCACACACACACACACACACACACACACACGCACGCACACACACACACACACACACAAACAGAAACACACACAAAGACACACACACACACGCACAGACACACACACACGCGCACACACACACGCACAGACACACGCACAGACACACACACACACACGCACGCACACACACACACGCACACACACACACACACACAAACAGAAACACACACAAAGACACACACACACACACAAACACGCACACACACACAAAGACAAAGACACACACAAAGACAAAGACACACACAAAGACACACACAAAGACAAAGACACACACAAAGACACACACACACACACACACAAAGACACACACACACACACACACACACACACACTGTCACTATCCGCAGGAGTGAACACTGAGACGCACGGATACTGACAATGCTACCGATTCTTCAGCAGCGCTGTCGGGTTTATTTTGCTCGCCGTCTACCGGGCGAATGTTCCCGGCGTGACGGGGGGGTCGTACCTGAGGCCCGCGACCCCACGCACCACCAGGCTGTCGCTGGTCAGAGTGCCCGTCTTGTCGAAGCAGCACACCTCCACCTTCCCTGCAAACGGGATCCTGAAGGGCTCCGTACAGAACACATCTGAGGAAGAAGGAGAAGAGAAATGTTTAAAAATGAAAGACAGTAAAGCCTAATTTATGCTTCTTGAAAAGTGTCACTCAACAAATGTCGCTAGACCAAAAAAAAAAGTGTCGCTCGAGTAAATGTAGCATTTATGCTTTGTCGTTTCTATGGCAACAATCAGCCGTGCGCTTGTCATTCTGTTGCGCGTTTGTTGTTGTTCTGAGAGAAGCGGCTTTCTGAGGGAAAGAGTTTAATCTGAGGTAAAGAGGTTATTCAGAGAGTGGTTTTCATTGTGGTTTGTTTTCATTCTTTTCTGCAGTACTTGGGCATCTCTGAAGGGGCAGTGATGAATTATATAGACGGGATATCTCCTCACAAGCTGGGAGAGACGTTCCTCTACTCCTTCCATGACAGCCAAACGTCAAATGACACCAAAACTAAAACAAGGCTGTGGAACAAGCATATCCATGACAACGCACGAGCATTCTATCCAGCTATCCAATCACACTTGAGCGACAATATGTGACGGAGTCAGTGACATAAAAAATGTTGGTGCGTGACAGCCCTCGGCGACTTTTATTTCACAAAAAAGTGTGAAGTCAAAGCGACAGTTTTAAGTGTCAAGCATAAATTGGGATTAAGTCAAGTCACATAACACATCTTTTCCACCAACGTCAACCACTACACACACAGACACAGACACAGACACAGACACACACACACACACACACACACACACACACACACACACACACACAGACTCACAGAGCTTGGCCAGGGCGATGAGGGAGGTGTTGACCGCCAGAGAGAGCTCTATGGGAAGCTCGGGTGGGACCACAGAGGTGAGGATGAGGGTGCACTCCAGAAACAGCTTGTACCTGTTCCTGCTCAGGTCCTTGGTCCCTGGGGGGGGGCAGACCACGAACATAAACACCGGGAATTATGGGAGTCTGCTCGCGACCTCGGGCTATTAAACATGAGGTCGGTCGACGAGTCATCGTGTTAAAGACCAACTGTGTGGAAATGGTGACCGAGCTTTGCGAAACAACAACTCACCTTCTACCCACACGTAACCAGCAGCAGCGATGGCGAACACCAGGAGGAAGAGGATGAAGATGAAGGTCTCCAGATTGTTGGCTGTGACTCTCTTCACTCCGAAGAGGATGGTGCGGAGCAGTTTACCCTGAAGGCAGAGACGGTCTTGGTGTTCAATAGGGATACTAGATTTTTCACTACAAACATCAAGACAGTTGAAGATAAAACAATCGAGGTTCTCTTCGTTTACGTTCAACAGGGTAAATCAAGGAAGGCCAGAGAGCTAAACGAGGAGTGGAAACATTCTGGGCATCTCCCTACTTGAGAGGTGTAGAATCCAGTTCTCAACACGTAGGCAACACAGCCGTTGTCCACCGCTGCAGAGAGAAGAGATCGATGTCAATATCAATATAGAATATCATTTTGGTGGGTGGGGGCGGGGGGGGTGCACCCTTCTCCACTGTATTATTTAGAAAAGTTCTCCTTCTACATATAAATATTTCTAAAATAAAATTTAAAAAACAAAAATATTTCTAAAATAAAATTTAAAAATGAATAAATATATCTTAAATAAAATAAATAAACAAATAAATATATCTAAAATAAAAATAAATAAACAAATAGATAACTAACGTTTGAGTCCAGCACTGGCTTTGAGAGGGGGGCTGTGCTGGACCACCTTGGTCCCGCCAGAGATGATGTGAAGTCGGGAGTCTGCTTGCAAGTCCAGGATTCTCTCTGGGTCCAGGTCCTCCACTGGCTCCTGGATACACATTAGACACCTTTATGAACCTTTATGAACCTTTAAGAACTTATGAATTTTTCGGACACTACAAACAAAATGGCTGACGCCCTATATAGTGCACTATATATAGTGAATAGGGAGCGATTCCGAACACAGCTCTAGTCTGACCTTCATCTGGGGAACGGACTCTCCGGTCAGCATGGCCTCGTCCACTATGCAGCGACCCCTCAACAGCAGCACGTCACACGGAACCAGGTTGTCCTGAGGGGAACGTCCTGGAGGAAGAGAGACACGGGCGCACGCCGTCAAACTAACGCTTGAGGACAGAACACCGACGACAGAGGGGGAACCTTACCTATTGAGACGATGTCCCCGGGGACAATTTCGTCGCTGGACACGGGCCTCCACTTCCTGTTTCGATAGACCTGTCGGAAAACATGAAGTTCATGAATGACCTATGACCCCCTAAAGAGCAAAAGGGTTTAAATCAGTAAGTGTCAGAAAACATGTACATGCTTGCTTAGTTATAATTATGTTTTTAGCCTCTCTTACTCTGAAATGTAATTTAATGTAATGTATTGCTTTATAAATGTTCTTAGCTGGTAGACAAACATACTCCAGGAGTTTGCTCGATCGCCTTGTTGAGAGAGGTCAGGGAAGAATTTTTACAGCTCACTTATCTGGCCCCCGGGTGATTACTGTTTTTTTGCTTCCCTCTGGAATATGTAGAGGTGGGTCGTATGCCCACCTCCCTTGTTCTCTGTAAAGCGCATTGTGTTGCCTCTGGGTATGAAATGCGCTATACAGTACAAATAAAGCTTTGATTGATTGATTGATTGATTGATTGATTGATTGATTGATTGATTGATTGATTAGCGTCGGCCTGGGAGACCCAGGGTCCGAGTCTAAAGTACGGTTTGTGAGTTTGTGAGGTGGAAGTAAAGCGTGAGACCGTTTACCTGGATCATGTAGGGTTTGTGAGTTTGTGAGGAGGAAGGAAAGCGTGAGACCGTTTACCTGGATCATGTAGGGCTTGTTTCCCATGCGGCGGATCTCTGACATGTTCCTCATCTGCTGCTGAACGAGAGACGCTTCGAACGCCACCAGCATGAAGAGGGTGAAGACGCTGTAGTACCAGTACTCGTCCAGACACCACAGACCCACGCAGAACACCTGCCAGGCACACACAGTCCCTTCATATCCTTCCACCCGGAACACAGTCCCTTCATATCCTTCTACTCATATCCTTCCGCCATTGTTGGGTCAACACCAGTCACAGCCGACCACACCATAGTTTACCTTTAGGTTTCTGGAGTACTATAACTTAATGCGGAATCAACGTGTGTGTTTGTGTGTGTGTGTGAGAGAGAGAGAGAGAGAGAGAGAGAGAGAGAGAGAGAGTGAGAGAGAGAGAGAGAGAGAGAGAGAGAGAGAGAAAGAGAGAGAGAGAGAGAGAGAGAGAGAGAGTGAGTGAGTGAGTGAGTGAGTGGGTGAGTGAGAGAGAGAGAGAAAGAAAGAGAGAGAGAGAGACATCTGTTCTTCACTTGTCTCACCAAAACACACTCTCACACGCGCACACGCACACACACACACACACACACCAAAGGTCATACAAACCTGGAACACAAAGAAGGGAGCAGTGGCCCTCTCTCTGAAGAGCTCCAGGAAGTCCGGCACCATCATCTCGGCGCGGTTCGTGCCGTAGCGTTTCTCTGCCGCCCGAAGGTCCGCCTCCTCCTGGTAGCCACGCCACGCTTGGAAGAAGCCCATTGGCTGGCTCACGGGGAACGCCACTGGCAGGAAGTGCTTCTTCTCCTTACTGTCGAAGATGTACCGGATTTTCTGAAACTCGAAGGACAAGATACCCTCGCCGTTCTCATCCTGGCACGCGGAGGAAGAAAGGAGGAGAGGATGCGTTTAGAATAACCAACACAAAACAGCGTAAGGACAGAAAGCCTCACTCCAATCACACCGCCCACAGCATCATATCACCCAGAGCAGTCTGATCAACGAGCGGATGGAAGAGCAAAGCCAGGTGACGGACGCTGTAGAAGGCTAACTCACCTGGTCCCTCTGGAGTGCTACTAGCTCAGCAGAACCGTTGTTGGGGGTGGGTACAACCTTAGCCAGAGTGGCCTTGTCCGGGTCCGGCTCCTGTGTGCACAAATTTGCAGGTGAGCGGTTCACATGCGCTACAATCTGTTAAACACAGACGATGAAGTCAACAGGATTCCCACACAAATCAGCAACTCTGGCCTAAAATCATCTTTAAAGCACACACGTTTAATGGTGAATATTAAATGGGAAACAATGGCACAGTCCCATTCCACGTTATGCGACCATATTTCACTTTACCTTAGAACAGGTGAGCCAGCAGTGCGCGTGCACGGACCAATAGCCGGACAGCGCCGTCAGGACGTGCGCGATCCCGATGGCGGCGAGACACAGCAGGCCTGCCTCCGGATACTCCGAGGCTCCATACACCCCGAGCCACAGATACAGCCAGCCCGGGTACAGCACACCCAGGAAGGGCAGAACGGTGCCGTGTAGTAGCCGGGGCCTCCGCCTGTAGAGCGTCACCGAGCTCACCAGCTCGTCAGCCCCGGTCATGTCCTGGTTAGGGTTCATAGAGGAGGGGGCCATTTGCAGCTCCTCCGGCCCCTGAATCCCGTCGCTTACCCCATCCCCGTGGTTCCTAGCTTCATTCATTGTTAGGCCCTCTTTCTCCGGGCCCCCCTGTCCCAAACCTCGCCCTTGCTATTGCTGTTGGAGATGAGATTGTGCCTCTCTGTCCAGTTCGGGTCCGGTGTTCAGGTCCAGTTTTCTGAATCGCTCGCTTTCTCGAGCAGCTGCTTCCGTGTACGTCAGCACGTACGATGACGCAATATCAGACTCCTCCCTGTCCATTGGTGTTAGATACATTGTAACATTTGTTTAACATCAATATCACACACATTATATAGGATCATCAATAAATAATGTATTTTAAAAAACGGGGGTTGAATAATTAGACAAAATAAGGCATTGGGATTTCACATTACCGTCTATTTCTCCTTTAAGAAGTTGACGCACAGCAACAGCTATGATTGGCAGTTCATCTGGACCAATGAAAAAGGAGATCATGGCAGAACGCAATATCCCGTCCTATCTCTTATAAGGTGGGTGTTGACGGTAGTAAAACACACATGTTTTATTAACCTTGGCCGCAGTGTTTTGAATAAACCACCGCTATTGCAAACATGTAAGTTATCTTTATTCACGATGCAACGCATGAATTATTGTTGTAATATGTAAATTATTTTTTGAACTACCTTCACAAATCGTTGAAAGACCGGTGTTCATTCATTTTGAATAAGAGGGGAAAGCATGGGGTTGGTAGCCTGGCTTCTTGAAACTCACAGTTGCTTTCCAATTCCCAAGGGACGTTATAAACGGACGTAGATCAAAAAACCTCTGGACACAATTTGATAGATCTACAACAAATCAGCGTAAATGCGTCCTCTGTTCCGTCATCTTATTAAACCCGCCCCATTTTAGATAAACGGTTGTGATTGGCACGAACAGATTTGTGTTCGAGCGGATTCCGTTAGAACGGTTGGATGTCCAGACTGATCTGCGGAGTGTGATCGAATGTGATCTCGCGAGATCAGGCTGGCGACGCCAGGCTACGTAGGGGCAGCGTCATATAGGTTCTGGGTAGGGGGACTTGGTAATCAAATCATAATCTGACAAGGTTTGAAATTGGTTTTGCTCTGATTGTGTCGTCCTTCAGGGAGGTCGCTATGGAGATCACTACACGGTATTGCCATAAAGAGATGGAGGCGTATGGCGCGTGCGTGGCCTCCCATCCATCAACATGGCAGAGTCAGTGTCAAGAGCTGAAGATGAAAGTGGCACAATGTACATCCTCATCGTAAGGTCATCTATCGTTAGAGCATCTTTGGTTTACTCACACGCTGTCAGTCTGTGCTCTATCTCCCTACATGCTCTCTGCCTCTGATATTTCTGTAGGCCAGTGATCCAGAAGATCCGGTCAGACTGTGCTAAAGAGTTCACAGACTTCGAGGACTGCCTACGCAAGAACCAGGACACACCCACCTCCTGCTCGCCACATGTAGCACGCTTCATCGGCTGTGCCGAGACCGTTGACCTGACTGGAGTTGGTAAGTTCACCGGCACTTTTAACATAGATATCAAGACAGATTATGGCTTATGTTGTCCAGTGTTCATGGACTGTGTGTGTGTGTGTGTGTGTGTGTAGGGCTGGGTATCGATTCGAATTTAAAGAATCGATTCCATTCCGATTCACAAGGTTCAGAATCGATTATCACGATTCAATTCGATTCGATTCAATATTGATTCGGTTAGTGTTAGTAAAACCTTTTTTTTTTTTTTTCTTTACTGTAACCTTAATTACATCACTGCCAAGTTATGCAACACATGAATACTAGGGCTGGGTATCGATACTGATTTCCAAAAATGAATGAATGCATGAATGAATGAACTATTGAATGAATTAATGAATTAATCATTCCTTAATTTATTCAATCATTCATTAAATAAAAGATCTATTTTGGGATTCATGAATCGATTCTGAATCATTTGATTCAGAATCGATTAATCGATTTTTTTTAACCCAGCCCTATGTGTGTGTGTGCGTGTGTGTGTGTGTGTGTGTGTGTGTGTGTGTGTGTGTGTGCGGTGCGCTTACGCTTTCCCTGTCTCTCTCTCAGCAGTGGATCCAGTCCCTCAGACTTCATAGAACCTGTGAACATCCTGGTCTGTGTTGACCTCTACAGGAAACAAGCCAGTCTCTCCGCCGGATCAGGAAGTGAACTCATTCACTGAGATCTACTTGTCGACGGGACTCCTGTCTGATTCAGGACATCCTCTATAGAGCACTTGCAGATACTGTGAATCACAACGGTGTCCATTTTGACTGACTTTCTCATTAATTTGGGCAAAAATATAATCAAAGTAACACCATTATGAAGAAATGTTATTTTCTACAGTCCCAAACAGCCGTATGTAATGAACTTTCTTGTGTGAGTGTTGTATGTGGTGTACATGGATGTGTGTGTGTGTGTGTGTGTGTGTGTGTGTGTGTGTGGCTCTCGTGAATAGTATCATTACTTACGGCTATCCTATGAAGTTGTGCGCTACTTCAGTCTACCCCCCCCCCCACACACACACTCCCTTTCCTCAGGTTTGAGTCATAGTATAATATTAAACCCTGGAATGTGCGATATCTCTCCCACACATCTCTCCTGGCTACACACTGACTGAGGGAGAGAGAGCTGGAGTGAATGGGAGACCGTGGGGGCGGTCGTGCTTCGTCATAATCAGTCTGACTGTAGAGAGAGGGAGGATGTTGAGTTATGAGTCCTTTGACTACTATGCAGAACAGTGCCTTTCTGGTTCAGTTATTAAAGGCTACGTAGGTTAGGGTTCGCTACTCAAGTGTAAAGATTCTTCTAAAGCAATGTGATATCTCCCGTTCGTACTTGAGAAAGGGAGGTCTTACATCACCACACACAAGCTTAGGATGAAGAATGTAGCAACAGTTTGGTTTCCTGGGTGAATATACTAATTTATATTAAAGAAATAATGACAAAATACGGTCATATCTTCCACTGAGAGTCACGTAACAAGAAGAAAACATCTCACAGATGTCAGATCACAGCTTTCAGGCGGTATTCAACCTAACCAGATTTCCTCACATTCACTTGAAAAGTACAACACAATAACTTACTTTCACAGAAACTCTACTCTGTAAATGATGTGCTTCTTTCAGTCAGTAATCCAAAAAGGGTGTTTCCATCCCAGATTCCGTGGTGAGTTTGGTCCCAGAAAATTGGATTTAAGAATAACAGCCATCAGATGTTTATGTCCAGTGTGACTCTTTATAATGTACTTTACGACTGTAGCACAAATACTGTAGGATACATCATGCAACAACAAATAATTGAACATCACCACATAGGAGCAGGTACAAAATATCAAACAACATGATAACATTGAATGTAAAGAAGTGTTTAGAGACGAATAATAATTACAGTGACTCTACCTACACCATATAGGCTAATGCAGTATTAATTCTAACCACAGTAATATTTTTTTTTACATTAGAACACAACATTGTGTATGATGACTTTTGTATTAGAGACCTACAGTATTTTAGTATTCAACAACTAAGTTATAATGAATCCTTCACAGTATAAAATAATGAGCAACACAAAAAATCATTTACACTTTCTTTTACACAACCCTGTTTCCATAAGGCTCTTAAAGTGATCCTGTTACACAGCCTACACCAACCTGATGTTTTATTATATCGTCTAAATTATGGGTCGACAAATTAAAACAAATCTTAGGTTATGATCGTAAAATAATTTCCTGTGGAACACTGGTCAAAACCTTTTGAGAATTTAAACGATCGAATCATCGGCCATCTTTGTAGTCCTATGCACACCATCTGAGTCCGTGCTCAGGTAGGATAAACACACACACTAACCTGAGAGCAAAGTCTACACCGACTCACACACTCCAGTCCTTCAAATACAATACAATAACTAGTCACTAAGTCCCTGTTAACCAGCTACTGTATACACATGGCGCTCCGCTCCATCCCTCCAGAATCCACTCCTACTGGGCTGCGTTTCCCAGAGGCATCGTAGGCGTAGCTTACCTACGGCGTCCACCGTAGCGCTACGATGACCCCATGACCCCTGGGGAACTCCGCCCTGGTCCATAACCCTACAGTGGGGAGTTCTAACTCTCAAGCTTGTTGTAACCCTTCTGGTATTCATGCGCTCACTCTCGTTAATCCTGCCAAGACTCCCTCCAACCCTGTGGACACAACAAGTTAATGAGGGAAACACTCCCTCGGCTAAATGACCTCTAGCACTCCAAATACGATGTTCGCACTCTGTACCGCGCATATCAAGATGATTTGGTTTGTCTAGAAAGCACAAATGGGTCAGATCACACCAAAGCATGAATCGTAGTATAAGTAGCAACGTTTTGACCACAGGAGATATGGAGACATCATGACATCCAAAACACCTTGCTTGTCTTTTTTCATTGTCTTGATATTGACCATTTTCCTGTCATACAGTAGCATGTCCGATAGATCATAAATACAAGTCAATGACAGTTATTTTATATTTTCTGTACATTCCAGTCGATTATGAATCCAGCGTGTGATTCCTTAGCGAATGCTGATTCATACGGACGAATTGAAGTATTAAGACGGGTTTCAATCTTGTCTCCTGCATGAGGAGAAGTTGAAAACAATTAATTGAATGTCACAATTGGGATATTCAGCAGTCTCTACGTGGTGTGGGATTGTGGTCTTCCAGGCATAACCTCATTAGCTGCTTTTCTGAGAGGTGGTGGTTCAGGGGCTGGGGTCAGGGGTCATTGGGGTCAGGAGGTGAAGTAGGAGTTCTGCATGGAGTAGAGACGGTCGATGGGGTTTCCCACCCTCCCTGTCAGGAGCCCGCCGTCCGCTGTTGCCAAGAGACAGTCGCCGAGGTGACTAAGGCTTCCGTCACTGTCCAGGTCGTGGAAGACTGTCTCTGAGTCTGAAGGAGAAAGACAGAATTTGTGTCCATGCATTCGTGTGTGTGTGTGGGGGGGGACTACATGAGAACTATAGAGATGATAGACAGACATTTGAAGTCCTTTAAACTCTTTCCCCTGCGTACCGACCATGAATGATTTGAATGAATGAATGATTTATTTTCGGTCCAGTCCAAGTGCTTACTTCTAACAACTGATCATACAATCAATCAATCAATCAAAGCTTTATTTGTATAGCGCATTTCATACCCAGAGGCAACACAATGCGCTTTACAGAGAACAAGGGAGGTGGGCATACGACCCACCCCTACATATTCCAGAGTAACAACAGAACAAGTACAAGTAACAACATAGGGATAGCCTACATTTCAATTATTACTATTATTATGATTATTATTATCTTCGGACGCGCAACTTAAATTGCATTCCTTTGCGAGTCAAAACGAGTGCACCCGGAAGTCATTCACATGCGGATATCACCGCGCCCTGGAGGTCATGCGCCCTCGTGACCCTCCGCTCTCGTGAGGACTGCGCCCTAAAAGCACGACGCGAGTCTTACCGTAGGCGTGGAGCTGCTCGTTGGGCAGGTGCGGGGGGGTGAGGCCGTGACGGAACGGCTCGCCTCCGTAGATGTTGGGGTCCAGAGCCAGAAGCTGCTGACGGGGCAGCGACGGGTACGCTAACAGCCCGTCCAGACCGTGGCTACTGGAACCGTCTGTGAGAAGAAAGGACATTCTTCAGTCCTTCTCTCCTCAAACCTTCTCTCTCTCCCGCCCTCCCTGTGTGTGTGTGTGTGTGTGTGTGTGTGTGTTTCTCTCCTACCCTCGCTGTCGTCGTTGCTCTGCCGACCCCCCCTGCTCGGCCCTCTCCTGCCCCCCCCCAGCTGCTCCTGCTCCTGTTGTTGTTGTTGTTGCTGCTGCCGACGGGCGATCTTCTTCATCTGGAACGCAAGAACACTCTGGAGAGGCCGATAACGCGCGTGTGTGTGTATACGTGTGTGTGTGTGTACGTGTGTGTGTGTGTGTAAATGGTAAATGAGCGCGTGTGTGTGTGTACGTGTGTGTGTGTGTACGTGTGTGTAAATGGTAAATGGACTGCACTTATATATCAAAAACGTTTTACAATGTCCTCTCATTCACCCATCCACACACACATTCACACACCAATGGCGTGTGCTATTAACCTAGTGAAACCTGCTCATTGGGAGCAATTCAAGGTTCAGTGTCTTTGTCCAAGGACACTTCGACATGTGGACAGGAGGAGGCGGGATTCGAACCGCCGACCATACAATCATTGGACGACCCGCTCTACCTCCTGAGCCACGGATGCCCTTGTATGTGTTTTCAGGTTGGCAAAAAGTGTCTCACCTTCGCTCTCTGGTTCTGGAACCAAACTTGCACGACCCGCACCGTCAACCCGGTCTCGGCAGCCAGCGTCTCTCGAACCTGCAGTGAGTAGAGATATGAAACTTACTAACTTAAGAAGGGAAGGGTAGGGGCGCCCCGGTAGCTCACTGGGTAAGGTGCGCCCCATATGAAGGCTAGTCCTTCGCGCGGGGGACCAGGGTTCGATTCCCGGCTTGGGTCCTGTTCCGCATGTCCTCCCCTCTCTCTCTCACACGTTTCCTGTCTCCCTCGAGCTGTCCTGTCCCATTAAAAAAGCTGAAAAGCCCTAAAAAATATCTTTAAAAAAAGAAGGGAAGGGTAGAGGAGAGAGAGAAAGAGAGAGAGAGAGAGAGACTGGTGTGCTCACCTTTCTGCAAGGTTTGGAAGACACCTCGAAAGAGGCCTTGAAGGCCCTTCGCTGCTGTGTGGTCAGGATGGTTCGTGGGCGTTTTGAGCGTTTGTGCTCCTTCCCCTCGTCCCCCCCCTTCCCTCCGACGGAGCCGCCCCCACCGTCCTCATCCTCACTCTTCACTGAGGGGGATGAAGACAAAACACATTGAATTCACAGTAGGCTATATTAACGGTAAAAATGTAAAAAGCTGTCATTGCTACAGAACAGTGAGCATAATTCCTGGTGTGTTGCAGATCGATCGATCAGTCAATCAGTCAATTAATCAAGTAATCAATTAATCAATTAATCAATTAATCAATTAATCAATTAATCAATTAATCAATTAATCAGTTAATCAATCAATCAAAAATATTTATATAGCACATTTAAACATGACTTTTGTCAACCAAAGTGCTGTACATTTGAAAATACAATAATAATACACAATAATAACAGACAACAGTCAGCGTCAGTTATACAAATAGACACAGGACAACAAACAAGTCACAAATTTAAATGAGTCAATGGAGGGGGCAGATCTGAGGGAGGTGGGGATGCTGTTCCACAGTTCAGGGGCTGCAACAGCAAAGGCGCGGCCCCCCCTAGGCTTGAGATTAGACCCCCGGACCACCAGGAGTCCCTGATTGGCTGATCTGAGGGACCTGATGCTGGAGTAGGTGGATAGCAGGTCTGAGGTGTAAGAGGGGGCCTTTCCATGTAGGGCTTTAAAAACAAACAAGAGAACCTTCAAATCTACTCTGTAGGGAACCGGAAGCCAGTGAAGCAAGGCAACGACAGGGGAGATATGAGCCGTGTTCGGAATCGCTCCCTATTCACTATATAGTGCACTATATAGGGCGTCAGCCATTTTGTTTGTAGTGGCCGAATTCTCCATTTATTACCCACAATTCACCTTGATTTCCAGGGAACAGTGCATGTACCCTACATTTTCTCCGTTCCCTAGGTAGTTCACTACATGGTGAACCCTATATAGGGAATAGGGAGTGAGGGAACGAGGGAGCGATTCCAAACACAGCTATGGTCTCTCTTCCGGGTGCCTGTCAACAGTCTAGCAGCAGCATTTTGGGTTAGGGTTAGGGGTTAGGGTTAGTGTGGTTAGGGTTAGGGTTAGGGTTAACCCATAACCCATCCCTCAGGGATGACTGACTGAGTTGCAGTAGTCGGGAGGAAATAAAGGCGTGGATAACCCAGAGAGGGATCAGCGTGTGGAGCTGTCCCTCACCCGACTCGGTGGGGGTGGGGCTAATGGCGGCGAGCATCTCTCTCTCCTTCTCGTAGTCGCCGCGGCAGAGCAGCTGGCCCTCCTTCAGCACGAACTCGTCCCCGCGCTGCAGCCGGCGCTCGCACTCGCAGCAGCTGAAGCAGCCCAGGTGGTACACCTGGCCGTGCACGCGCATGATCAGCTCCGAGCGGCCAATCACCTGCAGGCACGCGCTGCACTTCCTCACAAACAACCTGGAGAGACGCACAGACAGACACGTGGGAGATTGAAAGAAAAAAGCATAAAAACATAGAGTAAACAAGATGACAAACATAGAGTAAACAAGCTGAAAGGATGAACACGAGATATTGAAAACAGTTGAAGGAGAGGGAGGTTAAGATTTAACGAGAGGGAGGCACAGGACAAAAGCTTTGACTTAATTTGCCCTGAGCTCCTCGGCTTCTAGTTCTCTTTGTTTTATTATCATTATTTTTTCTATTTCTTTATTGAATATTTACCCCTGTTTAGTACAGAGATAGTGAAACAGTACAGTTCAAACATGTCATTCAACCCCCTCCCTTTCCCCCCTAAAACAGTGGTTCAACCCAATGCAAGGAAATTAAATAGATACAATAAAATAAAACAACATCAGAAGCAAAAGACAAATGATAATAAGTAAGTGTGCAGATATGAATGTCGTGTTAACCAAAGAGCACTTAAGACGTAGATTTAGATAAAGAGTAAATTAAAAGCAATACAAAAAAGAAAAATATGTATATATTAAAGATTATGAATACACCAACCTCTGAGTTAAACCTTGGACAGTATTGAGCTTCTAGCTGTCTCTTAATTAAAAACAACAACACCCAGCACATAGCAACAAGGTTGACATAGGCCTATGTTTACATTAATTACGTGTATGATATCTGAATGTAATTCTTCATCACTGACACTGGGTGGCAGTAGTCAACTAACGATAAGGGAACTGGTGTTGCAGCAATGTATCCCAATGTCTTTCAACAAATCCTAAAAACTAATTAAGCAGGACCAGTGCTGTAGCCATTAATATGTCCGATTATACCCAACAACCCTTCAAAAAAAAGTACAAATTGTAAACAGTTTGTAGTGGTTCTGTGTGGTCTGGCCTCCTCTGCGCGTGCCCGTCCTCTGCCCCGTTACGTGCGCGTTCTGGCGCTTAACAGACGCTCACTTCTCGTCTGTTCTAATATAGACGTTCCCATTCAGTCTGAATGAGTAAAATGTTGGCCATTAGATTGCTCTCAAATCCCTGTTTTATCCCTCTGCTCCTCCCCCTCCCCCTCCCTGCTCAGGACTTTCTGCCAGCGATCTCAGTCCTGCTCCCTCCCACCTCCCTCCCTAGTTCAGTGAAAGTAATAAAGACAGGATTAATTAGATTGTTGTTTAAACAGGGCGATGCCCAGACAGACGCTGTAAACTCATAACCAGGGATTGGGGGATAGCATGGGGTTAATCTCTCTCCTCTCTTTTGCACACTTAAACACACGCGCACACACACACACACACTCACCCACACACGCACACACACACACACACACACACAGACACAAACAAACACACGCACACACACACAAACACACGCACACACACACACACACACACACACACAAGAATCGGGGACAGTGTGTGAGTGACACACACACACACGCACACACACACAAACACACACACAAAGACACAAACAAACACACGCCCACACACACGCGCACACAAACACACACACACACACACACAAGGATCGGTGACAGTGTGTGGGTGACACACACACACACACTGTCACTGATCCTTCTACCTACAGTAACAGGTAGCCCAGGCTACCGTTGCTATGCTACCGTGCACGTGGACAGCATGTATAGATGGAAGTCACAACGGCATGAGAGAGAGAGACCGTTGACCCTGAGGAGACTCTGGGTCAGCGGACAGAGCAGGAATCAGGATCTCTCTCCTCGACGGACCGCAGAAACGTGGGTGTGAAGGAAAGACTGAGACGGGGGAGCAGAGGGAGGGAGGGAAGTGTTGCCGCTCCCTGACTGGGTGAGATGAAGGTGTCGCTGCCCAAATCTGGAGGTGGGAGAGGCAGCCAGGTCCTCACATTAGAGCCCCTAATCTGTGATCCTGTCCCAAACGCAGCTGCCACGGCTAATCTGCCTCAATCCATCTGGCAAATGCTCCTCAAATTACCCAAATCACAGCCTCACACACACGCACACACACATACACACACACACGAGCGCGCACACACACACACACACACACCATGCTCATACACACTTACTAAACACATACCAAAATCACCACAGATCTGAATCCTGGAGACAAAACCCTCAATCATGCAGTCAAGAAGTCATAAATTAGGTAGCCCAGAATTATATTGATTATCAGTTCAAACAATATCTTATTATAGAGAATGTATTGGCAAGTAAAGTGTCAACGAACACCGGATTGTCCGCGACAATACATCCGTTTACCCCTAACAAAGACCAAGAACAA
>NC_140238.1:32853175-32958175 GCF_949987555.1 Borostomias antarcticus | reverse complement strand
GGAGACGATTAAGAGAAAACGAGAGATAAACGGAGAGATAAAGTGATTGGTGTCATCACTGCTATCAATCTCAACAACAAGGAAATGAGGTTTGGAATAGAGAAATATTATTACAAACCAGACAGTGATGGACGAGGTACCGGCGAGAGAGGGAGAGGGAAAAGAGAGGGAGAAAGAGAGAGGGAGGGAGAGGAAAAAAAAGAGGGAGGGAGAGAAAAAAAAGAGGGAGAGAAACAGGGGGGAGGTGATGGTCGTCCTCGGTCCCAGCATGGAGGGAAACGAAGGCTCACGCACATAAATAGGGGTAACCTGATGATACCGGCACGCCGGTTTGAGGTAGCACAGCTTGCGGGATGAAGGTGCCTTTTCTGTGACCGAGCGTCTACCATGTCCCCCCCCCCAGGGGGCTGCTGGGTCTGGTGTCTCCGCCCCCCACAGAGTGATGTATTAAATCCAGGGTTTAGTATTTTTATGTTCCAGGGTCTCGGTTCATCCGGACTTAAGAGTGTCTAATGAAGGGGGGCCGCTCGTCCCCCTGTATGGGCTCCAGACGCCTGGCCGGGGGCAGGGGGCTATCGTCCCCCTGTATGGGCTCCAGACGCCTGGCCGGGGGCAGGGGGCTATCGTCCCCCTGTATGGGCTCCAGACGCCTGGCCCGGGGCAGGGGGCTATCGGGGGGCTTTATTGGCTGGGAGGAGCATCTCTGCTCTGTGTGAAGTGTGTATGAGGATGTGTTTAGAAGAGGAGTTGGAGATTAAGCATATATATGTGTGGGTATTAAGGGAGTGTGCGGTCAGTCTGTCTGTCTGTCTGTCTGTCTGTCTGTCTGTCTGTCTGTGTGACTCTCTGTCTGTCTGTCTGTCTGTCTGTGTGACTCTCTGTCTGTCTGTCTGTCTGTCTGTCTGTCTGTCTTTCTGTCTGTCTGTCTGTCTGTCTGTCTGTCTGTCTGTCTGTCTGTCTGTGTGACTGTCTGTCTGTCTGTCTGTCTGTGTGACTGTCTGTCTCTCTGTCTGTGTCACTGTCTGTCTGTCTGTCTGTCTGTCTGTCTCTCTGTCTGTCTGTCTGTCTGTCTGTCTGTCTGTCTGTCTGTCTGTGTGGGTGGGGTGTTGGAATCAAAGTCAAAATATTGTACAGCAGAAAGAACGTGAAAATATTTGAAAACAAAGTGAAGGCTGCTGTATGCTGGAAGCAATGAGATGAATAAATAAATCAAAGATGTAATTATCTCTCTTGTAATAACACACATTTTTTAGTCGCAGCAGGAATCAAAACTTTATATACCAACTACACTACACTGGCACAGCACTTAATAGACTAACACACTGTCATTTCTCACTGTGTTTCAGCACTGTGTCACAGACCCACATGCTTTTCACTGACGGGAGGAACCTGAACACATTTGTTTTGGGGATAGGGGTCGCACTACTGCTTCAGGCTTGTTGGACAGTTTCATCTGTAAATAATAAACGGTAAATGGACTGCACTTTTATAGCGCTTTCATCCAAAGGGCTTTACAATGAATGGTAATGGTAAATGGACGGCACTTATATAGCGCTTTTCCACCTTAGCGGCACTCAAAGCGCTTTACAATGGCCTCTCATTCACCCATTCACACACACACTCACACACCAATGGCGGCAGCTGCCATGCAAGGTGCTAACCTGCTCATTGGGAGCAATTTGGGGTTCAGCGTCTCAACCAATGACCCACGCCGGTCCCTGTAGCTGTCCCCTGTAACACAGCGTCAGGCCCAGTCGAATAAATAACGAACTCACTCTATGAGCAGGAAGGGACAAAAATGTTTCCTCTCAAATTTCAAGCATCCCCCTATCTCAAATTCTTCTGCACACACATCAGATTCTTGGGCACGCTCCCCCTGTCTGGTAGAATACTGAGCGCACACCTGCTGTAGGTCGAGGGGGAGTGTGTGTGTGTGTGTGTGTGTGTGTGTGTGGTGCAGGCCGCTGATGGACAGATTGCAGGGACACAGGGAGACATTGTTGCTGATTGGCTGAAGGTCGGCAGGGCTGGCGTGTGCCAAGTCTGGCGCAGCGAGACACAACATGGCCGCTCGCGCTACGCTAGCGAACCTATAGGAGACGCCACTCACATTCAGACCAGACAGGACAGGTGCGATCGCACAACACACCGCAAACTAGACTACGTAATAGACAGTGGAAATGTCTTAGCACCATGGTGAGGGTCAATATACTGTGTTTTTAACACAATGATGACTCATCAATAACATCTACAATGCTTTTTGAAGGGGAATTACATAATTTAGATTGTAATTCCCATTTAAACTCTCTCACGTGACACAAAGCTTAGATACAAACTCTGAGATTCCTCTTTCCATTCATTATCACCTGGCTCAACGCTATCGTTCCCACCAGGTCTCCCTTCCTTCTCCCTCTCTCCCTCCTCCTCTTCCCAACCCTCCCTCTCTCTCTCCTCCCTCCCTCCTCCTCCCCCAACCCTCCCTCTCTCTCCTCCCCCTAACCCTCCCTCCCTCTCTCCTCCCCCCAAACATCCCTCCCTCCCTCCCTCCTCCTCCCCCAACCCTCCCTCTCTCTCCTCCCCCTAACCCTCCCTCCCTCTCTCCTCCTCCCAAACATCCCTCCCTCCCTCTCTCCTCCTCCCCCCAACCCTCCCTCCCTCTCTCCTCCCCCCAAACATCCCTCCCTCTCTCACTCCCTCCCCCAACCCTCCCTCCCTCTCTCCTCCCCCCAAACATCCCTCCCTCTCTCACTCCCTCCCCCAACCCTCCCTCTCTCCTCTCTCCCCCAACCCTCCCTCCTCCTCCCCCAATCCTCCCTCCCTCTCTCTCTCTCCTCCCAACCCTCCCTCCCTCTCTCTCTCTCCTCCCAACCCTCCCTCTCTCTCCTCCCCCAATCCTCCCTCCCTCTCTCTCTCTCCTCCCAACCCTCCCTCCCTCTCTCTCTCTCCTCCCAACCCTCCCTCTCTCCTCCCCCCAAACATCCCTCCCTCTCTCCTCCCTCCCCCCAACCCTCCCTCCTCCTCCCCCAATCCTCCCTCCCTCTCTCCTCTCTCCTCTCTCCCCCAACCCTCCCTCCCTCTCTCTCTCTCCTCCCAACCCTCCCTCTCTCCTCCCCCCAAACATCCCTCCCTCTCTCCTCCCTCCCCTCAACCCTCCCTCCCTCTCTCTCCTCCCAACCCTCCCTCCCTCTCTCCTCCCCTCAACCCTCCCTCCCCCAACCCTCTCTCCTCCCCTCAACCCTCCCTCCGTCCCTCTCTCCTCCCTCCCCCCAACACTCTCTCTCTCCTCCCTCAACCCTCCCTCCCTCTCTCTCTCTCTCCTCCCTCAACCCTCCCTCCCTCCATCTCTCTCTCCTCCCTCCCTCAAACCTCCCTCTCTCTCTCCTCCCCTCCCTCTCTCCCTCCCTCTCTCTCTCTCTCCTCCAGATGTCGGGGACAGTGGGAGAGGCTGGATGCCGTCTGACACTTTTCACAACAGTGATAAGGAGCTGTGGAGCGGCGGGGTCGTCCTTCACCCGTCCGCCCGGGAGATCTCACCGCGCTGACCGGTGCACGGGATGACCACATACACTCGCACGTGCACGCCGGCGCGCACACGCACACACACGCACACACACGCACACGCACGCACGCACGCACGCACGCAAGCACGCACGCACACAGATTGTCAAAAACAGGACAGCACACTGTGAAAATAATAATAATGCCACAGTTAACAGCAGTAGGTGGCAGGCCCATATCAATATATAGAGGTGTCTGAATGGTAAATGGTCTGCACTTATATAGCGCTTTTATCCAAAGCGCTTTACAATGAAGGCCTCTCATTCACTCATTCACACACACATTCACCCACCAATGGCAGCAGTTGCCATGCAAGGCGCTAGCCTGCTCGTTGGGAGCAATTCGGGGTTCAGCGTCTTCGCCCAAGGACACTTCGACGTGTGGAGGAGCCGGGATTTGAACCACTGTGAAGTATGTTATGCTGTAAAGTCAGGTATCTTAACAGTGAGGAGTTAGTAAAGTCTTACTTCTCATAGTCGTGCTTGCAGTAGAGCAGGCGGTCCCTGCAGTAGCACGTCCCGCTGAGCGCGCTCAGACACACGGCGCACTTGACGCAGCTCTCGTGCCACGAGCGTTCGTTGACGCGCAGCAGGAAGCGGTCAGCGATGGGGGCCTCGCAGCCCGCGCACAGCTCGCCCCCCCCGCCGCCCCCGTGCTCCGAACCTGGAATGACCACGACATGAGAGGACGAGAGTGAAAGATTCAGTTTAGGCTGTGGTAAGAGGTTGGTAGCTCGAAGTGAATGCGAATAGCCTACTGATGAAAAATAAGAACCAAATCAAGGATAGGCCTATCGAATATAGGCTAAAGAAAGCAATTTGGTCTTAATGACCCAGCAAACACGCAACGTCAGGGAGACGTTCAGATCATGTCTTAATAACGTCCGTCGGTCCTGAACCCCATTTGTTCGTCTGCTGGACCCCTCAATATTCAAACATCTGGCTTGGACCCCTCTAAGACGTCTGTGGACGTGCAGAACGGGTCCAATATCTGAACGTTAAAAAAAATCATTCATTCTGGCTCCTAATTGGATGTCTTTGGACTTCCGAAAAAGTAAAAAAAGACATCTAAAAGACGTCTTTTAGACGTGTCTTTGCTCAGTGGGGATGATCCAAATCGCATCTATATGCCAACCCCGTGCATGGAGGATATTAACAGAATATAGTCTTCTGTAAATGTGGGGTAATAAATCCAACAATAACAGTGTAGGTTATGTTGTGTTTCCCTCAGCAATTGCTAATTACAAACTCAAGTGGCAGTCAGTATTTCATCTAGTCTAAATGGTGGTGAAGGTAGTCTACGGGAGGCTGTCATTCTCACCGAACGGCGTTGAGGAGAGAGGCTGCTGGAGACATGATTGGGTCTCCTCTGTCTTCATCCCGTCGCGTCTTCCCTCCGTGTGCTCGCTGGGGAAGAGAGACACAAGAGAAACATCCGCTTATAGGACGACCCCGTAATAGGGGCCATGTGACTCAAATATGAGTGAAATCGCACTGACCTGCCTGACAATCATGATTTAAAAAAATATGTGCACACAAAAGTTGACTTGGTGCAATAGCCTACCTAAACATAATATAGAATATAATAATTGAACAACCCCTTCGCCCCATTGACGTTTGATTACTGCATCACATCACACTGTCGAAGTCAGTGAGGGAACAACCGAGTTCTTGTAATCTTGACCAAAACTGGCTGGGATTCAACCCAAAAGAAGAAGTGCAGCCAACAACATGTTGAATAGCCTCGTTAAAACCAGACCGCAGGTTATGTTTGTGCAGAAAGGAGAATCCACAAGCAGGCCCTGTTGATGCGATGCTTAAAATGAGTGATTGTGATTGTGATGTTTATCAAACAACACATAATAATGATAATAATGATAATAATAATTATAATAATAGCAATAATAACAATAATAAGAATTATTGTTATTATTATAATCAACAACAACAACATTAATATTATTATATAGTAGGCCTATTTATTAGGCTACAGTGTATATATTAAATAGTAATAATACTAATAATTATTATTATCATTATTATAGGCTAATGACGAAAATAATCATTGCTTGATTGGTTATGGTCTAGTGTAGCCTATAGTAAACTCAGTTTATGGCACTGAAAAAGCTCCCTTCTGTCGAATTCATTAGTAGGTTTTGTAGCCTACATATTTACAATAATAATACAAATTAAAAATAAGAGTGTAGCTATTGAGGTTTCCAAATCACACCAAGATCATACTGCTACAATTTACAGCGACGAAGGCACAAATAATAGCAAAGGGATTTCTTTGGCTCTGCTTTTATAAAATTACCCCTAACCCGAACCCTAGGCCTTCATTCGTTTCCAAATTAATTTAATGTAGGCCCCTAATTTCTAAATCTTTTCAGTATCCCAGGCCTATCTCGCACAGGGCCTAACCCAATAGAGGGAAAACTGAATTGAAATCGAAAATTACAGCCTATAGCATAGTAGCCAATGAAAACGTCTTGATTCTTGAAAGATAATTGCAATTACTTAAGTTGTTGAAGTTTTAAAAAAAAAAATGAAGGAAAAAGAAGAAGAAGAAGAAGAAGAAGAAGAAAGAGAGGATTCACACCAAAATATTTCAGATAACGTTGCAGGTCCAACATTATTCAGACTTCAAACAATCTGACATGTATTAAAGTCTAACATCTGAAAAGCATCGTTGATTAACGAATAATCTGTTATCCAATAGCCTAGGCTATAGAATCCGGTATTGAAGGGTCGTGATTTAATCGGGCGTGCGTCTTTTTGATATCTTAATTGTGAAAACCTGGGCCTGGATCACTGATACGTTGGCGTTGTCTTCCGCCCCTCTAAGTCCAAAACTTAGACACACTTAACAAAACATTAGTTGATCTTTCACAGGTTGTCAAAGCGCGTCACCTTGTCAAAAGCAGCCCGTGATAATGCCTCAATAAGAGGACATATTTTAGGGAGATTACCGTGTTTGAGTGGTGTGACGGGTTGGGGGGTTGAGGGGAAGTTGGTGACATGTTTGGTGTGTTGGTTCTGTCATTTGGCAAAGCCCATGACTGGAGATGTGATCCCCGTTTCTAGATGGCCAGGTGGAGATCTCTCTCAACAGAGAAACGGCTAACAGCTAAATATTATTGACCTCTCTTGACGCAAATTACATTTGGCCGATGGAGAACAGAAGACCAATCTAATCAGTAATATGATGCATTAGATGAGCGAGATGACCCCTGTTAAAAATCAAAAATCATAATATGACAATATTGCACTAAGCATTTTGGGCACATTTATTTATTGACGGAATAGTCCCAAAAGGTCCTCAAATAAGTCCTGTAGCCAACCTACAATATTATAAATAAAATAAAATAAATCTGCATAATGGAGAGCTGATTTCTGTTACAATCAACAATAAAGCCATAACAATTGGCCTATTCAATGCCATGAATTATACGTAATCATAAGGAAATCATTATGATGAAAAAGATCCTAACCAAGTTGCCAATTGGCTATTTGGTTTATAGTCTGGAGGAACTCAATTTAAACATAAAAAAGAATGATGATGAAATATACATGAAGATTTAAATAGTCAAATTAAATCTAATGAAAGTGGGAAGCGAAGCAACAAGCCACGTTCCGTCTTCAGATTCACAGTAGCATCGAACCAACAACCTGTCGACGCGCCGCGGCGGACGCACATACCTAGAGGTGAAACACACGCCGCCCGAAGTCTCTGTAGGCAGCATCGAAAGAAAACAACACTGGGTTTATAGATGGACAACGACGTCTGGAACCCACACTCCTGTTTCAAACTCCAGAATGCGATTAAAAATAAAATATCATGATGGCCACGCAAAGTATTATGGTCTCCTGTCTCGCCACCGGTCGACTGAGCGCAGAGTTCATTGTGCGTAAAAGCGCGGAGAGAGAGAGAGAGAGAGAGGGGGTGTAGCCTGCTCGGAGTCGGAAGGAGGGAGGGAGGGAGGGAGGGAGAGGGAACGTGTTGAAGATGGTAAAAGCCAAGTTGAGAGGTGGTTTACGTTTTTGATGTGAGAAAATGTGAGATATGTGCAACGGGACACCATGGCACGGTGTTTGTGTCACACCATGTAGTGTCGAGCGCGATGGAGACTATTGGAAGCGTGAGATGTTGATCGATTGATTTACAGGCAGTTAGAGGTTCAAGCGCATCGTGATCTGTCACATTGTACTGACGCAACTCATGGGTATGAATTCTATACAGTGAAGTGTACAATCTGTATTTGTCAGATTGTCTATGATCAAAATAGTTGGTAGAGAATGCAGAGTTCTATGACTTGTGTAAGTATGAGAAATCTTCACTTTTAAAATATCCTTGTCTTGTTTCCTAACATACATAATATAACCGTTGGCCCCTGTTGATGGCTGGTCCCCGTGCAATGTAGCCTACTACTGCCCCCGTGTGACACTAGAGTGTAATTGCAAGTTCAAAAGACTCCCAGAAATACAAATAAAAAACTTTTTTTTGTTTATTGATAAAAATCAGCATTGCAATTAGCTGCCTTCAAAACCTTTACAGAAAGCCATTAGTACATAAAAAGATTCTTATAAGAACATTTAAGACTCTCATTGTCCTTTGAGCAGTGGCTGTTAATGGAATCGATGAGGAGAAATTCAGATAGACAAATATGGTCAACTTGGTAACTACAAGTAGACCGCCCGTGTCCCCGTCCAAATATTCTGTCTAAATGGAACAAACAAAATAAACATCTACTGTAGTATGTCTGGTCTGGCGTCTGGGGAGATAGTCTGAACTTTAAAAGCGGTTAAAGAATTTGTACTTTTTGTCAGTGTAGCCCATACGTTTTAGCATGCCTAGGGTGGGATTTGAACCCATATCATAGCATGCCTAGGGTGGGATTTGAACCCGGATCTCCTGTGTGACAGACACCGTTTCAACCAGCTACGCCGATGGAAAGGGCGGTATTTATAATGGGGGAGTGAGTTTAACCAACAGCTCCTCAGGACTCACAGGGACTCAGGTTCACTCGGTTGCCTCAGGGCGAGACTCAAGAGAGACACTCCACTTCGAGGGTGATTTTTCAGCCGTTTTTTACTCTCTGGAATCACTTAACAACAACTTTCTGTTAGCTGGAACCTGGCTTAAGGTGTAAAATCTTAATTTTGTGAGTATTTAATTTGTGCGAGGGTCTAAAAGGTCTATGATGGTGCTAGGAAGCCTCTATTGCAACACAAACTTGATTTGTCTCTGAGTGTGTTTATATTGGTGTGTAGGAACCAGTGGCTGTTTAGGTTCTTCTGTGGTTCCAAACACCTTCAGACAAAATGGAGTTGTTCCTTCCCAGAGTCACCACGCCTCAGCTTCAACCCAGACAGGATTTTCTGGGCGGGTCCAGTCAGGCTCTGCTCTCCAGGACGAGTCCGAACGGACCGGCTCACAGGCCACCTCTCGCCAACTCTCAGCCTATTATTGGACTGATTGATGTTCAGATTAGCCAATGAGCTCGCTTGAATCTCAAGTCCCTCCCCCCGAGCGAAGCCCGGCGTCGGATTGGCCGACGCTGCGCCCAAACCCCGCCTCTCTTGCGCAGCCTCGTGGAGGCGTGTCTGACCGCTCGTCTTCCTCAGAGGGGCGTGGCCATCCTGGCGGGCCGGGCCCTGTCTCTGGATCCCTGGTTCTGGAGAGGAGCTGCGGCTTGAGTCGGCGCTCCCGGTCTGGGTCCTCTCTCCCTCCCCGGGCGGGCCTGCCCGAGGGTCCGGGTCGCGGGCGGCCAGGGGGGCGTGACCATGGCGCTCGCCTGGCTGCTTGCTGAGGTGGTACAGAGGCCGGGTCCCGACGGAAGCCCACTTAGCGAGCGGATCCACCTGGAGAGCAGCCGTAGCCCCCCTTAGAGCCAGGCCTGGGGGGGGGAGAGGAGAGTGAGACGCGCAGGGATACACAGGGAGCAGAATAACACACTGGAGAGAGACCCCAAGGGGCTTGACAGCTTCGCAGCAGGAGAGAGCAGAGGGGAGCAGCGGTCGCCATCTTTAATCTGTCACATCACAGCTCCGCCTTACTCTCACATTACTGCAACGCCCACACCAGCAAGCGACTGTAAATACTGTAAATACTGTCCTCCGCCGGGCTGCTCAAGCTGCAAAGAGCGGACGCAGAATCAATACTACCGACTCAAATCTCTCGTTACCGTATCTCTGCCAAGCCAGCGATTGCTCTGGTACTAAGTCCCGCCTACCTGCTCTTTCATTGGCCTCTGGGCTGAGCTGGTCCACTGCCTCATTGGATGAAGACTTGTCAGATATATAACCCTCACTTGAGTCTCTCTTGATTGGTCGAGTCTGTTGAGATGATACAAACTCGGAGTGATGCATGATGGGGGAGAGGTTGGGGGGAACAAGACCAGGGGAATTGCGACTGTTTAAAACGTTAATCCTAATTGTGAAATGAGATTGTGAGGTAGACAAAGGATTAGATGATTAGTGGATTAGTGGACGGATAAACATTATCGCTTATTAACGTAATCAAAACATTCACCCCTAAAATAACTTCTAGGGGACCGTCCAGAGGACAGGGGCGCGGCTGGCGGCTGTTAGCCAAAATTAGCGGGGGGTCACAAGCCAGAAAGCAGCCCAGCGTCCGTCCTGACAGGATAAGCGTGGAGCTTATCGTCTCAGGAGTGGCGGTACGCGGCCCAGGCAGGAACGCCGGGCTATCAGCTAACAGAATAAGCAAGAGAGAAAGCAGCTCAAGCCCGTCTCACTCATGCCTGTGTGTACAGTTACCAAACGCCAGAGTTCAAAGTTCAAATACAGTGCCAGAAAGTGATTTAAAGGCAAAAAGCTTAAACGACATATTAGAATTGCATTGCATTTACCAGTTGAAAGCTTTGAAACACATTTTTCACATGTTTTCCACTTTGAAAAAGGAAATCCCCCCCCCCCATTTTATTATTCATCATGTACAGTAATCAATGTGAATGAGGTGCGCTTGCTTGCTTACGTCTAGGGAGCGCGGGCGTTCTCGGGAGGGGTTACCGGGCTCCTGGGGGCCCGAGGTGAGGGAAGCGCTCTTCGTAGCCAGGGGGCAAGAGGCCCTGGGGGGGGTGTCCGGCAGGGGGGCAGTGGGAGGGGGAGGAGCCGGGGTGCAGGCTCTCTTTAGGGGGCCGAAGACCCTCAGGTGCTGCGTGATGAGGAACTCCACCAGCAGGGCCTGGTAGCTGGTGTCCAGCAGGGCGAGCATTGACACGTCTACGGACACCAGGGGGCGCAGCAGAGTCGGGCCGAACACGATGCCCAGGTTCCCAGCTGACATCTTGTTCTCCTCGTAGTTTTCCGCAATCCTGTGAGAGACAGAAGCCATGTTTCCATCCACTTGTCAATCGAATTGTGTGAGGATCGCTAAAAATATGAATGTGAATAAAGCCGGTGAACGTGCGTTTCCATCTAGAGCTTTAAATCGGATAAAGCATTTATCACAAAAGACTTTTATCGAACAAGAGAAAATCCGATGAGATCGACAGTACAAACTTTTTGTCGATTTTCATGATTTTTAATCGAATTTTACTGTTTCCATAAGGCATTTTTAATTCGATATAACTTAATTCGCATAAAACGTGTGGATGGAAACATGGCTAGTGAGAGAACTTGAGCGAATCAGAACATTAAGCTACTTTCTATTGTCTTACTTTCTATTCTCTTTTACCATGTATGATTTGTCGTGTTTTATTCTATTTTAATCTACTATTTTAACTGTTTTTATTTTTTTCTGTAAAGCACTGTGTGCTACATTTGTTTGTAACAACAGTGCTATATAAATAAAGTTGATTTTGATTTTAGTGTGACGACTCTTAATATATGCAGCACTGGCTCCTGTATGTACACAAAGCAATCCTACAAAAACTATTTCTATTATTACACTATTACACTAACACTATTTCATGCCGATCAAACATTCACCAGACTAGGCCAGTCATGGTGCTCCCAGGGCATGGAATGAGCTCCAGGAATCTTTCAAAATGGACGCCTTAGTCACCTCGGGTGCTTTTAACGACAAGCTACTGGACTATAAAGCCGAGTCTTGCGTGTGTTTAAAATAATGTTGCCTTCTGTGTATGTTGTTGTTTGTTTGTATATGTTGTTGACTTGTGTATATGTTGCTGTTTTTAATGCTGTGTAACCAGTGCACCATTGAAAATGAGACCTTAGTCTCAATGGGTTCCCCTGGATAAATAAAGGTGAAATAAAATATTTAAAAAAACAAATGCTTTTCCAATGCATTGTATTGGGTGCACTTGTTTAACCGCTAGGTGGCGCACCGGTGCAGGTGGACCATCATGTGCTGCAGGGTGTGGTAGCGGTACGGAGCCAGTCTGTGCAGCAGCTCCTTCAGGCTGAGGACGAGGTGCTCCACCATGGCGGGGGTCTGGGGGGTGGGCTCCCTCTCCGCCATGTGCTGGATCTCCTTCCCCAACGAGATGAAGTCATTGTACAGGTCAAAGGTCAACAATGGCTCCGGGAGCTGTGGAGGTGAAACGAGTGATTAGACGCACGCCTAAACACTGAACACCTCTGAGTATAATCATCATATAACACTGAACACGACTGAACACTTCTGAATATAATCATGCACTGATATAATAATAATAATAATAATAATAATAATAATAATAATAATAATAATAATAATAATAATAATAATAATAATATATAGAATTAATAACTTTATTATTATATATAGAGCCTTTCATGGGACCCAAGGTTGCTTTACAAACATATATATTACATGTATGTCTTATATTCATTTCTTATTATTTATTAGTCAAAGTTTGATTGAAGAGCCAACCGTGTCTGGATTCAGGCGTACGACGCATGTTTGTGTCTGTGAATGAACGGCTCTCCCCAGGCTTGAGGGTTAGGGTTAGGGGTGGGTAGGGGGGCGTTACCTCCTTGAAGAAGTGCTTGAGGACAGAGGCGAGGTCGTGTGGCGAGATGTCCGTCAGGTCCACCAGCTCCCTCTGCGCCTCGAAGGCCTGACACAGCTTCTGGACGCGCGGCTTGGAGCCGCTGACCCGGTACACCCCCTAGGAGACGAGACAGCGAGGGGAGGGGCTACGGCTGAGGACTAGGGATGGGTATCGATTCGAATGTCAAGAATCGATTCGTTTCCGATTCAGAATCGATTATCACGATTCAATTCAATTTGATTCGATTCAATATCGATTCGGTTAGTGTTACTAAAACCTGTTTCTTTTTAGCTGTAACCTTAATTACTTGACTGCCAAGTTATGCAACACATCAATACTAGGGCTGGGTATCGATACTGATTTCCAAAAATGAATGAATGAATGAATCATTGAATGAATGAATGAACTATTCATTCCTTCATTTATTCATTCATTCATTAAATAAAAGATTTGGGGATTCATGAATCGATTCTGAATCATTTGATTTGATTCCGGTGCGTGCTGGTTCTACCGGTGCGTGCGGATTCTACCGGTGTGTACGGGTTCTACCGGTGCGTACGTGTTCTACCGGTGCGTGCGGGTTCTACCGGTGCGTGCTGGTTCTACCGGTACGTGCTGGTTCTACCGGTGCGTGCTGGTTCTACCGGTACGTGCGGGTTCTACCGGTGCGTGCTGGTTCTACCGGTGCGTGCGGGTTCTACCGGTGCGTACGGGTTCTACCGGTGTGTGCGTAGCGGAGGCGGTACCTGGACGCCGAGCGCCCGGCTCTCGATCTCGGCCGTGCAGAGCAGCACCAGGAACGGGACCTGGTCCGGCCGGGCGCGGGGCAGCAGGGAGAAGCCCACCCCGAACAGGGACCCCTTCCTGTTCTCACACTCCAGCTGACACACCTCCAGGCACTTCCTGTGGACCGCCAGGGCGCACTGAGGGGGGAAGACCACACCGTATCGATTTCATAAACAACAACAACAACAAAAAGGACATCAAAGACGCATGGTAGCACTCACCAATAAAAGATACATAGACAGATCCACTATTTCACCGGTTTTATTTTGGCGTCAATGGATCATGCTAACGTTTCGGCCAGAGGTCTTCCTCAGAGCATGAATGAAGGCCTCTGGACGAAACGTTAGCATGATCCATTGACGCCAAAATAAAACCGGTGAAATAGAGGATCTGTCCATGTATCTTTTATTGGTGAGTGCTACCATGCATCTTTGATGTCCTTTTTGATTTTCACAATTTTGGTTTAGCACCACAACAAAGTCTATTTTTTCAGGAAGGCGCATCCATTTCTATTGCGACAACAACAACAAGTCTGTGCACTCAGCTTCCGCCCCCCCCCCCAGGTTTCTCTCCCCGAGCCTCCGTGTTCTTCGGCGCCGACGGGCCGCGCCCCGGACCCTCACCTCCTCGCACTCGATGCCGTTGACCACGATGTAGTTGTCGCACTGTTTGCACTTCACCATCTTGCTCTTCATCTTGCGCAGGCGGTGGGTGAGGGCGGCGCGGGAGGAGGGGCGGAGCTTGCACGCCGGCCCGTCCGCAGCGCACTCTGAGGGGCGGAGCTTGCACGCCGGCCCGTCCGCAGCGCTCTCTGAGGGGCGGAGAGAGAGAGAGGGGGGGGAGACGCTAGAGGACCCACAATGCTTTGCAAGAGAGATACCGTACATGTCTACCGCTTTAGCGTACATCACACCCGACCCGTTGTGTAATTGTCCCCGTATCTAGTTACACGGTACGGTTTACGGTATTTCACGTTAAGGCATTTCACCTCCCCAACACACATAAAAAAACAAGTATTTTACTTTGAAGGAACTACAGTGCAACACATGATGGAAAATACACACTATTGTAATTAAGCTCAGTTTATTAATAGCAAGCTTATATTAAATTACAAAATTAACTGTTGCAAGCAGCTTGAAATGTGAAGTTTCAGCAGCGCATTATTGCGTAATACTGTAAACGTAATACTGTAAACACAGGAAATGTCACGGTTCTAATACCGTGGACGTTTTATACCGCGGTTCACGGTTTTACGGTATACCGTCTCATCCCTAGGGATCACTCCCGTTCCGTCTTAATTAGGGAACAGACGTTCTGTCAGCTAAGCTAAGGACGCAGAATGACAGAGACTGGGTGTCAGGGGGGTGAGACTGACCTGATTCCAAAACTGTCCCCATGTCCCTCTCATCCAGGTCATCTGATGAAATGGTCCCAACTGAGGGGGCTTTGGGTAATCTCCGATTCACATGGGCTTCAATGTTCCCCCGGAGAACACACAGTGAGGGCAGGACAGACACAAGAGTTAGGACAGTACGGCATTAAAGGGCCACACCGCTCTAAATATGATTTGATCTCCTTAAACTAGTCACTCAACGTTTATCACGTTATTGCAAGCCATTTTCCGAAGTAAAGCTCACGTTAAAGATATTTTTCATTTTTGCGTTTTACTTACATTTCAAAAGTTGATAAACTTTAAAACATGATGGCTTCAAACTCGGGGCGAGTTTGTCAGCGCAATGAGGGAACAATTTAAAAATAGCTGTGATATTTGAAGCCATCACTTTCAACTTTTTAAATGTAAGAAAAAACGTGAAAATGCATGTTTAATAGTAGTAATAAGCTCACCAGGGCTAAATGCACGTTTAATAGTAGTAACAAGCTCACCAGGGCTGGACAGAGACTCCAAACTCCCTCCCATGCTCTCAGTGTCACTGTAGGTTGCTCTCCCTGTAACAACACCACACAGTTAGGGCTGGGTATCGCTTCCAATTTCAAGAATCGATTCGATTCCGATTCACAAGGTTCAGAATCGATTATCATGATTCGATTCGATTCAATATCGATTCGGTTAGTGTTACTAAAACCTGTTTTTTTTTGCTGTAACCTTAATTACATGACTGCCAAGATATGCAACACATCAACAGGCCTACTACGACTGGGATACTGATTTCCAAAAATGAATGAATGAATCATTGAATTAATTAATTCCTAAAATAATTAATTAAAGAAAAGATCGATTTTGGGATTCATGAATCGATTCTGAATTATTTGATTCAGAATCGATTCAGAATCGATTAATCGATTTTTTTAACCCAGCCCTACACACAATGGCCATTCATAAAAAGCTTCCATTCGCTCACCCCCCCCCAAATTTAAATGCACCAAAGACAAGTGAGAGGCAATCCTTACGTCCTTCCGAGTCCAGCGGAGGGTTGAGGGTCGGGTTGCTCGTTTTGCGATGATGCCCACTGTCAGATTACACACAAGGAAACACACACACACACACACACAGATTCAATCACCGCTCATAACAGACTCCTCAATGAACACACGGGCGGGGTGGGGCGGCTGTAGCTCAGTTGGTAGAGCGGGTCGTTCAATGATCGAAGGGTCAGCGGTTCCAATCCCAGCTCCGACTGTCCACATGTCGAAGTGTCCTTGAGCAACACCTAACCCCAAATTGCTCCCAATGAGCAGGTTAGCACCTTGCATGGCAGCTACTGCCATTGGTGTGTGAGTGTGTGTTTTGTGTGAATGGGTGAATGAGAGGCCATTGTAAAGCGCTTTGAGTGCCGCTAAGGTGGAAAAGCGCTATATAAGTGTAGTCCATTTACCATTTACACGACACCAGAACAGCGAGCTGATGTGTGAGAGGGACAGGAGAGACGTGTGAGAGGGACAGAAGAGGAGCTGAGGGGTGAGAGGGACAGGAGAGACGAGGAGCTGAGCTTTATTTTTTTTAAAGATATTTTTTAGGGCATTTCTGCTTTATTAGGGATAGGGCAGTGTAGGTGACAGACAGGAAAGGTGGGAGAGAGAGAGAGAGAGAGAGAGAGAGAGAGGGGAAGACATGCAGCAAAGGGCGTGGGCGGGATTCGAACCCACGCCGCTGCGGTAAGGACTAGCCTTTACACGGTACGCGCCCCCAGCCCGTTGAGCTACCGGGGCGCCCCTGGACCGGAACCTTCCGCCGTACCTCTTTCCCTGGGGGACGAACTCCTGGAAGGCGAAGGCCGGGCGCGGCGGCTCGTGGAGGCGCTTGCTGAAGATGTAGTGCAGGTAGGGTTCCCCGGGCTCGCAGGGTCGGCAGGTCACCTCCAGACAGTGGTAGCCCTGAGGAACCGGTTCCGTCTGCAGGCGCTGGAAGTAGAACATGTTGACGGTGGTCTGGAGGGAGGGGAACAGAGAGGGGAACAGGGAGGGGAACAGGGAGGGACAGAGTTACTGATCCGGTTCATTGAATCCCGAAAAGTCAAATTCAAATTTTATTTGTCACATACACAATTATACAGAGTACAATGCGCAGTGAAATGCTTAAAATACCCATCCGGCAGTTGAGTTAAGAGTACTCAGTCTTATCAAATCAAATCAAACTTTATTTATATGGCGCATTTCATACACAGAGGCAACACAATGCGCTTTACAGAGAGCAATGGGGGGGGGGGGGGGGGGGCATAGGTCCCACCCCTACATATTCCAGAGAGAAGCAAAAAAACAGTTTCACCCGGGGGCCAGAAAAATGAGCTGTAAAAATTCTTCCCTGACCCCTCTCAATGAGACGATCGAGCAAGCTCCTGGAAAATGTTTGTCTATTGACTAAGAACATATACAGAGCAGTAAACATGGGCTAGATACTTCATAAGAGAGACATGACTAACAGGAGAGTGCACGAATAGTTACAGAGAAGTTGCCTACATGGTCGACCATTATGTCTTAAAATGTGTGATTCCAGGTGCTAGCTAAGGCTGAATCCCCCTACGTGTGGACCGCCCCACGACCCACAGTCTGGTTCCTCCCGGTGGATCAAGGAGAACCCTGTGTCACTGGTGCTGCTCGTTCCCCTAAGGCATGGGTTCCCAAACTCCATCAATGTGGGCCACCCCTCTGAAAACAGTGACACACCCGTGCCCACCCCAACCCCCCAAATGTGTTCATTATGCAAGGCAGCGTTAGCTAGCCCATAACACACAGCTAAGTTAGCTCGGTGGTATTTGTTGCTAGTTAACGTTATGACAATACATTCATGCCTGCAGGGGGAGGCTCTCTCTGCACTATCCACACATTTAGTATACATCTCTCCCATTATTTATTTCGATCCTCTGACCTTTAAAATCACGTTACATTCATAAAAACCATAGACATTTCAAAAATAAAAAACATGTTTTTCCTTTTTTTCTCTCTAACCATCCCTCCGTGCCTCCCCTGGATTTCTTTGGGGCCCCCCTGGGGAGGCCCGCCTCACAGTTTGGGAATGCCTGCCCTAAGGGTACAGACCTCCTTCAGCACGGTGTCCCCCTGGCAGATGAGCTTGCGAGTGTGAACGATGATCCTTTCCTTGACCCTCTCCAGCTCCTCCTGGTTAAACTTGGCCTCGCTCACACACTGCCTGTACTCCTTCTCTGCCTCCGTCACCTGGGGAGAGAAGGAGAGAGGGAGGGAGAGAGAGGGAGGGGGAGAGAGAGAGAGAGAGGGGGAGGGAGAGGGAGGGAGAGAGAGGAGGAGGGAGGGAGGGAGAGAAAGAGGGAGAGAGGGAGGGAGGGAGAGGGAGGGAGAGAGAGAGGGAGGGAGAGAAGGAGAGAGAGGGAGGGAGAGAGAGAGAGGAAGAGAGAGAGAGAGAGAGAGAGAGAGGGAGGGAGAGAGAGAGAGAAAAATGGTATCTTCTATAGCGTTCAGGAACAACTGAGCACCGGACAGGTCATGGTATAATGGAGCTAAAAAACTCATGATATCCAGAGGGAGTAGTTAGCTACTACTGTGTTGTTTAAGCACAACGTTGCGCACGCGCACTTCGACTGAATGCTGCGTCCCGGGGGCGCGAGTTTTAAAAGGTAATAAATGTCAATGTATTATCTTTCTGAGTAGACTGTTTGGACGATTCAGCTTACTTTTAGTAAATCTAATTGGAGAATTAGCACCAGACATGTTTGTAAAGGTCCAAATATCGCGATGTATTGCTTTAACATTTATTTTTTTCAACAGTTATACAACAAAAAGATCCGAGTAGTCTAAAACAGAAATAATATTACAACTCTAGACAGTCTGGGAGAGGTGAAGTGTACAGAACAAAGACAAGTATATCAAAGAAAGATTTGAGATAAAAAAACACAAAAATGAAAGGTGAGGTGAGGTTTGCTAGGATAAAACAGCATTACAAGACATTCATTCAATAAGGAGGCCCTACTTTCAACTGGGCCTCGTCTCTGGACTTCCTCCTCTTGTCCAGGGTCTTGTGTCCGGAGGTGTCGTCCATGGCCCTGGCCGTCACAGCCTTGGCCTTCTCCAGCTCCTCACAGCGCTGCTGGTACTGGTGGTGAGCCCTCTTCAGGGCGGCGGCCGCCTCGTTCTGAACCAATCACAGCACAGATATTTCAGGACACACGGAACTGTACTGTCAAGCAAGGAGCATTGCTTCCTTAACACTCGCTTGCTTAACACTCGCTTCCTTAACCCCAGGGGTCACCTCCTCCCAGCTAGACCTCCCCAGGGGTCACCTCCTCCCAGCTAGACCTCCCCAGGGGTCCCCTCCTCCCAGCTAGACCTCCCCAGGGGTCCCCTCCTCCCAGCTAGACCTCCCCAGGGGTCCCCTCCTCCCAGCTAGACCTCCCCAGGGGTCCCCTCCTCCCAGCTAGACCTCCCCAGGGGTCCCCCCTCCTCCCAGCTAGACCTCCCCAGGGGTCCCCTCCTCCCAGCTAGACCTCCCCAGGGGTCCCCTCCTCCCAGATATCTCTGATCTCTGTAAATGTTCACTTCAGCTGTTGACCCTCAGACCTAGCCTACTCACTGATGATTGGCTAGTGAAGTATTTGCATATGCATGTATGGTCACACCCACAGTGTTTATAATGCTCTGTTTTGACGAGTATCACTGCTCTTGGTGGATCTTCCCTTCTCTGAGAGCCCGACTGCAAACTCGTAAACTATTTGGAATAAAAGTAACCAGCTCGGACTTGCAGAGATGAACCTTGCATTCTTGACTACTATTTTCTTAATTATTAAAATAAATCTATACTATTTTCTTAATTATTAGAATAAATCTATACTCTTTTCTTAATTATTAGAATAAATCTATACTATTTTCTTAATTATTAGAATAAATCTATACTCTTTTCTTAATTATTAGAATAAATCTATACCCTTTTCTTAATTATTAGAATAAATCTATACTCTTTTCTTAATTATTAGAATAAATCTATACCCTTTTCTTAATTATTAGAATAAATCTATACTCTTTTCTTAATTATTAGAATAAATCTATACCCTTTTCTTAATTATTAGAATAAATCTATACCCTTTTCTTAATTATTAGAATAAATCTATACTCTTTTCTTAATTATTAGAATAAATCTATACTCTTTTCTTAATTATTAGAATAAATCTATACCCTTTTCTTAATTATTAGAATACATCTATACTCTTCTTAATTATTAGAATAAATCTATTCTCTTTTCTTAATTATTAGAATAAATCTTTACTCTTTTCTTAATTATTAGAATAAATCTATTCTCTTTTCTTAATTATTAGAATACATCTATACTCTTTTCTTAATTATTAGAATAAATCTATACTATTTTCTTAATTATTAGAATAAATCTATATTCTTTTCTTAATTATTAGAATAAATCTATACTATTTTCTTAATTATTAGAATAAATCTATATTCTTTTCTTAATTATTAGAATAAATCTATATTCTTTTCTTAATTATTAGAATAAATCTATACTATTTTCTTAATTATTAGAATAAACCTATGACAGAATGCCGAGCTCGGCCACTCACCATCCTCCTCTGCTGTTTGTTCCACTGCTCCTTGAACTCTCGGCGCCACTTGTCGATCTCATTCTTCTTGGCAGCCAGGGCCTTCGAGAGAGAGATATGGTGACACGCATTCTCTACCAAATACGTCTCCCTTCTCATCTCTTCAAGAAGCACTACAACGTTCCTCCCTCTTGAGCTCCTATTGTATTTTAGATTGCTATTCTTGCACTTTGCCTTCAGCACTAGATTGTGCTTAGTCACTTGTTTTAGAAAGGAGATGCACTTGTGAGTTCTGGTGAGTAGTAGTACACTGGCTTTTCCTACGTTAAATGCAATTATTGTTAGTCGTTTTGGATAAAAGCGTCTGCTAAATGACTGTAATCTAATGTCTAATGTAATGTTCCCTCCGCATTTCATTACCGGACATTGAGATGGGGCACCGTGGATGCCCAGCGGGGTGTGTGTGTGTGTGTGTGTGTGTGTGTGTGTGAGGGCGCAGTACCTGGTAGCAGCGCTGCTGCAGCATGTCTGCCGTCTGCCCAGTGGGGTGTGTGTGTGTGTGTGTGTGTGTGTGTGTGTGTGTGAGGGTGGAGTACCTGGTAGCAGCGCTGCTGCAGCATGTCTGCCGTCTGCCCAGTGGGGTGTGTGTGTGTGTGTGTGTGTGTGTGTGTGTGTGTGTGTGTGTGTGTGAGGGCGCAGTACCTGGTAGCAGTGCTGCTGCAGCATGTCTGCCGTCTGCCCAGTGGGTGTGTGTGTGTGTGTGTGTGTGTGTGTGTGTGTGTGTGTGTGTGTGTGTGTGTGAGGGCGCAGTACCTGGTAGCAGCGCTGCTGCAGCATGTCTGCCGTCTGCCCAGTGGGGTGTGTGTGTGTGTGTGAGGGCGCAGTACCTGGTAGCAGCGCTGCTGCAGCATGTCTGCCGTCTGCCTGGAGGAGTTGCTGTTCTTCACGTCCTGCTCCAGGGCCATGGTGTAGATGTACTGCAGGGGCATCATGTCCTGCAACCCCACGTCACACGACACACAGATCAGATGAGATCCCACGTCACATGACACACAGATCAGATGAGATCCCACGTCACATGACACACAGATCAGATGAGATCCCACGTCACATGACACACAGATCAGATGAGATCCCACGTCACACGACACACAGATCAGATGAGATCCCACGTCACACGACACACAGATCAACACGCAAATATACCTGATGATACGCTGAAGTGGTAGACATGTACGGTGTTTCCCTGCAAAGCCGAACCCATTCACACACACACACACATTCACACACACATTCACACACCGATGGTGGCAGCTGCCGTGCAAGGTGGTAGCCTGCTCATTGGGAGCAATTCAGGGTTCAGTGCCCAAGGACACGTGGGGGGATTCGAACCGCCGACCCTACGATCATTGGACGACCCGCTCTACCACTGAGCCACAGCCGCCCAGATTATAATAGTGTCTCACACACGCACACATACACAAACACATACGGACTATTAGGGGTGTAACAATATATCGTGCCACAATATATCGCGATACAGAAACGTCACAATACGTATCGTCAAGGTGAAAACAATATTGTGATATGTTTATTGTATATCAGTGAACGCTGGCTACACAACGCTGGTAACAAACACGTCTTTTGTCTCTAGGCCTCCATGATATTACAACAGTTAAGCTCTACATTCACAGTGTAGAGGAGTAGAGATGTGGAGAAATGCACTATTAGTGTGAACAGCAGCACTACTGCAACGCTTCACACCTGCCCTTAGTGTATCGTATCGTATTGTTATCGTCAACCCAATATCGTGTATCGTATCATATCGTATCGTGAGATTAGTGTATCGTATCGTATCGTGAGATTAGTGTATCATATCATATGCTCGATCGTCTTGTTGAGAGGGGTCAGGGAAGAATTTTTACAGCTCACTTATCTGGCCCCCGGGTGATTACTGTTTTTTTTGCTTCCCTCTGGAATATGTAGAGAGTGGGTCGTATGCCCACCTCCCTTGTTCTCTGTAAAGCACATTGTGTTGCCTCTGGGTATGAAATGTGCTATACAAATAAAGCTTTGATTGATGATTGATTGATATCGTATGGTGAGATTAGTGTATCGTATCGTATGGTGAGATGAGTGTATCGTATCGTATCGTATTGATATCGTCAACCCAATATAGTGTATCGTATCGTATGGTGAGATGAGTGTATCATATCGTATGGTGAGATGAGTGTATCGTATGGTGAGATGAGTGTATCGTATGGTGAGATGAGTGTATCGTATGGTGAGATTAGTGTATCATATCGTATCGTATGGTGAGATGAGTGTATCGTTACACCCCTACAGACTATAGATCTTGAGACGTACCTGCTGGGCCACGCAGGACTTGGTGGCCTCTGCTGCCTTTATGATGTTCTTGGAAAACTCTTGCTCTGGAAAACAAACAAACAATGACCGTGATTTTTACTGAACTGTTCAGTCTGTTTTTTATTATTATTATTATTATTAATTTTTGTCTATCACATTTGTTTTGCTGATTTGTGTCTCTGTGTGAACTCGTCATCACTGTAAATGAGGGAAACCTCAGTGCTTAATGAGTATAAATAAAGATTTTAAATGAAATGAAATGAAATGCTGGATGGGTGAAGGACAGGGGCACAAAACAACACTCAAACATGGTCGTGTTTTTGCCAGTTTGATGTGGTGAATGGCAAGGCAAGGCAAGTTGATTTGTATCGCACATTTCAGCAACAAGGCAATTCAAAGTGCTTTACATGAGACATTAAAAGCATCAAGACAAAGTGCAAGAAACACATAAAAGGTCATATAAAACAAAATGCAGGAAAATAAAATACAGGAATACAAGTTACAGTGAAGTGTATGAATGAATAATTATTTGATTTAATAAAAAGCAGCGGCAAAAATAAGTCTTCAGTCTTGATTTAAAAGAACTGAGAGTTGCAGCAGACCTGCAGTTTTCTGGAAGTTTGTTCCAGATATGTGGAGCATAAAAACTGAACTGAACGAACGGTACATGGTGAATGGAGTGAATATGAACGGCCTCGACACTTCAGCCACCCCTGCTGAGCTAATGCAGGAAACCAGTTGGTGTCAGTCCCTTTTCTGGAAAGTCCCTTTACATGAATAAGTACCAGCTGCTATCCTGTATATACTGTGTGCTATCCTGTATATACTGTATACTGTGTGCTATCCTGTATATACTGTATACTGTGTGCTAGCCTGTATATACTGTATACTGTGTGCTATCCTGTATATACTGTATACTGTGTGCTAGCCTGTATATACTGTATACTGTGTGCTATCCTGTATATACTGTATACTGTGTGCTATCCTGTATACTGTGTGCTATCCTGTATACGGTGTGCTAGCCTGTATATACTGTATACTGTGTGCTAGCCTGTATATACTGTATACTGCGTGCTATCCTGTATACACTGTATACTGCGTGCTATCCTGTATATACTGTATACTGCGTGCTATCCTGTATATACTGTATACTGTGTGCTATCCTGTATATACTGTATACTGTATACTATCCTGTATATACTGTATACTGCGTGCTATCCTGTATATACTGTATACTGTGTGTGGAGAAGCATTAGTGAACTTTTTGTAGGGGATTTTTTGTGTGTAGCTTTTCAGTAGATTTTGATGACTCTTTTTTGTATTTCTCTCTCTCCTGCTTTCTGTTGAACCAGAAAGGTTACTAGAGGGTACGGCGACACTTAAGCCCTTTGACTAATAGACCCTTTTCTCAGCAGCCATTTTGATGTGTCATTGCAGGGTAAACACATGTGTAATTAATACCATTAACTACAACACTGTAACATTAATTATAGCCCTGTTCCATTTAGGATTTAGGTGCCAGGGAGCTTGCTATACGGCAGCCCTGGAGGGCCAAAGTTCAGTCAGGGGGTGAAACAAGGAAGTATGATGCCTGAGGAGATTTTATTTAAATAATATTCCTCTCTAGCAGTGCAGATGTTCCCAAGTGGGGATAACTGTCCAAACACAGCGGCTAGACAAGCCGAGGATAGGTACGGCATACTTCCTGGAATTCCTGGTTTGAAATCTGAAAGAGCTGAAGCAACAGTTCTCACTTGGTATAGAGTCTCTTACTCCATAGGGTTAGTTCCCATAGTGGTCTAGAGGGGCACACGAACGTAAGCCTGCTACCCAGCTATTTAAAGATGCTAGGAGAAATCCATATTAAGTGAGAAGCTAATATATCTGCAAAAGGCAGGTAGAGTGTACTGGTTAACTGCTTAAGGCCTTGTATTGATAAAACTCATTTAGGTCCTGTTCTATTCAGCGTGCCACAGTCATTCCAGAGAGCCAGCATGCACAATATCAGGGCCCTGGCACCTACATCTTAAATGGAACAGTCCGCTGTATTTCCAGGCACCTATGCAGGGCAGCAGTGTCATGCCAGGGTAATCTACTTGCCCTCGGAGTAGCATCCTGTCCATTCCCCTGCTGTGCCCTGTTAATCCGCCCTGTAATCCTTCTCTCTCTCTCGTTCGCTGTCATCATCATCTGACTACTAGGCTATCCCACAGATTACCTGTGTTATCACATCTAGCCCTCTGACAGTCCCAAGATGTGTAATGCTGGTTTTCTCCCAGCAGATGGCGCAGTGGAGGACAAAGCATGTCAGGGTTGCTTGGGTTAAATGATCCTATTACACACTGATAAACAACATTCCCTCGGGCTGAATTTAGACTGATCCAGGAATGGTGTAGTAACTGCTAAAGCTTTCTGAGTACATCAGCTGTTCTCTATAGTGTTAATATCTATTCCATAAAAACAAAGCCTTAACACTAGAATACCTGGAGTTTAAACATGATGCATCTACTGTATAATTCTGAATACTGGATAATAAAATTTTCTTGTATTTTTTTTGGAATTTAGAAGAATTTATTTGTCTCCCAAGGTAGAAATTTGTCTTCGGCATACAAGGGTTGTGGCGTAAGAACAACATATACACATAAAATACATAAATAGAACAAAACATTCATAATACATTCATAGCAACACATGAACACTGCCTGCACCCCCCCCTTACAATATCACAGAGGAGGGGGGGGGGGCACTGTTCATGTGTTGCTGTGAATGTATTGTGAATGTTTTGATCTATTTATGCATTTTATGTGTATTAACAGTTTGGCTCGTGCGGTCGTAGCGGTTAATCTGCGACTCACCCAGGCTGATTCTCTTCTCTATCCAGGCCAGCAGGTCTTTGGAGTAGCGGCACCACATCTTGGCGTACTGCAGGGCCAGCTCCACCCCTCCCTCGCAGCGGCACAGGGCCAGGTCGGCGTCCTGGGCTGAGAGTGAGTACATCAGCATCACTGGGGGCTCTGCATGGTCCTACACCCAGATAACACACAGTCCAAGGGGACCTGTACGCACCCCCCCCTCCCAAAGGGATGCACAGAGACCCGACTGAAACCCCCGCCCCCCTCGTCCCTGATTCCTTTACAGTCCGACTCCCCTCTTCACAGAGAAAGCTGGACTAAGCATCAAAAGCACCTCTGGCGCTCGTTAGTCCATCTGTAATGTAGAGTCCAAACATGGTAAGTGAAAAGAAAAAAAGGGTAGCTCCTATTTCTCAGTTCCTTCTGCTCTGAAAGACGCCAGAACTCTTTTGTAGACAACAATCCAAAGAGAGAGAGAGTGGATGAGAGATCATGGCTGCTCGTCCGAGCGCCGGTGCCGATGTTTCCCACGGGGTGTCGTCACGGTGGTCTTCGGCGGCCCTTGATGTGTGCTCACCCGCCGACAAGCCCAGTGTTATGGGGAAGTCAAGTTGTGGAGAGAGAAAATTGTGTGTTGTCTTCCTGTTCAAGCAAATTGGAGAACTGATGTTCAGAGAGTGAAGGGTGCTGCCCCGGGTTCCAAAACAAACAAGCTTCGTCTTGTCCCCCCCTTCCCTCCCCCCCTCTCCAGCACCTGTCCCGAAGACGGGAACGTCACCGTCTCAGAGAACGGCAGGAAGTGGCACCGAAGTGCCCGTGTGCTATAGAAGCAGCAGCCATGTTTGTGGGCAGGTTGCCGGTTTGACGCCGCTGAAAAAAGCTGTCTTCCTGTGTGACTCAGACGCCGTGCAGCTGTCCTGCAGAGATCATCGCAGTCACGCACCCTCCCTCACTTCCCTCCTCCGCTCCGCCACGCCATCGCCCAATCAGCTGCGCCGCTTTGCTACTCTGTCTCTCTCCAAGGCAGAGAACGCAGAATCGATCCCCAACCCACAATGCACTGCAAGCCGTTTGACTCCTGACACCTTTACTGGCAGAGCGTACAGTTCAGTTCTTCGTACGACGATTTCCACTCCTCAAGTGTCCAGTCTCAGTCAGGGCAGAGAAAAAACGCTGAAAAATAAGCTTCCGCTTTCTTGAAAGTGTCTTCAACTGCAAAAATCCACAAGGAACTGAAATCCTGAAGAGATCTACTGTGACTAGATCATGTGCCACCTGCACGTCTCTTGGTCTCTTTCTTCTTCTTCTCCTCCTTCTTCTTCTTCTTCTTCTCTCCACATCAGTGTCTCAGTTGCGTCTGTGCTCCTGCTGTCTCTCAGCCTGTCTGCTTGCCTTCTGGGCTGGGGCAGGGGATTAGGGCGGGCCGCTCCAGATTGCGGAGTCACAGGCTTTAAAGCCGAGCGAGGTTTACCTCCTGGCGTGTGACTGGGTTCATCTGATGAAAACTGTCTTTGTAGAAAAGGTAACGCACAAGTGTCGTCGTGAGGCGCTGATCACTGGAAGCAGATTTGAGAGTAGGTAAAAAAAAGTGTTGCACACCAACTGACGTTTCGGCCCTCAAAAAAATCCTTGTTGATTTTGAAGAAGGACTCACGGCCAAAAAACTGACCACGTAAAAGAGAAATACATAGAAAGAGGAATGTGTGACACTTTTTCCCTACTCTCATGAAAACAAACCGTCTGCTATGATAACATCAGCTTGCTACTAAGTGTGAAGTGACAAAACCCTGTTGTGGTTATCGATCCACTTCGTTCACCCGCAAAAACAGACATGACACACTTCAATATAGTATACCGCAATCAATCAATACAGAAATCAATCAATCAGATTGAAGTGGGGGGTTATTCTGAGCTTTGTCTGCTGTGGGGGGGGGGGGGGGGGTAGACATGAGGGGCTTTCCGCACAAGCAGTAGCTGGGCACTGCAACAGGGTCTCCATTCCAGAGAATAATTTCAACGCTATGTGTGTCCATAATCCTTAATCTCCACTGGGGGCTGGGTCTTCCCAGGGACCTCGGTGAAGACTGGGTCAACGGACCAGACACCAGCCTCCAGTAACATGGGTCCTGTTAGAAGACCGGGTGTTGACATGTTGGGGATTGTAGTTGTTGTTGTTGTTTATCTCTGCTCCTGTACTCATTCCTCTTCACTATGCTCACTCTGGCCTCCTCTCTGTGTCTCTCCTCCTCTAGTCCTGAGGTAAAAACTCAGAGCAGCTGCCCTCGTTTAATCCTCTCCCCACCATAATCCTGTCCCAATCTCGTTAGCGCAGGGCAATTAGTGCGTGCGGCTAATTGCACGTGAATAAGAAGGGTTGCGGGATTAAGAGCCGTGGCTGATATTAAATAGAACTCGCTAGCTGTGACACACTGCTACAGTATTCACTCCGGCCCACATCACTCCTGCCCTTTTACGATTGGCTATCCTCTGCTGTCAATCACTGAGCTGTGTTTCCCTAGGCAAATTGGATGGAAAGAGGTCCTGGTAATGTAGAGATCACTGAACTAATAACCTTCAATGTCACAATGCCACCTATAAACTGTACAGCTGTGTGTTCTTCTTCTTCTTCTTCGTGTGGGTGTCGATGTTTCCCTCCCCCCCAGGCTCGGGGCCGAGGGGGCTATCCTTTTACCACCCTGAGCCCGGGTGAGGCACACTTTCCTCAGACTTGCCTCAGCTGTGTGTAATGCCATCTCTCTCAAATTCTTTTCAAATTGTAAGCCATGTTGCCCCCCCCCCACCCCCCCATCAAAGCCTTGATTTACGCCCTTAGCAGGATAGAGAGTGCAGATTAAACAGATCCCATGTACACAGGTGGAAAACACTAGCTCAGTGCTTCCCCACAATGCAACACACATTACAGACACATACCTGATAGACCTCCATCTTTTTCACAGCTGTCAGTACGTATGTCTGGGCAGCAGACGTCCTCGCACTGTTGAGTGAAACAGACATTTATGAAGACAGTTCTGTACACAAATGTTGATTGCGAGTCAGCGTCACAGTAGCAGGCGGCATCGTTGACCTCTGACCTCAGGGGGATCCAGCTCTGGGTTCTCACTGGGCTCTGAAGAGTTCCCTGGCAAGGACTGGGAGTCAGGGTCTGGATCCTCCGCAGCACTGAGACACACACACACACATATATGCACACACACACACACACACACATATATGCACACACACACACACACACACACACACACACACACACACACACACACACACACACACACACACACACACACACACACACAAGGGTACATACTGGGATGAATGTAGGTAGCCTGCAGGTACATATAACAAAGACAACTATTGAGACAGTTGAGAGAAGCCATGGTCATGGCGGTTCTAGATTACTCACTTCCTCTCCTGTGATATTAGACAAAGACATTGTTTGTGTCTGGGTTTTAATGGGTTGAGAGTAGGTAAAGAGTTCTTAGCGTGCACTTACGGGTAGACTAAAGACAGCTGAAAGTTATCGAAGTCCCGGAAGATCTCGCTATAGCGCTTGGTCTCGGATTTCTTTGGAGCTTTCACTTCTAGGGGTGAGAATGACGACAACAAATGTGAGACTTATTCAGAGATGTCACGTATTTTCACAGTGAACACACAGGCTCACACGCCTTCGGGCGGTGTCCACACAATAAGCAGAAATCTGAATAGGAAAGGTCTTTCTGTGTGTGTGTGTTCATGTGTGTGTGTGTGTGTGTATATATAGTGCATCTAAAAAGTACTCACACCCCTTCATTTTCCACATTTTGTTATGTTACAGCCTTATTACGAAATGGATTCAATTCATTTTTTCTCATCAATCTACACACAATATCCCATAATAACAAAAAAAAAATTTAAAGATTTTTTTGCAAATGTAGTAAAACTAAAACACTGAAATAACACATGGATAGAGGTATTCACACCTTTTACATAGTACTTGAGGCACCTTTGGCAGTGATTAGATTAGTGATTAGTTGATTGGAGTCCACCTGTGGTAAAAGCAACTGATTGGAAATGATGTGGAAAAGTACACGCCCAGGGCTGAAATTTAACACCTGCCACCGGCCAAATGCAGGTAAATTTTCCAATTGGCGACTAGATTTGGGAAGGCTATCTGAAAAAAACATATAGAGAGATTTTTTCATCTACAGACCCCTTGGCAGGTGACTCACCGTGAGCCAAAAAGTTCATTTTCACCCCTGTCTACTGTACTGTATGTAACGTAGTAATAACCCACAGTTCACAGTGCATGTGGGAGCCAAAACCAGCCATGAAGTAGAGGAAATTGTCTGTAGATCTGAGACATCTGGGAAAGGGTACAAAAGATTTCTACAGTGTTGATGGTCCTGAAGAACACAGTCTCCATCTTTCTTAAATAGAAGAGGTTTGGAACCACCAGGACTCTTCCTAGAGCTGCCGCCTGGCCAAACTGACCAATCGGGGGAGAAGGGCCTTGGTCAGGGAGGTGACCAAGAACCAGACGGTCACTCTGACAGAGCTCCAGCCTTCCTCTGTGGAGAACCTTCCAGAAGGACAACCATCTCTGTAGCACTCCACCAATCAGGCCTTTATGGCAGAGTGGCCAGATGGAAGCCACTCCTCAGTAAAAGACATGACAGCCTGCTTGGGAGTTTGCCAAAAGGCACCTAAAGGACTCTCAAGCCATGAGAAACAAGATTATCTGGTCTGATTGAACTCTTTGGCCTGAATGTCAAGCGTCACGTCTGGAGGAAACCAGGCACTGCTCATCACCGGGCCAATACCATCCCTACGGTGAAGCATGGTGGTGGCAGCTTCATGCTGTGGGGATGTATTTCAGCGGCAGGAACTGGGCGACTAGTCAGGATCGAGGGAAAGATGAACACAGCAAAGTACAGAGAGATCCTTGATGATGCTCCAGAGCGCCTAGGGCCTCAGACTGGGGGGAGGTTTACCTTCCAACAGGACAACGACCTTAAACACACCGCCAAGATAACACACAGCCAGTCTGAATGTCCTTGAGTGGCCCAGTCAGACCGGAGACTTGAACCTGATTGAGCATCTCTGGAAAGACCTGAAAATAGCTGTTTCAGTGACATTATCTATCTCCGCATCTAACATGACAGAGCTTGAGAAGATCTGCAGAGAAGAATGGGAGAAATACCCCAAATACAGGCGTGTCAAGCTTGTAGCGTCAAACCCAAGACTTGAGGCTGTAATTGCTGCCAAATGTGCCTCAACAAAGTAAAGAGTAAAGGGTGTGAATACCTATGCACGTGATATTTCATTTTTTAATATATGATACATATATTTAATTTTATTTAATATGTATACATACATTATAAAACATGTCTACATTTTTTTCCCCACTTTGTCATTATGGGGTATTGTGTGTAGATTGAAAAGATGAATTTAATCCATTTTGGAATATGGCTGTAACATAACAAAATGTGGAAAAAGTAAAGGGGTGTGAGTACTTTACAGATGCACTGTACTGTATATTTAAACACTGACGTAAGCCATATCCTCTGTTTTCAGTAATAAAACACAAGGGTGTGAACTTGTGGGGCAGTATTAAAAAAATTTGTGGGTTTGAACTGTTATCGTGATTAGGGCATGTGTCATGGGATTGTATGTGTGTGTGTGTGTGTGTGTGTGTGTGTGTGTGTGTCTGTAAAAGGCACTGGCTGTAAAAATTGTTGATTGGACCAAAAACAGTATAGTCTCTTATTTTAACCGAGTATTTTAAGACACGAGATGGTCTTAAGTGTTGAGATGGTTAATGTTTCAGCTGAACGTGAAATGCCAAATGAGCTCCAAGCTGAAATAGAAGTACACAGGACTGCTAACAGAGCTCCACTGAAAGAGAGACTATTATGATGCTAAAAGAGAGACTGTTAAGGTGCTAAAAAATACACGAGCAAAGAGAGAAATTGAACTCAAAGAGAGTTCTGCTCAATTCAATACCGTGGAATGCACAGCCAGCTTGATGAGATAGAGAAATAACTCAAGTGAAAGGTAAAAAACAATAGCAAGGGACAACAAATGCTAAATGATGGTGCTTAGCTCTACTTAAAGCAATGTTTCACTTTTGAGACAGAGAAGCATAAATGCAAAAAACCTTAACTGCCGGTGAATGGTAGCAAGCACACTGAATAAGAAAACGTAAATCTCTCTCATTCTGAAGGGCTTGTCTCCATTTAGGTCGACCACATCCTGCTAGCAGTTTGTCGTGCTCCTCTCTATGAAAGCCAAGTCCTCGAGTTTCAAGTAAACTGAGGCCTTGTGTCTAAAAAGGTTAAGGCCAGGTGAAAGCTACTACAGTATCTAACTTTACCAAACCAACGGAGATTTTTATTTATTTTATTCTGATTATGTTCCTCCCCCGTCTCCTTGTCATTCTGCAAAGCTCGTTAGGTGATTTAGAAGGGTCACAATTAATCATCCGCCTGCAACATTAACATAGTTGTAACTGGAGCCAATCAAATACAGCTAGCCTGTGCACGTAGCTGGGTTTAATCAAGCACACAGCTACTGTATGTCAAAATGGAGAAGTTCAGGAAGTTCACTGATCCTGCACTGACTGGAAGGATGTAGCACACAACCACAAGCACACAGACACAGAATACTCCCACACAAATTATCACATTCTCAATGAGCTACGACTGTCTCTGCATGGCAGTGAATCCAGAACAATATCAGTGAAATCATCCACCGTTCCTCTTCCGGTAGCAGATCACAGTAGAATAAATCACAGACACAACCATTATCAGGTGAAATACCCCAAATACCATCCACTAATTCCAAAACGGGATGGTAAAGTGACGAGAAATAAGACAGTGAATCCACCCCGAACAGAACAGTCGACAACATGGCCTCCGTGTCATAATGAGATGAGGCCCGTTCCTCAAAACCATCTCGTCTTAATACTCACTCACCTGGGGATGTGACGGGCTCTGGTTCTGGAACCTGTGCTTCCTCCATCTCCAGCTGACCCTGAAGGACAGGCACCACCACCACCACCCTACCTACCTACCTACCACTGCAACTTCATCAGTTCAACCAGTGACCTCCGCTCATCTCATACATGAGGCAGAAGAGCTTCAGGACAGGAAACCAACTCGGTTTCCTCTAGATGTGCAACAAACACATAAACATAGACACGCTTCTGGTAAGTTGAGAGTATGACTCTCGCTACCCCGTTCTTCTCAAAAAATGTTTCTTGTTCTCTAGAGAAGGGGAGGTTGGCCAATTGGTTTTCAACATCACAAGAGGAAGTGTCTCTTTGTCACATAGGCCACACCTACACTGCCGCACATAGCTTCAGTAAATATATGAGGGACAGAAGAGAAGGCCCGTTTGAAAAACAGTGCAATGGGAAGGCATGTATTTTTGGTTGCCAACTGTCATTACATTAGCCTTGTATCTTGTGCCAGCCACCAAATCTTCTCGGTCTAAAGTGATGATGATGATCTTACCTTGAGGTATAGCCTACTATGGTTAGAGTTAGGACAAATATACGTGTTCAAAATCATGTTTTTTTGATGCAACATTGCTCACAGCCCTGATTAAATGAATCATTCGGGTTGAAACTGACACCCATCATTCGAGGATGAGGATGAGACTGACCTGAGATTGGAAGGGAAGGATGGAGGGAGGCCGACTGAGCCCTGACTACTAGACCCAGAAAGCTTTCAGTGTGGCCCTACAGTAGGCTAGCCTACCCAGCAAACACGCAACGTCAGGGAGACGTTCAGATCATGTCTTAATAACGTCCGTCGGTCCTGAACCCTGTTTGTTCGTCTGCTGGACCCCTCAATATTCAAACGTCTGGCTTGGACCCCTCTAAGACGTCTGTGGACGTGCAGAACGGGTTCAATATCTGAACGTTAAAAAAAAACATTCATTCTGGCTCCTAATTGGATGTCTTTGGACGTCCGGAAAAGACAAAAAAGACGTCTAAAAGACATCTTTTAGACGTGTCTTTGCTCAGTGGGTATAGCATCACACACGGCTGTCAAACAGGCAATTAGGTAGGACACAATTAGGCTCTCACAGGTATCGATCGCATTAAGAGACTATCAATGACCCAAGTGTTCACATTTCAAACTGTCAAACTACGGTGAAAGGCCTAAACTTACTATTAACTTAGAGTAACGGAAAGGCTAACTTTGAATTAGGTCCAAAAATAAACATCAGACACTGACAGGCATGAGATCGCCTCCAGGGTGCGGTGCATTCATGCGAGTAAAATGCTTTTTAAAACAAAAAATACTGTGTGTAATTATGTTACTTAAGGGGAGACACCCTAGGTGAATAGGAAAAAAAAAATCCTTAATAGGTATCACCATCAAACTCCCCCAGTTTGTTAGGTACATTAAGGAGCATCTTTTTTGTATTACAAGTTTTCTGAAATCTTATGGATTAATATGCAAATAAGGCATTATATGCGCTAAATATGCGCTCATTTGCATAATTTCGGGACATCAATTTTTTTAACTGGTTCAAGCCAGATTAAAAATTCTTGTTTCATTTTGTTCACATATCCCTATTTAATCCCTATTATCTCTTTTCTTCACTTCAGAAATCATAAAATACTGTCAACAGTCATAAAAAGACAAATTCTCGCCATGTTTCAGGGATAAACTGTTATATAAATCAGGCTATGAATGAAATTTAAATAACGTACCACAACCGTGGAAGAGTAGGCTAGGCTAGGCTAGGTGTTTCAAACTGCCACCTAGCGACGTTTTCGCGCTCTTAATAGCTGTCGCGCGCGGAATGAAACAACGTGAGCTCGCGAGATCAGGATGGTCTCGCGAGGCTAAGGTAGACCTGGGGTCAGTTACATTGGCCGTGTCCGAAATGCATACTACCTGCTATATAGTAGGCGAGATGCAGCATGCTACATCAAAACTGTGCATACTGTATTTCGCCTACTATATAGCAGGCGAAATCGTCGAAAAAATGGCCGAAAATGTAGCATAGTCCAGAGCATTGTCTACAATAGTAGGCTAATAAAATCGTTCGAAATGGTTGAGGACATTATGTGGCCTACACAGTTTTTTTTTTCCATTGCTTTCAGGCATTTGTTCCTCTAAGCATCTTGTCCAAGATGGGATCTTAAAACGGGTGCCTGGAAGGCTGCCTACTGTTGTGCCCTTGAGCAAGGCACTCAACATCCAGGGGAGCCAGTCATGCTGGCTGACTGTGTGCTCGACTTCTAGACAGAAGACAATTGCCCCTTGCGGGGGGATTAATAGTGTAACAATAGGCCCAGTGAATTACAAGAGATTACTTAATGTCACAGAAGAGCACGATTTAGCCTCAATGTTTATTTATTTTACAAATGCTTGGTAAATTGCAAAGGTCAAAGTTGATTCTCAAGGGATGCAGCTCTGACATAACTTCAGCCCTGAAGCAGAAAATTGAAGACAAACTAATTATTTTGTTAACAAAATATTTTATTCTTTGGTATTGGCACACAATTCATAAAATGAGTTGTTGACAGAGATACATCTCTTCTAATTTGTGGTTAGTCTGAAGTCACCTGCAAACACCATGTAATTGCACCACTAAAGTAGCACTGAAATTAACGACGTAGGAGGTCCCATAGACATGCCCCCCCCAAACCGACACACAATAAATAACTTGGATAAAGCATTATGATCAAACCTCGTCTACTGTATCATGCAAACACCGTCTAACATGTTAGACTTAGCCCAGGAGAGGGCGAAAACGTTGTACAGTATGGATGTGGGTGGCTGGGTGGAATCTGTGTGGGAATTTTATTGCAATTTCAAATCACATGTCTTCTTAACCACAAAGTGTGATGTTTACAGCGGTTGGACTCGCCTAGAATCCTTGTAGCGGCTCTGATGAAGGCGTGAGCCTGAAGACCAAAAGAAGTGGCAGGGGAATCAACGAATTGAATGCGCTGCTATTTATACACGGTAGTACTGTAACTCAAGACTCAAGGGCTGTCAAGAGACAGAGAATGAGCTCTTATTACCATGTCTTATTATTAATCTACATGTAGATACATGCTTTATGGGACCTCTGTGAAAAGCAGAGCTTTTTAAGCACATCCCATGTAAACCACAAACACATATGGTAAAAAAAAAAGAAAAAAAAAGGGAAATTAAAAGCATGCAAATTGCTCCTCTTTCCTTGTCATTTACATAATGAATCGTGAATAAGGCACTTGTGATTGCAGAGACTTGAGAAACATGATTGCGGTTCACCGGCCAATCGAAGATATTGAAATGTAACATTCGATCGATTCACTGAAATGTATCCCAACCACTTTACTGCAAATGAGGTTCTGTCCTGCTGTATTGAAGGCTAGAGCTCATGCGAATGTCATTAAAAATTGCAAATCTAGGAGCATTCGGAGAGGAAATGTGAAAAATCTAATACTAACAGCAAGCCTAGAACCATTCTGAGAGGAAATGTGAAAAACTGAATACTAATGCGTAAGATCCAACTTTTAAACCTTTTAAAATGGTCTATTTTGGATTTTTTTTAAACTTGAAAAGTCAGGAAAAAGTTCTACTGGATCTCTGGTAGGCTCCTGGCCCGCTCTCTCTCATAGCTCGTCCCGCGCTGTGCTATCCAGGGGGGACTGGAGAACGTCAGAGTTCTGGGCCTCGGTGCTGATCTCGGCCTGCTCCTGCGTCTTGCCCGAGCGAGCCCTGTCCCAGTCCGTGCGGACCTGCTCGTTGTCCCACACCGTGGAGGTTTCCGTGTCGCTGATGTAGCCGGTATCGCCCGTGTAGTGAGTGGGGAACACCAGCAGAGGTTCTGCCGAAAACGCCTTCAGGTCCCGAGTCTCAAACTGCTCCATGTAATCTGATCTGGAGGCGGGACAAGGCAGACAGGCTGTCACTCAAAGGCTGAACAAGCTGTCACTCAATGGCTCCAGTAGAGAGCCATACGTCATATACGTCATATTTAGACCGGTATGGTCCTTTAAATGGAACATGAAGAGACACTCACACAGGATGCTTATTGAACATGACGGGCAGGAACTCGTCCACAGGCAACATCCGCTTCAGAGGTTCTGCTTTCAGAAGCTTCAGGGCACCTTGTAATGACATCATATAACCCAGCGTCCAATAGGAGTAGTCTGCCTCGACCAGGCTGTGGATGTTGGGCACAGCCTTCTCCGGGTGCTCCACCTGCATTCTTTTGCGTCCGATATAACTAGGAGGAAAATGGCAGTTGGGATGAGTAGGTTTTAATCCCGTGTCACGGTCCTGGAGCAGCCATCTTAGAGGAGGACATCGTGGGGGTGAAGTACTCACATGAGATCCCAGTCCAGACCCTCGCTCTCCACCTCGCTCATCAGGTTCTGCAGCCGGCGCTTGAAGAACACCTCGAAGCGCAGATCGTCCTCGATGACCAGGGACGTCTTCAGACCCCGCTCCGCAATCTGGCGGCACGCACAGAACCGAGAACCGCAGAACGTCGGTGTTAGTGAGGATGGTGACGACGATGATGGTGGTTGGTGACATTGCGGTGTTGGTGATGGGCGTACATTTTAATGTTTTATGTATGCTTGATGTGTGCTAAACAAATTCCCCTCTGGGGCAATAAAGGTTTTCAATTCAATGTCAATGGCCGGGTTTCCCGAACGAGTTAAGAAGCTTCTTAACTCCAAAGTACTTCTTAACTCCCATGCAAAGGGTTGCTTAAGAAGGGTTCCTTAAGAAGGTTCTTTATCGGGAAACCCAGACAATGTCTGTACGTTTACAAGCCGCCGCGGCGGTTTTGCACACTTAACGGAAGCGTCTTCTACCGGTGCGCTGACAGGCCGAAGCCGATCCGTGCTGCTCACCTCTTTCCAGATGTTGTAGTGGGACAGGAAGCAGCCCAGCTCCCCCTTGGTCAGCGGGCGGCCGTGGTACGGGTCATTGTACCCCGGGAGCATGTGGATCCCCAGGTCATCAATCTCACTCACGTTCATTGCTCTGAAACGGAAGATGAACGAAGAGAAAGACTGTCAAATAAGGCGTTTTGAGACCTTTTCACTTTCACTCTGTCTGTGTGTGTGTTTGTGTGTGTGTGTGTTTGTGTGTGTGTTAGTGATGTAACAGTGTGAGAAGTTCACATCATGATTATAGTGAACAAAATTATCATGGTTATCAGTATTATCACGGTATTGAAAAATGTGCTGAAAACTTTCTGAAACTACTGATAGACACTGAAATCATTTCACCAAGTTTTATATTGAAAACCACAAACACAATTAGCAGCACTGTGCACTTTTTTTGCATAAAAATGTAAATAATGCATCTTGGAAACTTGCTAACTTTGGTTGATGCTGGACAGTATTTACAGTGAGTTTTTCAAAGCGTGGAAATCAAACACGGTGTTAATAATGATTTCATCATGATAAATATAATCAAATTTCATCACGGTTTATCATTATACCGGTTATCGTTACATCCCTAGTGTGTGTGTGTGACGATGAGCTACTATAAACGAAGCGTGCCGAGGTTCGCCTCGCGCGGACGCAGCGGGTCAACTTACTTCCCGTCCACGGCGGCGGTGACCTTGCAAGCGATCTCCTGCTCGTACAGCGTCCTCAGCATGCGGTCCCGACGGTCCTTCCGCCGTTGCAGGTTTATCATGAACACCTGCGCAGCACACGGGCGGGGTGAGTCGTCACACGCAATGTCACGTTTCAACAGGAGAGGGGGGGCATGTAGTACCAAAGCGAATAAAAGAACCATTTTTGCAGCCGCCATCTTCAAAGCACCCTCTTTACTCACCTCATCAAAGCCCAATTTGTCTGGTTGTTTGCTAGGGGCAGATATGTATTTGGAGGGCATCACAGGGGGATTTCGCACTATAGTGAGAGGGAAGATGGAGGGATTTTACAAAAATGTAAAAAGAAAGACAAAAATGTCAACATGCTGAAAGGAAAGTCAATCGCAGATGGAGAAGAGAAAGACTGTGAGAGAATAGTTAAGACGACCTTCGACCCCTTGCTCATTTCCTGACACCGTGCTCACCATTAACCTCCAGCAAGGAGTGGAGGAAGCTGTCAGCTTCGTCCTTTAAGGAATTGTGGGAGCGCAGCGGCACCGGAAAGTACCCATAAGTCTCTCTGTTACACACAAACATTTGTACATCTGGGGTGGAAGAGAGAAGGAGAGGGGTATGGAGACACACAAAGACAGGTTAACATCAGGTAAACAGACTGGGATTTGCTAAGGCTACTGTTCCAGCCGCCTCCCACTACACAAGTACCTGCCCCAGCCGCCTCCCACTACACAAGTACCTGCCCCAGCCGCCTCCCACTACACAAGTATCTGCCCCAGCCGCCTCCCACTACACAAGTACCTGCCCCAGCCGCCTCCCACTACACAAGTATCTGCCCCAGCCGCCTCCCACTACACAAGTACCTGCCCCAGCCGCCTCCCACTACACAAGTATCTGCCCCAGCCGCCTCCCACTACACAAGTACCTGCCCCAGCCGCCTCCCACTACACAAGTACCGGCCCCAGCCGCCTCCCACTACACAAGTACCTGCCCCAGCCGCCTCCCACTACACAAGTACCTGCCATGCGCGCAGAGAAGGCAAACACGATGATGTCATCAAAGGCCCAGCTGTAGTCTGGGTGGGGGGGGTGGAAGGCCAGCTGCCTGGAGGCTTCCTTCCGCAGGTCAACCAGGAAGGTGGAGTGGACCATGGGCACGGCGAAGCAACCCTTACGCACCTGCTTTCTTATGGGTATGTAGGCGGGAGTGCGCTTATAGTAACCCTGGAAGAGTGAGAATGCAACACGTGTTCTTAGCCGGTAGACAAACATACTCCAGGAGCTTGCTCGATCGCCTCGTTGAGAGGGGTCAGGGAAGAATTTTTACAGCTCACTTATCTGGCCCCCGGGTGATTACTGTTTTTTTGCTTCCCTCTGGAATATGTAGGGGTGGGATGTCTGCCCACCTCCCTTGTTCTCTGTAAAGCGCATTGTGTTGCCTCTGGGTATGAAATGCGCTATACAAATAAAGCTTTGATTGATTGATTGATTGATTGATTCAAAGCGTTCCAATCCGAGGTCACTGTGCTCACTCGATCAAGCAAACCCTGTGAATGAAATTCAGGTCTCACCAAAGTGTTTTGTTTTCCTACTTGACTGTTGTTCTAACTTTGTAGTTTGTTCCTCTAGAATCAGTCTGTTAAAACTACAAATTGTTCCTGTGTGACTTCACTTCCCTGTCCTCTTCATCCTGAAACTATGTCACTTCCTTTTTCACGTTATAAACTATCGTTTTCGTTCCCCAGTCACTCACTCTTGCCTGGATTCACTTCCTGTGCTCGAGTCCGATTGGAAATCGTATCATAGAATAAACTTATTGTCTTTGTTTGAAACCAGCTTGAATCGACCACTCGCGTGCTCTTATTTTTAAACCAAGTATAAAAATACTTTCATAACCCCCCCACATACAGACATACCCCAAAAACTCCAACATCCACAAACTCAGTACCTGGGAGGTCATACCACACCAGAAGTTGGAATAGGCAGCGCGGGATTCGAGCATAGGTGCAACAATGGTCTTGTTCTCGTTGATGAGCTTCCACAGGACGTTGGGATTGGTCAGAAGGTTATCACAGTCCACCACCTGGAAAAATGGAGGAACGTGTGTAAGTGAAATGTTGGTGAAGTGAGTGAAAAGATGGGAGGGAGATGATGTAGCCTTTTACAATATGAATCTTCTCAGGTGAAACCAGAAACAATGAGTCTTCTCAGTCTTACGGCCAACTTAAACACTGGCCACTTACTGTCCATTACTGAAAATAATACGGTCGTTTCTAGAACGTTACCTCAGTTGTGTGAATTGACTTTGTCCCACAATTATACCCTATGGGTCCAGGACAATGTGGACCACGTTGGGCCAGACATAAACAGAACAGGCCAATGAGCCGCTGCGCTTCAAGTCATAAGATGCATGTCCTGTTTTTCTCACCAGCGTAAACATCACACCAGAGTGATCGAGGTTAACCTTCTCTAAACCAGAAGTGAGAGTGAAAGGCGTGATTTCCAACCCCCCCTCCTGCAGTTCACTGTGTTTCGTTCTCTTTTCTGTCTCGGTAAGGAGGGAGGGGGGGGGTCATGGAAACGCACCAGGAAGTAGTCGGCCCACATCTCTCGGGCGGACTCCAGCGCTGCCTGGCGGAGCTTCATCACGTGGGCGTAGCGCAGGTTCGTCCACTGCTTGGCGGTGTCCTCGTCCTCGTACCCTCTGAGGACGCGTAAAGGGCAGTAAGGCAAAGTCAATTCAGCGAGTCTATTTAGAGTCTGTGAATGACATATAGTTAGGGCTGGGTTAAAAAAAATCGATTCTGAATCGATTCTGAATCAAATGATTCAGAATCGATTCATGAATCCCAAAATCGATCTTTTATTTAATGAATGAATGAATAAATTAAGGAATTAATAGTTCATTCATTCATTCAATGATTCATTCATTCATTCACTTTTGGAAATCAGTATCGATACCCAGCCGTAGTATTGATGTGTTGCATATCTTGCCAGTCATGTAATTAAGGTTACAGCTTAAAAAAAACAGGTTTTAGTAACACTAACCGAATCGATATTGAATCGAATCGTGATAATCGATTCTGAACCTTGTGAATCGGAATCGAATCGATTCTTGAAATTCGAAGCGATACCCAGCCCTACATATAGTAGTTCTATTTCGAGTCTGTGAATGACATACTCCAACAAACGCGCTTAGCTACTAGTAGTAACATGACCGGATCTTACCTGGGCTCCTCCTGAGGTCTCCACTCCACATAGTGATATATGCTCTGTACCTTGATGAGCCAGTCCCGCAGTATGGCTGTAGTATTGTCCACATTATGGTCAGTTGCCACCCTGCAAGCACAGAAACAGAAGCACGGCGTATAAATACCAAGCAGACAAAACACACACAATCACCGGACAATGAGATGTGGCATTAGAAGCAGAAGCGGGTCACTTTGACAGAGGTCTCTGAAAGAGTATACCAGGTCTCAGATGACAATGTAGCACTCACTTCCCAGAGAAGCATTGTCCGGGGCGTTGTCTGTACGTCAATACCCAAGTTTCTGGGCTAAACCGGACACACTTTCAGCAACATGAAGAGTATTCTAGAAATGAGCCTCGGTGGGAACCGTAGCTGTCGAGGTTCACAGGAGTTAATGTGTGTGTGTGTGAGTACAGTGTGTCCATGCGTGCGTTTGGGTGTGAGAGGACCAGCTTGCACGCCCGATTCCATTCTACCGTGATTCTAACTCAGACCACATGTTCAGCCCTGCGTCTTGTCTGTCTGTCTGTGTGTGTCTGTGTGTGTGTCTGTGTGTGTGTGTCTGTGTGTGTGTCTGTCTGTCTGTCTGTCTGTGTGTGTCTGTGTGTGTGTCTGTGTGTGTCTGTCTGTGTGTGTGTCTGTGTGTGTGTCTGTCTGTCTGTCTGTGTGTCTGTCTGTCTGTCTGTCTGTGTGTGTGTGTGTGTATGGGTCCGCTAGTGTGAGGGGAGATCCTGTTACGACATGCCACAAAACCTGGGGCTTTTCACTCCTGAGACGTATAGCTCGAATGCTGCAGGCCACATTAGCAGAGAAGCTCTCTCTCGGATGATGGCAGCCCACCAAGCCGGCCTCCCTGATGTCACACCGGCATGTGAGAACACTGCAGCTCTCTGCTAAACGGCTTCTCTCCGCTGCAGCTGTCCGGGGACTCATACTTACTCACCAAAACTCGGGATTACAACAAGGCTTTCTGAATCTCATGCACCGTCGAAATCACTTCTGGTTCGACGTTCCATTTCACTCCGGGATGTTAGTATGCTTGGTTACACTAACTCATCCTTCTGCTAAAATTCTCTCTTATTGTCTTCTCTCTGACAGGAAATGACACCAAATCGTGGAGACACACCGCAGGGGCTGAGAACTCGCAGTTAGCTTATATAAAGACAGGCGAGAGGATGACCTTAATTACAGCGACGGTGTTTAAAATACACGATAATTGTTTAGAGATAGGCAGCTGCCGTTTTCATGTGCTTATAAAACATGTCAAAACAAAAATGCACGCCTCTCAAGTCTGCACCCGACACATTTATAACTAGCTGTCCTTTTTCCAAGCACAGGCCTACTGTCCCTTTTTCCATCCGGAAGGCCTAAACACACATAACTACACTCAGTATGCGACCCACTGCACACTGCAGCCCATTCATTGACTAGGTGAGTGAAGAGCCCTCCAAGAACATTCCTGTCTCGGCCAAGCAGCCAGCCAGGCCGGGATAGGGTGACTGTTTGAGCATGTTGTTTGGATGTGAACGGTGAACCCCCATCCCCCATCACCCCAACCCGTTTAGATGTTTACAGAGCCTGCCGGGGCTAAATCTCCCAATCTAGTCCCGGCCACGGGGGCGTTTGAGGCGGAGGAGAGGGGAGTGGACAGGGGAGTGGACGTGGGAGGCTCATTTATCTACAGCGTGCCGGGGGGCGTTATATCTAGGCACGGTAACCCTTCTTCCATAAACTCCTACAGCAATTACCCCCCCACCCTCAAAACCACACGCCCCTTGTATCCTTTAGGCCTACTCTTGTCTTGTTCATTCATATTTTCAAACAAAACTCCCACCATTCAAGAAAAGCGTGTCCTAGCTCTAACCTGCATCCCTTTCACGAGTAGCTGTCTTTGTAGGCCGATGGACGGAATCGGATTTACGCAGTAAAACTCCATCATCTGGCAACTCCCTCCTACACATCTGGAAACCTACTCCACACCTGGCGTCTTCATTGCACTTTCTGCAGCCTGTGTTGCCTTCTCTCTCTCTCTCTCTCTCTGTGTGTGTGTGTGTGTTTAGGATCGCATATTCAGTAATTTGTAACTATTCTTCCAGGGTTCCACACAAAAATACAAAATAAAACATTCAATGCGTTATGCACATACACAACAGGCTAGCAATAACAAAAACTAAATCAGATAAAAACATAAATGTGTGTATGTGTGTGTGTAACCCTTGGTCCCAGGCAGGCGTACGTGAGGAAGAAAGGTCTTGTTTGAGCTGAGAGTGGGGTCAATGTAGCCTACAACTTTAACGTTAGGTAGGCAGGCTAAAAAGCATAATTTCCTTCTGCAGTAGGATATCACTACAACACAGATCCCATCAACCAAGTCAGTCGAACAATGCACACCTTTGTGGGGGTGATCATTCTGGGAGATGCGGGCCAACGTTAAAGCAACCCGGAGAAAAAAAACAACTAAATTTCCATTACTAACTTGATGACCAGAGTGAGCATAACCTTACAGCAACTTACTCCAAATACTTACCAAAGTGCAAGGCGGTCTCTGGGGTAATTGAGGCGTTCGATAGTTCCAAGAAAGTAAGATAAAGAATGTTCCGAGTTCCTGCAGATCAGGGCTACGAGCACCCGAGGGGCGAGCAGGGGGGACTCGGGGCTCCAGCGCTCTTCGGGGAAATATCCTCGGGTCGGTCCGGAGAGGAGGGTCAGCAGGGTGGACAGCACTGAGACGAGGCGGTGCATCGCAAAACACTGAGTTAATGTGCAAAAATCAGTGTAAACAACTATGATAACGCAAGACTGCAACGGGAGATGTATCTTACAAGCTTGAGGTCCTTTCTACAGAGTCACTACCGACTAAAATTCAGCACCAGTGACAACACTGCAAAGTCGAGGGCTTAAAGGGATGTGCCAGATTATTAAAGGGGACGGGCTTCGACGGAGTGATGACGTAGCACCGACGGGCTAGTAGCAAAGTCATCCTGATTTATAAAAGCAATTACATAAACATGTTTTGATTGATGAGCATGTTGGGTAATCACCACATTTAATGTTTTACATTAATACTTTAGCAGTAATTAACAGATGGCGTTGTGAAAAACCCTCTTCTAACCTGACAGTGGGCATAGCCTACTTAACATCTGTCCTTTGCCAATTTTAGTGTTCAACCCAAACACCATGTCTCTCACACACAGGCTTAACATGTTGGTTACCTAGGTAACAATCTTTAGACATCACTGAAAGGTTGGTGGGAGGCAAATATCATATCCATCAACATTTCTGAGAGAATCGCATGGCAGTGCATACCATAATATTATCCTCTATACTAGAGGTCATCCGATTAATAATCAATAAATTGGGCCTAAAAACCGACCTAAAGAAACACATTTCAGTTTACAACTGAACTAATCTTAATCCTCTTGTTTTCCCTGCTACAGTGCTCTGACACAAGTGTTCCTAAGATCTGAGCCCTGACCCATCCCTGTTCTCCAAAACTTCTCTCCAAGTGCAAACAGGAATGCTAAGCGCTATATTCAGAATGTTCCTTCGTCTTCTCTGTTGGTGAAGATCTTCTCTCGGGGTCACCGCAGCAGAGGTTCAGAGTTTAGCCCCTGGCCCTGGTCTCTCTACCTGGAGAGTGAGGAGGGCAGCTGCTGGGTCATCCAGGAGCCAGAGGAGCTCACCCTGGGTGGGGACAACGCGAGCGGCAGGGAGAGGCGCTGGGTCTTCCACGTCCTCCAGCACTTGCTGTGAGGGACAGAAAGTATATGGAAATGTGTGAACTTATGTCACAGTGTAAGAAATCAAGATACATCGTATAAAAAACCCAAGCAACTGTATTATTGAAGTCTGAACATTGCATTATTGTTAACTGACTTGAAAAGTAAATCCAGTTGAGATTAGAATATCTTTTTCGAAGGAGCCCTGGCCAAGACAGTTGCAATACGTTCCGAACAGCATCCAACAACAGTAACGGAATTTCAAACGGCACATTAATCAGCATTAACGACACATGACACACAATGTAGCAGCAGCAATAAAATTCCAGCATAAAATAACATTAACAGCAGAGCAATTCATAGTCATAAACCTAAAAGCAAAAAGCCAGACATGAGGAAACGGAACCTAGCCAAGGAAGCAAGCGACAGGCTCCAACTGAATTTGCTTCCAACCCCTTCACTACATCTTTGAAAGCCCAAATCGGGATCTCATCGAGCTGCACATCTGTCTACAAGTGGTTCCAGGCTGCAGGGGGAGAGAACATGAAGGCATTTTGGCCAAATCCTGTGCAAAAAGACAGCAGGAGAGTGTTGTTTGAGCACAAACTGTAATTACTGGTTTTGAGTGAAATATACCCACATAGATAGGAGGGTCCTGATAACTAGACCAGGTCAAGCCCGGGTTATGGGCTGTTGCTGGCTTGTTTCTCTTCAGGACTGGTTAGTAGGACGTTACCAACTAGCCATGCCATAAAAATAGATGTGAACTGATATTATGTGTAATCTAACGTCTGTTAAATTAAGATGGGTCTTGTCACCTGGACACATCAGTTTCAATGTTTCCAATGCTAATCCAGCACACGTAAAACACCCTCCCTACAGGACCTGCTCACCTCCAGGACCCTAAACAGGCCAGAGAGACTGTGGCCGACCTTTCCCATCCAGGTCACGCTCTCTTTGACCCACTGGCAGGAGACTGCAGTCCATCGGGATCCACGCGCTACAAACACAGCCTCTTTCCCACGACCGTCAGACTCGTTAACAAGGCTCGGGTCCCCCCACGACCCCCCCCCCCCCACGACCCCACCCCCCCTCCGACTCTACACCCCTTTCTTCATTTGCACACTACCTCTGATTGTTCCACATATCTCAACTGTATACATCACACTACAATCTGCACACACACACTGTATATACACCAACCACACTCCATTTTGTAAATATTACGTGAATTTTCATTTGTGTTTCCCTATTTTAACAGTATCATATTTTGTATATTGCACTGAATTTTGTTTGGACTGAATTTTGTATTTGCACCGTCATGTCTTTGCACTGTCCTGTACCCTGTCCTATGTCATCTGCTACAGCGTATGCCATTACTCTAGACACATTCCTAGTGTGTGTACTATATACATGGCCAATAAAACATATCTTGAATCACTTATCCACGATTCACATGCCTTTCAGTAATTCAGTCAGGTAAACATTTATGTTTGGAATTAAAGGAGGAAGTCGGGTTCATGGTACGCGTTCAAGTTTCCAGATTCATCGCCAGCGTTAACGTTGACAGACCTGAAAAAACACTTGCCTTCTAAGTGCCTCTAAGAGTATTTGTTTGGTCTAGGCGAGGTATAATATCATGATGTTAGATTTGGGTGGAGGGACTACTGCCTCTTGTGGTGCCAACAGAGAACTACAGGCCAGCAAAAAAAACAAAAAACGACCAGAGCTACCAAGTGAATGACAGTGCAACAATCCTGAGTTCTGACACCAGCCCTAAAACACTGTACCTTCAAAACAGGTGCTTTGCTGCCCCCTGTTGATACAAAGACCACACAGCGAGCTGAGTTCACCACAGGAAGAGTCATGGTCACGCGCTGTGGTGGCGGCTTTGGAGAGTCACTGATGGGAGCCACAATCTTCTCAAACTCCTAGAAAAAGGGAACACCCACACCCAAATCAATCATCACATAAGTACACAAAGTCCCCTCAAGACAACTAAATGGGTACCACAAGACAACTTTTAGAAGATGGTTGTTGGTGTGACATGCACGCAGATAAACACAAACTTTAGATGAACATGGCATCCATATGACCAGAGTGTGTGTTTAAACGTACACACATGGATGATCCATACATTATCAGGGTAGTGACTTAAATAATACATACATGACAGAGTAGCCTATACATGTGCAAAAATACATCAAGAACCACAGTATAGAATGTGTACTGGCATAGCTCCAGAACCTAAATTAGTCAATTAGTAACCTAAATTATCTTAAAATCATGTTTGTAATGTAATCTAAAATCATGTTTTTTCAGATGTGCTTCATTTAGGTTATATATTTCACAGGAGGCTCCTATAGACATACTGAGGCTTTCCTCTGTATACAAACAACTGTTCTTCGATTATGAATGACTCCCAGTGGACAGGAGTAGCATCTTAACAGCCTTAAAGTCGCACTGAAATGAAAAAAGCATTCTGTCCCATGTTGGTTCACATAATTGGTCATAGTGTTCACCTATTCAACAATGTATGCCAAAAAAATTACAAAATTCTACTTTTGTTGTAATCTTATATCAAAGTATATAATTTCTTACTTCCTGGAAAACGGTAGGTAATGTGCAATGACTGATTTTAGGCCAATAAACTCACAACATCCACCCGTCAATCAACGCTATCCTTCTATCGAATCTGTCTAAAGTTCTTAAAACCCGTCCACTTGTCAATGTTCCAATCAAATTCCTCTAAACATATGTCCCACCCTCATAGCTTGTTTGCGTCGGAAATACGTCAAACTACGGAAGTTAGATGATCTCAAACATCCGTTTCAGTGCGACTTTAATTACATCCAGATGAGAAGAAGCCTCATCTAATTGCATTTGTCTCTCTCTTTCGAACACACAGAGATGCAATAGGAAAATTAGATCATGTAAATCAAAATAAAATCTATAGGATGAACAAATCTCAGTATATATATATATATCTTTAGATGATCAACTCACCTCCAGGAGAGGGTGGTTGGGGAAGAGAGAGCAGGTGTGTCCATCAGGACCCATTCCCAGCAGCAACATGTCAAATACCGGAATATTCTCCTGTGGGAAGGCCTGCACACCCAAAACAACAAGTTATGTAATCTTGTTTATTCCTGTTTATGTAATATCGTTTCTTGATGTTGATTACTTGGTGACACTGCAAATGAGTGTAATTACTCAGTGTAATTTCGAATGTAAATCTTGAATGAAAGAAAGAATGAATGTGAAACAGGGTGACTAACACTCCATACCTTTGAGACGGTCCAATAACACTATTACTTGAATAAAATCATTTTTTTTCAAACAAACATTTTTTGATGTGTAACACTTGGGGAACGTTTCATCTACGAAAAAATACAAATTCAAGGTGTATACAAGGTATAAGGTGTATGTATGTATATATATATATATATATATATATATAAGGTATACAAGGTGTACCTTGTTCAGTTTGCGTGTGTAGTCCTCAGCACACTCTTTCACGGGCAGAGATGGATCGATGGCCAAGACTCCACTATCAGGGATATTCACCTTGGCGAACAGTTGATTCTTTGGCGAGAAACACAAGATCAAATCAAATCAAACTTTATTTGTATAGTGCATTTCATACAGAGGCAACACAATGCGCTTTACAGAGAGCAATGGGGGGGGGGGGCATATATCATGAACTAAATGAACACTACCGATTGATGATGATTGATTATGAAACAAGCATTGGCCCAACAGTGCAGATAGATAGATAGATAGATAGATAGAGAGATAGATAGATAGATAGACAGAAAGATAGACAGATAGACAGAGAGATAGACAGAGAGATAGACAGATAGATAGATAGATAGATAGATAGATAGATAGATAGATAGATAGATAGATAGATAGATAGATAGATAGATAACCTTGTACAGTCCATAAGTGCTCTCTGGGTCATCAAATGTCACCAATCTCTCATCACAGAAGCCTACGAGCCACTTGCTGCAGTCTAGGTCAGGCAGGGCGGGCAGCTCGGTGCTCAGCATGGTCACCAGGCTGCCCCCCGAGAGACCCAGGGAGAACCGACCACGAGAGGAGATGGCCTCCTCAGCCCGAGAGGCCACCAGACGAGCCAGCACCGGGCCGAGCTCTGCCGAGGAAGGGAAGGACACGACTCGTCTGCCTGACATGTCTGCGACTGGGAGAGAAGAAGGAAAGAGGTCAGGCTGTAGTATTAACATCGGTTTTCACCATTTTTTTCCCCAAGTTGCTTTTGGAGGAAAGTGCATCCTTGCGTGGACAGTCTGCCTTTAGGCTCATCTTAGTCTCCTTCTCAACACTGCTCCCTCTGTTCAATTGTAAATAGTTACAAGGAAGTGTGCAACACCATATTGTTCTGCAATGCACAGTGATATTGCAGATTTTGCAGACAAAAGGCAAAAACATTTTTGATAATAAATTACAGTTGAAGCACAGAGAACAGCTGATTTACATCTAATTTCATACATTTAAATCGACATTTTGTATTTTAACAATTTGTATGCCAAATCACAAACCATATCCTACAGCTAGCCTAACATTAGTGAAAAAGCCAGCTATCGCTAACTAGCTAACTATAAGTCTTGCCAGGCGAGGGCAACTACACCAAATAAATGAATAAAAACATTCAATTTAGATTTTGATTGACTAATCGGGAAGAGGCAGTTTGAGAATGGTGCCGTTTACCTTTTCAGAGTTGCATGAGGATTTGTGGTTGATGCTAGAATGGATCGTCCGGAGGGAACTCCGCTACACATCAACCAATCACAGCGCTAGGCAGTTACTGAGCCAGGCGTGAACACATACCTGGCGTGAACACATACCTGGCCACTTTCCAGACCCCCTTTGGCGACTTAATTAGTCAAAAGCGACCACGACGCAGCGAGTTTTTCTAGTAATTTGTAGAATTATTGTGTTGACAGAGCTCTGCAAAAACATCTAGTGTCAGTCCAGCCAGCTGCAGCTACGGACACCGTGACCGCTCTGACCAAGAGCTGCTTTTCTATTAATTTTGCCTCTTTCAGAAATGCACATTATACAAATTAGCAGATTACGTCTTCTAGCTACTTTTAGGAGAGCTACTTCCCTTACCAGAGGGATTGGCACCACTGGGATGCTCGCGGGCGAATAGATCAATCTCGCTGCCCACGCGCCTCCTGGCTGCCAAACTATTCTGTTTGTGAGCGTGATGACGTGTAGTGGAGTCTACTAATTAACTACTAGTCTACTATTAGTCTACTAATTACTAATTAACTAGTTCTATTAATACATCCATGGGAGTCCCTCTCCCTCCGGACGATCCATTCTAGCATCAACCAGATTGGTTCGGCGATCATCTGATTCCACTTCCTGAAACGCTTCATTCACTAGCCAATCAGGCACTTGTCCTATGGTCCTGCCGCCTCCCCCAAAAGCTCTCTACATCCAGCTTGTACAAGCGCCCGCCCACACACACACACACACACACACACGCACACACACACACACACACGCACACACACACACACACACACACACCACACACACACACACACACACACACACACACACACACACACACACACACACACACACACACACACACACACACACACACACACACACACACACACACAGTACAACACCCTCCGGTCCAGCAGATGGAAACCAAGTGCTTGAAGCGTCCATTCTTACATTGGACCAGCCACAGAGCGCGGGGCAGACACATCATAGCAATATTGTTGTAGAATACATCCAAGCTATTCATCAGGATAGTATAGGCTACACTCCCATAGAGTGGAATAAAGGAAGTTAGGAAAATGTCGACTCATTATTCTTTTCAATCACAGCTCGTATCTATCATGGATGCTTTATCAAAAACTGCTGTTCTAGAAATAAGCAAACTGGTCGAGATCGAATCAAAGATGTTAAAACTAGAAATAAGTCGAGGGCGGAATGAAATTTCAGCACTGACAGAAAAACTGCGCTTGATGGAAAATCTCCTTTCGATCGGACAAGGACACAGAGACGCATCAGACAGACGCACGAAAACACCAGCAAGAATGAGCGATTGTTCAGTGAATAGCTCTGCAAAATGGCAGGCTGAATGGACGACACCAGCTATTAAAAGGTTTGAAGCTCCCTCGGTGTAGAATGGAGGTGCCCCTACAGCACAGACCATGATACCCCTTTGCTGTGATCTTCTTGATCTGCACTAATCTATTTCTATATCTTGACTTAGGGAGAATTCTGTGGAAATGAGTTCTCCCCCTGAGACCAGGAACTGTCTTCCAGATGCAACTCTTGTTGAAGTGAGTTCAACTGTACTTAGTGAGCTCTGACTGACTCGCAGTGCATAGAAACAATACATTCCATTAGTCATTTAGCAGATGCTTTTATCCAAAGCGACTAACAATAATTGCATTAAACGTAGGATAAGCCAATGTACTACTACTCACCAGAATTCACAAGTGCATCTCCTTTCTAAAACAAGTGATTAAGAGCATAATCTAGTGCTGAAGGCAAAGTGCAAGAATAGCAATCAAAAACACAATAGGTGCATAAGAGGGAGGATCGTTGTAGGGTGTGATCACGACACTGTATGTTTTCCTTTCTCTACAGCTGCCAACAAACTCAACGGGAGAGCAGTCTGACCTGATCCTGATTAAGGAGGAGCCCTCAGACGTGAAGAGCAGCGTGAGAGAACTGCTCAGTGAGATCAGTGAGTGTTGGTGGAGTTACTCAGCTTGAGGAATGTGCTAGGAGAGAATCATGTGATCCAGGTGTAACCGAGTGAATCGTGAGTCTCGTAAACCCTGGTGGAGTGAGTGTAGTCCTCCCAGGTCGTGGAAGCGAGTAGCCGGTGAAACTCACTCCCCTGGTATAAAGGATGTGTATAAACGACCCTGCTGATAGTGGGGTATCTCTTGGCGCAGTTGTTAGCACATCCAACTTGCAAACGCAAGGTTGTAGGTTCGCGTCCCGCCCTGGACAATCCCTTAACATGGGTCAAACGAACCAGAAACACAACGCAGACAAGTTCTACTGTTCCACAGACAAGGACATGATGTAAATGCGATAATTATCCTTCTATTATAAACATAATGTAAAAGCAATACAGTTGAAGTCCAAGTAGATGTATAAGTCATACAGTGTACATAGTACGGATACAATGTATGATGAAAAACATTATAAATACTTGAGAGCTTCTCTTCACATATACAGTCAATAGATAAAATACTGTGTGGTATTAACCTGTCTTTGATATTACCGTTGGTCTATGTTTGTTCCACTGTTCTTAAATGTGTGTATGCAAACGTGTGAATGTTTTCTTAACAGGCGCTGTGTCACTTGGTGCAGATGGTGAAAAAGGTCTAGATGACGTAGATGGAGAGCCTGTACTCGCTGAGGGCCTCGTGAACTGGAGCACGGAGACCTCATCAACTGTGGCACCGGAGAGATCGGACATATGTTTTCCTTCCACATACTCAAAGACCCAGAATGCACAGCTCACACATACACACTCAATCCCGGTGACGGGAAAAAGTTCCGGTAGAAATGCCGTCTCTCCAAGTGTCAGTTTGGCAAAGAACATGAAGATCCACAACTTGAGAACCCTTCCAGTCGCAAAAAGATTTGGCTGCATGCTGTGTGGTAAGAGCTTCAGGTGTTTCAGTCAGCTTGAAATTCACCAGCGAAGTCACACAGGAGAGAAGCCGTACAGATGCACTCTGTGTGGGAAGCGCTATGCACAGAAAGGGCATCTTTATACCCACCAGCGCACGCACACAGGGGAGAAGCCATACCGATGTCTCGTGTGTGGGAAAGGCTTCATACAGAAATGTACTCTGGACATGCATCAACGTACGCACACTGGGGAAAAACCTTTCGTTTGCTTAAACTGTGGAAAGGGATTTACAAAAAATTGTAACCTTAAAAAACACCTAGCGATACATGCACTCTGACAGTGAATCAGCTCCTGTCTGGCGACACATGGGAATGAACACAGGCTCTTCAACAACACTGTCATTGCCAACAGCAGCTTTGCCAGCTGATTCTTGGCATTCACTCATTCATAGTTGAGTATCATTACTTAATAAATGTATCACTTGCAACTATCTTGTGTTTCCAGAATTTCTTATACTAAAAAACACGACATAGGCTACTGTAATAATAACAAAAACAAGTTGCTCGACCGGCTTTAGATTTGAACCTTTTCTGATTCTGAAACAGTCAGCAAGGCTTTGCTTGATGACCTCAACGCCACTCTGTGGTGAATTAGAAGATCGGAGAAATATCTGACTCTGGCCCACTGTGCCCGGTTACTTCCTGACGGTCTGTTATAGCCACAGTTGAGCCATATTCTCTCCATTTTCATTAAAGTTGTGCTCCAGGGGATATTCAATGCCTTGGAAATGTTCTGATATCCTTGGAAATGTTCTTCATTTGGGAACGCACAAAAGCCAACTGTGGGATCACCCAAGCACAGGTGTATTTATTCTGAAATCATGAGAAATTCCTCAATTGCACACAGATGGATTCAACTAATTACATTATACAAGAGCTTATTTAGGAGTCATAGCTAAGGGGGTGAATAATAATGCAATAAATTAGTTTCAGTTTTTTTTATTTGTAATTCATTTAGAAAAATATGTTTGATATTATAGTTAATCAGTGACTCTTTTTATAGACAGACAGATAGATATATAGATAGATAGATAGTCCTGTGCACAACATATCACCAAAGTGATCTACTGTATTATAAGGTAGTCCAGTTATAATGTTCTATGTCTATGTTTCTTTCTCTGACAAAAATAAAATACACAGCCTACACAAAGTAATGATACACAGATGAAGGAATAACTCACAAATCAGCTTCCTCATGGTCTTCCTCCTGCAATTATAGAGAAACAAAGTAAGTAGGCCTACGCAATCATTGTAACAGTAACTTTGAATAGTACAGTCAGTTCAGATGTCCTACCTCAATGTCTCCTTTGTGTGTCCTGCATTGGTCAAATAACCAACATATTATAAGGATTATGGACAGTAGGGAGTAGAGTCGAGACACCTGATATAGTTATTTCAATTTACACCATTGTGTGTGTGTGTGTGTGTGTGAGAGAGAGAGATTTGGCAGTGAGGTCTATTACTTAAACTACGAATCACTATATCGTTTTAATCCATCTATAGACATGACTGGACCCACAGTCTTATAAGTAATCAAAATAATTCTAAAACTGATTCTAAAATGTATTTGAATCTAATGAAGGGAGGCTAACAAAGAGGTAATAGCTGTGTCTTCTCTTATTGGTTCTCTAGCTGCTGAATTTTGAACTAGCAGGCTGATGGATAGATATTGATGGCCAAGACGTAAGATAAATAAAGTATTGTCTTGAAATAAAAGCATGAAAAAAACTCTGAATTACTATTGCTCTTACTAGATCAGTAATTTGTAGAAATGGGCAATTCGCCGTCAACCTTTTAAGAGCTATATATCCTGGTCTTTGACGTAACTCTCTGCCGAAAGCGAGGTAAGAAAATGAGAAGGAGCGATATCTCATATTTACGGTAAAAAGCCCCACAATCCTTTGCGACTTAGGTCACCATGTTTTGGATACCAATGACCGCCGAAACTGAAAGGCGGCGAGGAAGGAGTTAGCCACAGCATAACAGAAGGGGCTTCGACTCCGCTCGACAAAGAGTCGGCTGACCCCAGATGATAAATCGTGTTCACAATCAGAGTCACCCCCAATGTTTGGAGAAGCATACACAATCATCAGAGGGCTCAACCAAAGCCAGGCAGGTATCTAGATAAAGCAACTAGGAACAAAACATGAATACTGTGTTAAATCGTGGAATTTTTCAAGCTCAATTAGCTTTAATCTTGGAGAAATTAACCAAAGCTGCTGTTCTTGAAATCGGAAAAGTGGCAGACGAGTGCTCCGCCTCGCTCCGGTCTGAGATCTGTCAACACAAGAATGACAACGAGGCATTGAGGAAAAAATGCTATTTACTGGAGATCGAGTTGAGGGCTTCCAGGAGCACACAAGCCCAGAAGGGTGTCAGCATCAGCCGTCGGCAGAGTGCAATTCAGGGATCTGATGGAGCATGTAACAGGGGTGAATATTTCACTTTACATAACCTACTGATGAATAATGGAAATGTGGATCCCCTGTTATGAAAAACTCACTTTTCAGTGCTTGTGCATACATTTGGGTTTCTGATAGGCCTTCTAACACACAAACTGTAGAATAAGAAGACATGGTCAGTGTTTTTGTGGGTTTATATATTTACATTTTAAAAGTAATAGGCCTATATGTCAAAATATAGGCTACAGACATTATGTATGTGTGTATGTACGGTATGTGTGTATGTATGTGTATATATATATATATATACACACACACACACACACACACACACACACACACACACACACACACACACACACACACAGTACCAGTCAAAAGTTTCAATTGATCATTGATTCAAAATTCCAAACTTTTGACTGGTACTGTGTGTGTGTGTGTGTGTGTGTTTGTGGGTGTGTGTTTGTGGGTGTATATACACATCATATGATATTAATACATATGAGACATAGTAGACATGGTATATAAATACTCTATAGACAGATGGTCTTCATGACTGTAGCTACATGCCCTATATAACTGTACACACAGCATATGGTGTATCTATATACCCGTGCATGGCCTGTGTAACTGTACACAACACTGGACATGTTGATGTATTACTACCCTATATACAGATGGCATGTATAACTGTACAACCTCAGAATGCAGGGCCCCAGACTGAGGCCCCCTCCATCGCTGGGACCCGTCCCCCTCACCAGGACCCAACTGTATGGCACATAGGTGCCCACACTCATGCCTGAAGATTTACTCTCTAGAATGATAACATCTCAAGCAATTATTTAACCGCCTGATTGTAACCTAATCTCCTTGACTACCAATGTGCAGCACCCACTTAAGTGATGTGACGGCAGTCATACTTAGTTGCAACTGTCCATCGTATCTAATGTTGACTTCCGCTACTTATGTTCTAGCAAGTTATCTGATGATTAAACAATCTGATGTGGGAGCACACTGTGTGTGTGTGTGTGTCTGTGTGTCTGTCTGTCTGTGTCTGAGCTATTTGGAGTCTGGTATACATCAGTGTGTCCAGTGGGAGCACACTGTGTGTGTGTGTGTGTGTGTGTGTGTCTGTGTCTGTCTGTCTGTCTGTCTGAGCTATTCGGAGTCTGGTATACATCAGTGTGTCCACGTGCTTGTGTTTATAGCCACTATACTATAAAACAGGACAGAGAAAGAACTTAAGACTATTTACGATTGTAAATAACCTTACAACAGGCCGTGATGCTGACTACCAAGCTAGTCTTTTAGGACCAGTCAAAGAGTCTATCTTTAACTGACCTCAGGGCTTCAGATTGCCATCTGTCCACTGCCACATAAAAAAATTGCTGGCAATGCTTCCACTTGACTTTATTTGGTGTCCCCCCCCCACCGCCCCCTCAAAAGAGGATCAAATCAAATCAAACTTTATTGGTATAGCTCATTTCATACACAGTCAGCACAATGCGCTTTACAGAGAGCAATGGACACAGGTCCTACCCCTACATATTCCAGAGGGGCCTAATTATCAACAACTAAAAAAGAAACTGCACACATATAGTCAGTTGACATTTTATACTAAGTACAGCTTATGAATCAAAATAAGTAGTGCACTTGGAGAGCGCAGACCTCCGTGCACACTAAAGCAGTGATACTTTAGTGTGCACACCTGCACACTATTTCCCCTTGATCACATCCAAACGGAGATATCAGTTTTTGCAAAAGAACCCATCACATAACAAATAGGGGAAATTGTGTGCAGGTGTGCGTGCGCAATGTTTTATAAATCCGTTTTTTCCATTTTAAAACCAAAACGTATTTGTGTACAGTAAACGTGGCGTGAAAAAACAGAGGGGTATAGACGCATGCTAGAATGCTTCATCCGAGTGGTATTTTAAGCAAAAATATTCAAAGATGTTTTGGGGGACCCAGTGACCTATATTCACCTGTCGAAATAATAGGGCACCTTTAAGGATAATGACACTGTTAATTTTTTTATTTTACAGAGATGCCTGTTGCCATAGAAGGCGTGTTTGGAAAAGACTGGTGTATGAACCTGTGGAAGGATGGCCGACCACCCCAGGAAGAGGCCGTGGACTCGGACAGCTTGAAAGAGGTCACACACCCCAGTCATGATTACGTGTGTTATTTCGTGCGGCGGCTGTGGCTCAGTGGTAGAGCGGGTCGTCCCAATGATCGTAGGGTCGGCGGTTCGAATCCCGCCTCCTCCAGTCTACATGTCGAAGTGTCCCTGAGCAAGACACTGAACCCAGTGACTTGAATTGACCTGAAGAATTGCTCCCAGTGAGCAGACTAGCCTTGTATGGCTTGCTGGCGCCACTGGTGTGTGAGTGTGTGTGTGTGAATGGGTGAATGAGAGGCCATTGTAAAGCGCTTTGTCCCTTAGGGGTGAGAAAAGTGCTATATAAGTGCATACCACTCATTTACCATTTACCATTTCACCTCAGCGTGAGGATGCATTTCAGCTTTCAATAATGGGCAATTCCCTTTTTTTCTTTTTGTCTTTTTTCTCCTCAGGCGATAGGCTTGATAGACAACGAGCCTGAACTGATCTTCATCAAAGAGGAGATGTTTGAGGACACGCCAGCGGGCCAACAGAAGGGACTCGCAGGGAAAAGAAAGGGTAGGTTATGGGTCGAGTGAGTTAAAGCGGGTTGGTTAAGTTAACCCTTTTAATACGACCACGTCACCGGCAACATTTGAAAAATATCTAACAAATATTTAATAATATTAAAAAAATATCTAACAAATCTAAAAAATTCCTCACTCCAACACTTGCTGAAAGCTGAGAAATTGCGCTTTCTAGTATTATAGGGAAAATTCAATTAATATTCGAAATGTTGTCACTTTATTTTCAGGGTTAAAAGGGTTAATGGCTGTCACTGTGTGTGTCTGACGCTGTTTCCATGCTTAACAGGGGCTGTGTCAGCTGAAGAGGGCGTGGCAGAGGGACCAGTTGATGATCTTCACCTCTACCAACGGGGCGTCAACGCGTTTCCGATACCTACGGACAGCCAACAGGAACAAGGGACACCATCCACATCCATGGAGAACCTCATCGACGACCCGTCTCTGGCCACTCTTGTGGACACGGCAGCGGACTCGGTCACAGTGGAATACCTGGACTACCCTGACAATGTAAACGTAAACACACCAAGAAACCAGAACTACCAGAGAGGAAAGGAACAAAAGCAGTTTGATTGCTTATTTTGTGGGAAAAGCTTTAGTTACCTGAGCTACTTAAAAGTCCACATTAGACGCCACTCTGGAGAGAAGCCTTTCAGCTGTACGGTTTGTGGCCGGCGTTTCGCTCAGAAAACCTACCTGAAACTGCACGAGCGCACACACTCAGGAGAGAAGCCCTACAGCTGCGTGGAGTGCGGCAAGAGTTTCTCCCAGAAAAGCTCGTTGAACGTACATCTCCGAAGTCATACTGGGGAGAAGCCGTACAGCTGTGTGGATTGTGGGAAGAGTTATGCCTACAAGCACGGCTTCAACCAACACCAATGTTTCAACTGATGGAGAATAATCTGATGTATAATTAAAAAAACAAAAAAACAAACAGGTCAATGTCTTGGAGAGTTGATGGTTTTAAAAATAAATAAAAAAAAGTCCCAACCTGCTGAGACATAATCAGCTTTGACAGCGCAGAAACGTCTTCCACTAGGTTAAGTATTCTATGGTCACAGTATTGCACACTAACGCTGCCTTTTTCCTTTAAAACGGCTGCATCGCGTGATAAGGGTACACACAGTTGAACATGTTATCAGGTGTTTATTCTAAAAGTTCCATTATCTTTGGAAAGTAAGCTATTTTCTTGTTACGGTACTGATGTGTGTTACAGTATAGGTTACCGGTGTGTCACAGTACCAATTTGTTACGGTATAGGTTACCGGTGTGTGAAAGGCAAAATTAAGCGAACACAATGTTCTAGTCTCTTTGTACTGTAAAACATTGTGTGTGACAAAAGCTGTTATAAACTATTGTGTAATTTGGTTGTTTTTAATCCACTATTTAGTTTTCTATTGCTATTTGGCAACATCACAAGTTTCCTTCAAGTGAATGAAATAATCGGAATTTTATTGTGTTGACATGTCGTTAATAATGCAGTCGTGTAATAAAATAAAAATCCACTTCAAGTATACATTAAAATATGTAGTTATTTGGCCTCCATGTGAATAAAAGAGAAAACATTACACATAAGATAATATAATTCCCTGGATGTAGGGCACACGATTTAGCTTTGTAATTAGTAAAACTATCAACTGACATGCTCTAGACAGTACAAGGTACAGTACAAGGTTATATTTAGCTTTCTATTGTAGCCTCCTCAGATCCACAGACAACCTCTCATCGTGATCACTTCTGGGCTCTCCTGGTTTTGGCTAGCTTTTTATGAGATCAAATGTTGAGTGAGTTGAACTTTGTGTATAAAATACTTTTTTCACATTTGAATGGCCTTTCGTGAATGTGTAGATGGTATTGTAGGTTCCTTTTTTGTGTGAGTCTTTTACCAGATATGGGGCATGTGTGGGGCGTTTCTCCTGTGTGGACACAGCTGTGTGTGTAGAGCAGACAGGGTGGAGAAAGACATGCCACATTATTGACACGCTACCATCAAACCCTTTGAGGGTTCTGAATATGTTGTCTGCGTACGACTGTATTTTTGTCTCGTTCTTCCATGGTCTTTAACGGTTCCCCATTTTGAACGCACCGTTCAAGTTCTTCCTCATCTTCACTTAATGACATGTGGGTAAATCTGTTGCTCTATTCCATCGAGAGAGAGACATCCCATGGTGCTTTCCACCAGACCTCTCGAGGACATCATGACATCACCTATTATGACATCACCGGGTCGTGCTCCTGGATGTCCTGCTCACTTCCTGTCTCCGTCTCTGCTCACTTCCTGTCTCTGTCTCCTTAAGGACGGGTGCACACATATATCTGCTTTTTTCTTTTTTAAAGTCACTGGATTCAAGTCACAATCATACAGGAAGTAGTCTAGCTTTAGGCTACAGGTGGACAAATCAAACCTGTTGATAATCATTTGTTGATGATTTCCTCATCTGAATCCTCTTCGTTGATTACAGATATACAGTATCAGTTTGGTCAGGACACTGCAACAGAGAAATACATGTATTCTCGACTGCCATGATAAATCTATATTATGCATACAGTACCAGTCAAAAGTTCAATTGAATGAGGTGTACAAACTTTTGGCTCGTACTGTATTGACTGTAGGGCACATACCGTCTCCTATCTCCTATCCATACTCGAGGTGACCTGTCAATTTCACATAGGCATGTATTGTATGAGTTTGTTGTTGTATTTTGCACTGTCCTGTATTGTTCTTGTTTATTGTCATGCACCAACAGACCTAGACAACATCCTGGTAGGTGCAAGCCTACTTGGCTAATAAAAAATCAGAATCTAAATTCTAGTCAACTTCAAATGCTGATCCTAAATTCTCACACGCTGATGGAGAGGGTTTGGGGGAGTCACGTTTTCGTTTTGGGGGGGGTCACGTTTACCATTTTCACCTTTGCTAACTGTTGAGAAGAACTAATGTCATTTTCCAGTGTTATCTTTCCTTAAATTGGTGCACCATTCTTTTCCAGAGTCAAAGACAAACTCGATGTCAGGAACAGCTGTTTTAAAGTTGGATTTAGCTGATCAGTAAACTTTATTAACAGGCAGGTCATGAACTATCTTGAAGTAGATTTCAAGTCAAGTCAGATTTGTCTCGTATACATCATTGAAAGCAATTAAGAAAATTAAGTAACAATACAAAAAATATAAGATATAACACAAATATATAACACATTTACAAAATATGTACAATAATTGAAAGAGCTGAAAAGATCTGAAGATAAGAATTTACAGATGGGTTAAATCTATATGGATGTTAAATGTTAAACCTATAATACAAATATATATACAGATGATTTTTTACAGTTGAGTTCAATAGGTATGATATATATATCATATGTATTCACTGAGTGTATATTCTAATATTCTAAAGACTAGTCTGTCATAAATATACAGAAGGTGCAGCTGTGCTGAGCAGCTGGCTGAGTCCAGGCATGTGAGAGAGTAATTATATATGATTAGACATTGTACTTGTTCAAATTCAGGGTTTAATAATGTAGAATAACGACTAAATAGTATACAATTTCTTTCGAGAATAAGCCGGCTACGACAGGATATGCTTTTAGACAAAGGAGACCATAACAAGAGTGACAATCTGACACTGACCCGAGGAGGTTACACTGTAATAAAACTGACTGACCCTACTGATTCTTGTTACAACGTGTGTCTATAGTGTGCTAGTAGTATGTTAGTGTATAGATAACATAATTCAAATGTCATGTGATTTGCATTTGAATTTTCATGGTATACAAATCCGCTTTGTGTGTAACAAAATTAACATTTATAAAATACATTGCAAAGTAAATTGCATTTGCATTGCACACAGTGTGGTGCAAGTTGCAACCAGAGTAGGGTGCTATAACAGGTGTGAGAGGGACAGGATTCCTCTGTAACTATATCTAGCCTGATACTGTACATGCATGGGACATATGTCTCTCACAGAGCCAGGTTTAGACACGCGAGTCTGCCTCCAGCACCCGGCTAGAATGGACGACAAAATGTCCTCTCTCATCGGGGATGAGTGTTCCTGCGCTGTGTGTGGGGAGATCTTCCTCGTTCCTGTGGTCCTCAGCTGCATCTCCTGTGGCTATAGCTTCTGCAATTCCTGTCTGGAGCACTTCTGGGAAGAGCATGGTTGTAAACAATGCCCCATCTGCTTTGAGGAGAACCCGAAACCTAGTCAGAGATTGTGTGAGGATCATGGAGAGAAGCTATCGCTCTTCTGCGTTGGGGACTTGGAGCCGATCTGCTCCGAGTGCAGGAGGTCAGAGTTGCATAGGAATCACAGAGTGTACCCCATTAAAGAGGCCCTGGAGGACTGTAAGGTAAGGCCTAAGCTGTTAGGACCTATTATGTAGTTTGGTTATTTTTTTTATCAAGTTTTGTTTTCTATTGCTGTTTGGCAACACATCACACGTTTCCTTTAAAGTAGTAAAGGGAAAATGCATGTTTAGCCCTGTTTTAAGGTTACTTATGATCATATACAATGGTTCAGATCAAAACGTTGACAAAACTAGCACTTTTGATAAAGTCTGAATCGAGAGTTTAACATTCTCAAAAGTGCTAGTTTTGTCAACGTTTTGATCTGAACCATTGTATATGATCATAAGTAACCTTAAAACAGGGCTAAACATGCATTTTCCCTTTACTACTCCTTTAAGTGAATGAAATAATGTTAGTGTGTTGACAAAGTAACACAGTAGTGTACAATCCACTTTAAGTACATTAAAACATGTAGTTATTTGAACAAAAGACAAACATTCTACATCAGATAATATAATTACTTGGTTGTTGTAGGGCATGATTAAAAATGTTTATTTTCCCAAAAATCACACACTGCACCTTTAAGCATTGCAATTAGTAAAACTGACATCAAGTGACATGCTCTGAAATGACTAGAATGTTACTTTTAGTAAGCTACATGTATATGGCTTTCTATTGTAGCCTATACAAATACACAGACAACATCTCATTGTTGTGATCTGTACTGGGATCTGTTGTTCAGATTTAGATTTTTATGAGACATCAAATGTTGGGTGAGTTGAATTTTCTGTATAAAAGTCCTTTCGCATTGGTCACATTTGAACGGCCTCTCGCCTGTGTGAATGCGTAGGTGACACTGTAGGTTCCCTTTTTGGGTGAATGCTTTACCACATATGAGGCATGTGTGGGGCCTTTCTCCCGTGTGCACGCGGATGTGTATGTTAACGGCTGACACAGAGGCAAAATACTTCCCACAGTGTGGACAGGCTGACAAGCCCTTCGCAGGAACACACTTGTGAGCTCTAAAGTCATCGCCGTCAGGAAAGCACTGCCTACAAACCCCGCAGATTCTTTGAGAGACAACTTTGTGAGACGCCATGTGAATTGAGAGATCGACCTCCTTCACAAAAATCTTCCTACATATTTGGCAACTGAATTGCTTTTTGCCTGGGCCACTGGTGAGGGCGAGGCTAGACCCATCAACGTGACTGAAAGTCTCGGTGTTTGAGTCGGTGTTTATCTCAGCGTCTTTGTTTGAAAGTGCAGATGTCTCGGAGTATGTTGTGTGTGCGCTCCGTTTGTCCGGTCTTTCTACATTCTTAATCTGTTCCTCTTGACTCAAAAGTTCTTCCTCATCTTCAATCGGGATGACATGAGGGTAAAACTGTTTTATAAATCTCAGGGTCATCATCTGGTCGTGCTCCTGGATATCCTGCTCACTCTTTCTCACAGTCTCAAGGACAGATGGAAGTTCATCTTCTCCACGGTCCACATGATCTCCATCTCCTGATAGTAAAATACATTGAAGTGTCATGATCATAGATTTACAACAAATAGTCTATCTTTAGGCCATATCTGGACAAATCAAACAATTCAGATCAATTCACCCTTCTCTTCCTTCTTATTGCCTTTCGTATTTCTCCTCTTGTCCTCTCTTTGGACGTCGGTTGATGATTTCCTCTTCTGGATCATCTTCTTTGATTCCATATATATCAGTTTGGACAGGACACTTCTCTGGAAACTGAAATAGAGAAATAAATGTATTCTCTACTGCCATGATACATTTAAATATGATGCTTATGTAATGGTTTCCAAGGCTAGTACCATAGTAACAGATTATTTTGTACTATTTAACACAAACCATGCATCGCTCTTCCCAACTCTTCTCTTTCATTACAGAATTTTTAAAACATGATATAAATTCAAAACTGTCCGTAGTGCGTTCGTTTCTCTTTGTTTCAACATCCATTGTTTGCTTCACTGTCCTTTCTGTATCTCAATAGTAATTGTCAGTTCGACCACACCCTTTAAACCATATGAATATTACAATTTCTACAAGTAGACCTATCTATTTTCAGCATCTGTGCTGGTTCCATGGCTACTATCACATAGTGTAATTGAATCAAATAGAGGTTACACCTGACTTTACTATACTATTCATTCACTGAACACCGACCGCAGCACGCATCCAAACATTTAAACACAGTTAAGACAGCAGCATAGATCCACACATTTTTTTGGGCGGCTGTAGCTCAGTTGGTAGAGCGGGTCGTTCAGTGATCGAAGGGTCAGTGGTTCGAATCCCAGCTCCAACTGTCCACATGTCGAAGTGTCCTTGAGCAAGACACCTATCCCCAAATTGCTCCCAATGAGCAGGTTAGCACCTTGCAGGGCAGCTACCGCCATTGGTGTGTGAATGTGTGTGTGAATGGGTGAATGAGAGGCCATTGTAAAGCGCTTTGAGTGCCGCTAAGGTGGAAAAGCGCTATATAAGTGCCGTCCATTTACCATTCAACAGTTAGAAGACAGCAGGAGCACAGATCCAAATGTGTCCAGCACACCCTCCACTCACACCAGGCAATAATACTTTATATTCTGTGCTTTAAATTGACATCTAAGCACATTTAGCAAATGCAGACAGCAATTGCAATTGTGATCACAAGTGAATTACATTACAACATCCCATGTAATCCCCTGCAATAACGTTCATGAGAGTGTCTGATGTCTGAAATACTTTTTTCCATCCAGTGCGTGGGAGGCAGCGGGAGGAGGGTTGGTTTTGGTTTGCTGAGTGATACTGCCCTCTGGTGGAATTTATGGGTAAATAAACTTACGTTACTGCATGCAGCTTGTTTGAATCAACTCACAATTGAGATTTCACACCTTAAACATTAACTAAATGCATGTCAGCAATGTTAATTTGATCTTACAAGCATCGTATTAATATAAAGAGCCCTATTGAAAATATCGGTCAGGTGTTGAGGGCTCTACACTCTCGCAGCTTTAAACCCAAGACTGAACACTAAATCCGTTAACAAAAGTTATCACATTCGTGCAACATAACGTTTAGTTTAAGGAGGTAACTGTTAGGTTTTTGTGATTTTCACAGCACTAACCTGAAAACCACAGATCAAATGTTCCGGAATGAAGACACGAACCATGCGCTTCTCTTCCCAGTTCTCCTCTTGGAAGCGGCAACCGAGCGGCGGAAACCCCGCCTTCAGAAAACCAGGTGCAACATCACCTGAGTTAAGAGGTTCCGCTCTTCTCTGTCCTAACGAACTAAAGACTTCTGAGCGTAGTCGAGCGCCTCTGTCTTGGGCTCCTTTCAATGCTGCTACGAGTAGTCTTCAAAGTAACCAAACGTCCTTGAATATAAATGATTCATAGAGATCGATTATCCTCATTTAATATCGCCAATAATGCTTATCTCTATCGAAAACGTGGACAATTAAGCGACTGTAGCGCTGCATGTCATCAATATGGAGAAATATCGGCTGTTATCCGACCAACCTTTTAAGCGCTCCTATTTGATTCTGGATGTGGGCGTGTATTAAATAGGTAGCTCACTACTGTTGAGTGACAGTTTAATATTGGGGGATACCCTTCCAGCTGAGAGTGGCTGATGTGTCACATATAGGCTACCGTTCTCTTTACGTGTCCTCAATATTTGTGAAACGATCTTCGCGATGTTATCTATTAATTGTAGTAGGCTAAAAGAAAATAGTGTAAATCTATTACAATCTAGCCCAACATATATTTCAATTAGTTGGCTGCCTGGATCTCCGTCACGTCACTGTCCTATCCGGTCTGTGACATCACGGGTGTTCGTATGACGTGACATTTACACGTAACCGCAAGGTATATAAAGCTGTAACAAGTGGACAAGCGTCAGTACGGTTTTTGCGATGAGATTGGCATGTTGCTAAACATGTAGCTTCACCAATATGCTCGTGAGTTCATTTTTTAGAACCCTAATGGGGGTTCTAATTTCAAGCAGCCAAGGTCCTGCTGAGGTGTCGCTCCAAAATGAGCCACCTCCGTTCATAGATCTTGATGTGACACTCCTCTGCTGGGGAGTTTTGATTGGTCTCTCCTTGGTCCTGATCTGCTGGGGAGTTTTGATTGGTCTCTCCTTGGTCCTGATCTGCTGGAGAGTTTTGATTGGTCTCTCCTTGGTCCTGATCTGCTGGAGAGTTTTGATTGGTCTCTCCTTGGTCCTGATCTGCTGGAGAGTTTTGATTGATCTCTCCTTGGTCCCGATCTGCTGGGGAGTTTTGATTGATCTCTCCTTGGTCCTGATCTGCTGGGGAGTTTTGATTGGTCTCTCCTTGGTCCTGATAGTGTCCTGGAGAAATAGCCAAGGAAACACTAAGGTTGGTAATCAAAGTTTCATTGTACTTGTAATAATTCAGAAATCAAACGATTACAGAAGTTGCTCTGTCTTTGTGAAGCCTAATGACCTCAATATCCATCTGGTATTTCCTTTATAAATTAGGATGAAATCCGTGAAGACATTGATTGGTAAGTTTATACATATTTTTTCAGTATCCATAACAGTGTGTGTGAGTGAGAGACAGAGATGTGTGTGTTTATGTGTATAATGTGTGGCATGATGCATTTCGATAATACATATAAGTGTATTGAAGTCATCAAGTCATTTTAGTTTATTTTACTTTATTCTATCTCTTAAGTGCCCAGCTGGACAGCGTCATGGCGAGGACATGTCAAGGACCAGACGATCCAGATTCTGTCTCCTGGGATCCGGGGGACGATGAAGAAGACCTGGTGTCTAAGACGGGTCGAGGCTCCCCTGTGATGTCTGACAGCGTCCGCAAACCTTTCCCTACACACAAGGGCACAAGGGACTTCCTGGGGACGGCCACTTCCCCCTCAGACTCTCTGGTGAACAAGACTAGCCTGCCCTCTCTGGTGTCCTCCAGGTCTGGGGTGAGTGGAGCAGACAACCCCACTGCCGTCCTGTCTGGCGCAGTTGCCGAACCCTTCTCTGCACCCAAGGGAGAAGGTTCAAAGGGCAAATCCGAGCGGAACGTTCCGCCCTCAGCCCAGGTCGACTGGGTGCGGGATGCGACGCTGCGTCGCAGTCGGAGGGACTTTCAAAGGAAGTGGGAAGGAGTCTTCCTGGGTACCGCCACGTCCAGCTCAGACTGTCTGGTGAAGAAGGTGTCAGTCACAGCCCCGTCTACCAAACTGCCGTTCTCAACTGTGAGTAGAGGAAACGGCCCCACCCCCATGGGGTCTACCCACCCATCCTCCCCCGTGGCGTCCAGTGGTGTCGGCGAGACTGTCTCGCCATACAAAGGCGAAAGGTCAAAGGAACAGACAAAGCTGAACATTAAACCCTCACAAAAATCCTTGTGCCTTGAGCCTTGTGTTGCAGACCCGCTTATCAAAGGAAGTCGTGCCTTTAGTGAAGCCTTCAAAAGAAAGCGTGCCGTCTTTGAACATGGGCTGCAAGGAATGGCCAACTCGGACTGTCTGGTGAAGAGGGCATCTGACACAGCCCGTTCTACCAAACCACCACGGGAAAATGGCCCAGCCTCCATGACATCTACCCACCTATCCTCCCCTGTGGCATCTAGTGGTGTCGGCAAGTCTGTCTCTACAGACAAGGGTAAAAGTTCAAAGGCTGACTTGAATCTCCATCGGAGGAACTTCCGCAATCGGTGGGAAGAAGTCTTTCCAGGAATGCCCACTTCCAGCTCGGACTGTCTGGCTAAGATGGCGTCTAACACAGCCTCGTCTACCAAACCGCCGTTCTCAATGGTGAGTAGAGTAAACAGGTCTGGCAGACAGTTGTGGCCAATAGTTGACCCCATTAAGGAGCCCTTCAGGACATAACAAGTAACCTCACAATGACCGACCGACCAACACCTCCCTTCGCAACTACAGTACCTATCTACCCACCTACCCATCAGTGTGTGCTTGTTTTGTGTTTTCCATTTCATGTGAGAATAAAGTCTCTGAACATTCTTGGCCTGCGAATCTCTATTGTATCCTGATACACGTTAATCAGCTACGTGAACTAAGAGACTTTGTGTTCCAACAAAATGTTCCAACAAATTTACACTTACTGTTTTAAAATGAATCAATGAACCTTATTTGCATGCATTCAGAACTCTCCCATTAACTGAGCTAACTCACTCATTCTTGAATTGCTATAAACAAATAATAATTTAAACAGATAGGCAAACTAAGTGTCATGGATACCATAACACGTGTAAAAGTTGTATTTTAAGTGATGTAAAAAAAGTGTGGGGAAAAAAGCTTGAAACTGTTAAGATAATTAATGTTAAATACGAATACAATAGAAATGACTGTCATGGCTTTAGAAATAATATATATTGTTGTCGGGAGGCGATGTGGGGTAGCCTGATATCAGACAGAATGTCACCTCGCTACACTCCTTTGAGATCTTCAAGAACCAGTTAACTTTGGTTGAGTGGGCACATTCGAATGTCTGGACCCAGGCTAGGGGTGGGGGGGGTCAGGATTCAGGATTTTTCGAAATATGCCAGGGGTCCAGAGCTCCAAAAAGGTGCTTGGGCAGCTCCAAGCCAAGGCCCACCTCCTCAAACTGGAACTCATTAAAACTGGAGGACATGCAGGGAGAGAGAAGGAGAGAGAGAGAGAGAGAGAGAGAGAGAGAGACTGTCACAGCTCAGCTGTTGCTCAGTAATCTTCAGTAGTTTCAAAAAGGAGAGGTGAGTTGAAACAGGTAGGAGGTGAAGGAGAAAAGCGACAGACATGCCTTGGGTTCTTGTTGATGTCGGCCCAGAGACACAGAGTGATGTTGTCATCCTGGACCACTGTCTGCATGTTGCCCGTCTCCGATGTCTGAGCGAGCGTTGGCCCACTGTGCCCAGGGGGGAACAGACGACAATAAAAGACTGTTTTCACCTGCAGCATTAGTCTTACATATGACCCTGATTGCAGATGTAATGTCACTGGATCAAACGTTTCCAGTTATCAAACGCCTTTCCTCATGCATCTGTTTCAAAGCGCAAAACTGAAATGTCCAATGACCTCTGTGCCTCTTAGCAGTGTTTTAGGTCTTCTGCTGGATGTGTTCCCTACAGATTATCTCCTTGGTGGTGAGGTGGGTTTTGGCGTGGGCCAGGTTCTGGACATTTCATTGAAGCTAGCTAGTCATAATCAATTAATGGATTTACGTAATGATGACCACCACACGACCATCTCGGTAGAATTTGTTGTTGGTGTGTATGAGTGGCTGGGGTCTGGTAAGCAGTTAGTTATTAGCATTTATACTGTATACCCCCCCAATATAATTCTATTGTTTTTTTTCTTATTTTTTTGAGCTCTTGAGTACTCTGTTGCACTAATTGTAATGATCCTGCATTCTTCTGTGAAGACCTTGCTCTTTTTCTTGTCTGTTCTATTTTTGTTTGGTGGGTGGGTGGGTAGGGTTTATTATGTGTAGATTAAGCATTGTCTGACTTGCATGTATGCCCTTCATACAGAGCCCGCTGTGGGCCCTTTCCGCTGCACAGCCCACTGCGGGCGTCCTGCCTTCCTTGGAGCGGACTCGAAGTGGCTCAAGTTCAAAGCTCCGCTAATATATATTTCGACTTGAGAGACAAGATAATATAGCCAAATATGTCAATGGAAACTCAAAGAAAAGTGAAAGTGGTTCGACTAAAAGTAAAAAAAACAAAGAGATAAATTAGAAAGAGAAACACATTTACTGACAAAAATCCCAAAGTTAACGGGGTATTTCAAAGTAGCTGCAAGTGCTGGGCCTGAGGACGAGACCCTGCGTCAACATTGGCCGATGAGTCGCCGGCAGTTAGAGCTGAGGAGACGGGAAATGCCTAGCCCCAGGGCCCATGGGTGCCTTAATGCGGGCCTGCTTCTACTCACAACAAATTATTCTTCTCACGACAAATATGAAATGAATTACTTGAGATAGCCTAGACAGATACTTTAATAATCCCAGTGGGGGAAATTTGGGGTTTCAGCAGTGGAGAGAAAAAGTACAGTGGATTAAAGAATATACATAGAGAATATACATAATAAATGTCATTAAATTACAAGAGATATATACATACAGTATGCATACATTTATTATCCATACATGCATGCATGCATACATACATACATACATATAAACATACATACATACATACATACATACATACATACATATATACATACATACATACATACATACACACACACACACACACACACACACACACATCCACAACACTCAGGAACACTCAGGCACTGTTGTAGAGTCTGGACCCTTCTGTATTAACACCTGCTGAAGATGCTCCCCATCTGCCTCAGCTTGTCATGGATGGGGTGAGAGGGGTTGTCCAGGGTGGATCTCTTGACTGAAATGTTTTGCTTGTTACAACTAGCAAAAATAACATACTCAGCAATAAGAATTTAGAACCCCATGAAAGCTAGGCTGAACACCTCAACTCTGCTCTCAACTCTGTGTTTTTATAAAGTAGACTGAGTAGAATACACTATAGTTCTATAGAGACACCAAGCATAGTTTTTTTTACAGTACAAAGTACAATGTACTTGGCAACGAGGAAAAATTTATTGTGGCGCCCAAACCCCAGAGATGGGCTCTGGTACAGTGACGGGCATGCGCACGAACAAACACACACACACACACACACACACACACACACACACACACACACACACACACACACACACACACATGCATTCTCACGCCACATGACGTCCAGGGGTCAAACTAATATCCCCCCCTCGACTTCAGCAGGCGGGGGACAGCCACAGTAGGGTGCTATAGCCTGGGAGAGAGAGCTTTAGGGATGGGATTCCTCTGGAACTATATCCAGCCGGACACCCATACTGAACATGCACTGAATAAGGTCTCTCACAGAGCCAGGTTTAGACACACAAGTCTCACCTCCAGCTCCCAGCTAGAATGGACGACAAAATATCATCTCTCATCGGGGATGAGTGCTCCTGCTGTGCTGTATGTGGGGACGAGCTCTTCTTTGTTCCAATGGTTCTTTCCTGTGGCTGTAGCATATATATAGTCATAATTAAAGGTACCCAATGTAGTTTTTGACCACTAGTATGCGCTCTAGAGCAAATTTGAGAAGGTGGTCCCCGAAAATCGCGTACTACGTCATTGCGTCTACGCGGAGCACATAATAGTGACGTTTCACACATCTTTGTTGTTTTCAAAACATTAGCTAAATATCATTTTGTGAAGAAATTACAAGGTAGGAAAGACATTCAAGTGATTCAACATGTTTATTAGACTACAAGGAACCATATCATCGAGGGATTTCGAAAATAAACAAAGAACGGATTGTTTTGATTCACGTTTCGTTGGGTACCTTTAATAGTTTAAAGATAAAATATGGTATTAGGCTACTATGGAATTTAATTTATTTATATCCACCATTTTATCTTCTATTACTATTTGGCAACACAACTTCACGTTTCCTATAAGTGAGTGAAATACGATGCATTCTATTCGCCTTATTCACCTCAGCTGCCATATTGGTCAGTCTGACGTAATGAGGGGTGCGGATGCGGAAGTGCCCGTCGACTTCAATGTTAAAAGTTCACTGTAAAAACACCACTTCAAGAACCAAAATAGTCAAAATAACAGGCTGAATAAACTATCGGGGTTACAAACTCATCATTACCAGACTCTGATTGTTTTTCGCGTTTGGAAATACATGGGAGTGAATGCAGCTGACGACTAACTATGGCTCATTCACCTCCATGTATTTCCAAACGTGAAAACAACGGCAGTGAAAAACAATCAGAGTCTGGTAATGATGAGTTTGTAACCCCAATAGTGTATTCAGCCTGTTATTTTGACTATTTTGGTTCTTGAAGTGGTGTTTTCAATTTTTATGCAATAACACATTTAATAACCCATTTCAGTGTCCTTTTTTCATCAAAGCTTTCAGAAAACAACTATTTTTGATCTTGATAAGTGCATATCTAAAATAAAATAGGCTACAGGACCCAGTGTGGGGGCAAGCAATTTGCAACCAGGATATTAGCCTGGCTGGGGAGTGAGAGCTTTGGGGGATTGGATTCCTTGTAACGCCGGACACCCATCGCGTGCGTGCATTGGACCGTAGTAGGCATACTACTCTACTAATGTCTCTCACACAGTCTATATCCAGCTCCCAGCTAATGGATCACAACATGTCGACTCTCATTAAGGATGAGTGCTCCTGCTGGTGTGAGGACGAGTTCCTCTGTGTTCCTGTGGTCCTCAGCTGCACTTCCTGTGGCGGTAGCTTCTGCATTTCCTGTCGGGAGCACTTCTGGGAACCCTGGGAGTTCTGTCTGCTTTGAGGAGAACCCTGGATATATAGAGATTGTGTGAGGAAGAGGAACATGGAGACAAACTAACACACTTATGTGTTGGGGACTATGCCATGAGTACAGGTCAGAGCGTTCTGTTTATTACATTCTGATTTTCTCACTTTGAGTTGTGGTTGGGAGTCCAAATCCAGTCACTTTCTCTAACATGGAACCCATTCCCCCCAAGTAATATGATAGGTCTCCCTGCTACAACAATGTCATCCCATGCTCGCGACCCCCTCTCTCACCCCCCTCTCTCTCTGTACCCCCCCCCCCACACACACACACCCTCTCTCACCCCCTCTCTCTCTCTGCCATCTGCGAACGTATCTGTGTTGCCAAAGAGAATCTTTGTACTCTCTTTATGTGTCAGCAGTGGATCTTGGCACATCAGCAGAGAGCCATGATTGATGATGATATGTTTAACAAATGTTATCCTTCTTTCAACAACACTTAATGCAATGCTATACTGTTACTCAATGAATCCCCACTTGGTTTATGAAGCTTAGACTAAAATGAAGGTCAAGGCAAAGCCTCCCAGACCATATCTGGGTCATTCAGGCCTGGTAGCCTACAGTCCAACATAGGGCTGGGTTAAAAAAATCGATTCATCGATTCTGAATCAAATGATTCTGAATCGATTCATGAATCCCAATATCGATCTTTTATTTAATGAATGAATGAATAAATTAAGGAATGAATAGTTCATTAATTCATTCAATGATTCATTCATCATTCATTTTTGGAAATCAGTATCGATACCAGCCCTAGTATTGATGAGTTGCATAACTTGGCAGTCATGTAATTAAGGTTACAGCAAAAAAGAAAACAGGTTTTAGTAACACTAATCGAATCGATATTGAATTGAATCGGAATCTAATCGATTCTTGAAATTCTAATCGATACCCAGCCCTAGTCCAACATGAGTCGTAGGCTATATGTGTAGAGAACTCTGTTCATGTGGTCCTCAGCTGCCTGGAGAACTTTGTGGAACAGTAGGATTCCAGAAGGTGTCCTCTCTGAGAACACTGGACCTTCAAGAACGAGAACGTTTGTGGGACATGAAGAGAAACCAACACTCAAGTGCAGTCCATTTACCATTTACCATTTGGTTTGTTTCTAAAGGTAAAGTCAAAATTAACTGATTCAACTTGCCCCTTGCAATAGGTATCTCTTCGAGGCCAGTGATTGGTCAAGTAAGACTTGTAAACTTGACTGTGAAAATTCTTTCCACCCTAAGCATCTTTTTTGGTTATTTTTTTCTTCCAAACTATGCCGACACACATTCCTTGCCTTATGACTTGCAGTGATCATGACACCAGCCTCTTAATGTCAAAATGTTGGCTGAATACGCCTCTATCAAACACCCTTCTTCCATCAGAGGTCAAGTGCAAGTCTTCATCTCTCAAACACCAGGGTTAGGGTTAGGGTTAGGGTTAGGGTAAGGGTGATATCATATGATCTGTCTGAGCGTCGCGTCACCGACTCATCTCCTCAGAAGTCTCCAAAGTCATCTGCTGCGTACGGCACGAGCGTGGAGAGAGGTGCTAATCTGCATATCCTCAACGTTCCAGTCCTAAATTTGGACTCCAAACCAAAACGTATTCCCATGGTGCTAGAGAGATGGATGTTTATTTCCGAGACCAAAAGTTGAGGTGAGGTGGATCCCTGGAGAGGTGGGAGGGGCCTGGCGACCTCATCTGACCCTGCTGAACAGTTCACACTTCATTGGAATCATGGCCACCAGGCAGTCTCTCCGGGAAGACGGCTTCTCCTGCCCTCTTTGTGGAAACATTCTCAAGCACCCTGTTTTGCTTTCCTGCGAACACAAGTTCTGCAAAGCCTGTCTGAAGGGCAGCTGGGAGACGCAGGACGGCGATGACCACAGCTGTCCAATGTGCTGCCGCCGCTCCTCCATGGACGAGATAGTGGTCAGCGCCATGTTGGAGAAGACCTGCGATACCTTCCGGAAGAACAGGATCGAGAACGACCCTCTGTCGTGTAAGGAGCACGGAGAAAAGCTCACACTGTTCTGCGTGGAGCACCTGCAGCCCGTCTGTGAAGTGTGTCAGACCTCGGAGACACACAAGGGACACAGACTCTACCCTGTCGGGGAGGGAGCGTATGACTGCAAGGTACTGTAAGACAGGAATCACTGGATGTTTACTTTCACTAACCACCGCTTTCATCAACCATCTGGTCTTATCTCTCCTTTTTCAGTATGTGTTGTTTTAATTCCTCAGAAAACATGGAATATAATAAGTAATGGTTGTATTTTACTGACCTTTTTGGCTTCTCTTGTGAGAGTAACTATAAACACCTGCCTTAACTTAAAGAAGATACACAGTGAATATTATATATTGTGTATAAACACTCTTGTGCTTGTAGAAGCTTACTTACCCAGAGATATGCGTGTGGTTGCTAGCCGAACGTCACATTCTAAACACTCTTGTGCTTGTAGAAGCGTATTTACCCAGAGATATGCGTGTGGTTGCTAGTTGAACTTGACATTCTAATAATAGATTCATATTTTGGGTGGGTCCATGCTGGGGTCCTTGGGGACAGTGAAATCAGACTCCCGTGAGGTTTGTGCCACTGGGCATTCCTCAACTCTACACCTACCTTCCTCGAACCCATGCTAGCGGCAGCCTTGAGCTAATGTGGGATTAGAATCCATGAGCAAGCGTCTTGTGTCATCACCTTCTCCTCTCGATGCTCCCGGTCAAGCTACTCAGCTGCATGACCCACACTTGTGTTGCCATGACATTTGGTTCGTGTCGCCATGGCATTCGGTCCAGCTGTCGGTGGGGCTCTCTCAGCCAATGGCGTATCACGCCACATCGCAGTGGGGTGCTTCGATGGGGAGGCGGGCGGCAGAAGGAAACATCTTGACCTGCTGCCATCTTGACCCGGTGTTCAAGCGTTAACATGCTGCCTTTCCATTTCAGGAGGAACTCAAGACCGCGTTGACGCCATTGAAGGAGAAGCTTCAGCTGTACAAAAAGGCTAAGCTTATGTGTGATCAAACAGCAGAACACATTCAGGTGATGCATGTTTAGTTGTAAAAAAAGTGAGAATATTAAAGGTACCCAACGTGAATCAAAACAATCCGTTCTTTGTTTATTTTCGAAATTCCTCGATTATATGGTTCCTTGTAGTCTAATAAACATGTTGAATCACTTGAATGTCTTTCCTACCTTGTAATTTCTTCGCAAAATGATATTTAGCTAATCAAAACAACAAAGATGTGTGAAACGTCACTATTATGTGCTCCGCGTATTGACGCAATGACGTAGCACGCGGGGACCACCTTCTCAAATTTGCTCTAGAGCGCATACTAGTGGTCAAAAACTACATTGGGTACCTTTAAAGCGTAGATGAATGTGTTAATCCATCATCAAGGACACAACACACCCTGTCTTTTTAAGCTACTGCCCTCGGGCAGGAGATACAGGACAATCAGAAACAAAACGAACCGACTGAAACACAGTTTCTACCCCAAAGCAGTGACCACACTAAACTCTGAATAATGTGAAATAGGTAGAATACCCAGGATGTGTGATATTGTGAATGTTGTCCTTTTTTATGGTTTATTTTAATGTCCTTTAAATGTCATATTGATGTCTTATTTATTCTCTGGATGTCTTTTAAATTTTGCACTGCAGAGAATGCACTTCAATTTCATTGTTGTGGAGATGACAATGACAATAAAGAATCTAATCTAATCTAATCTAATCTAATCTAATGTAAGTGGTTGCCCTCTAAACGTGTTTTCCAGAGCCAGACGGAGCACACAGAGAGGCAGATAAAGGATGAATTTGAGGTCCTTCACCAGTTTCTCAAAGATGAAGAAGCAAAGAGACTCACGGCACTCAAGACTGAAGAGGACCAGAAGAGTCAAATGATAAACAGGAAGTCGGGGGACATAGCGAACGAGCTGACAAGCCTCTCCAACACAATCAGAACTGTGGAGCAGGAGCTGAGATCGCAGGACATCCCATTTCTGATGGTAAAACCAGTATGATGTTTGGATTTAATTGTACAGCCCAAAAGCAATGCAAAAAAAAGAGTGAAATTGTACAAGTATTTGAATGGATGAATATTGTGTGCGTCGATTTAAGCGCGACACATTTTTTACTTTTCAGAACTACAAGGATACTATTAAGAGGTAAGTGCAGTCAACAGTGGCTAAGGATTTGACCCACGAGTCAGTGTCATGAACTACGTAACATGATACCCAGTAAATGACTAAAGAGAGACCTGTCTATATCAGCACAACACTGTGCAGTGGCTAGATTTACTCCTCTACAATGGACTTCCTGTATAATCTTCTCATGGCATTCTAGAACCTGGCGACAGCCAATGGACTTCCTGTATTCCTGTATAATCTTCTCATGGCATTCTAGAACCTGGCGACAGCCAATGGACTTCCTGTATTCCTGTATAATCTTCTCATGGCATTCTAGAACCTGGCGACAGCCAATGGATCCGCAGATGTCTGGGATTCTAATTGATGTGGCGAAACACCTGGGCTCCCTGAAATTCCAAGTGTGGGAAAGGATGAAGAAGATCATTTCATATAGTGAGTCGCTGGAAGTTCCCATTAATGATTCAACACACCTTACCCTGCCACTCGGCTGTGACAACTTACCCCACCCCACCTGCCTCATCAAATCAAACTTTATTTGAATAGTGTATTTCATACACAGAGGAAACAGAGAGCAGTGTGTGTGTGTGTGTGGGTGGGGGGGTCATACAGTAGGTCCCACCCCTACATATTCCAGAGGGAAGCAAAAAAAAACTCGGGGACCAGAAAAGTGAGCTGTAAAAATTCTTCCCTGACCTCTCTCAACGAGACGATCGAGCAAGCTCCTGGAGTATGTTTGTCTATTGGCTAAGAACATTTACAGAGCAGTAAACATGGGCTAGAAACTTCATAAGAGACATGACTAACAGTAGAGTGCATAAATAGTGACAGAGAAGTTGCCTACATGGTCGGCCATTATGTGTTAGCTATCCCTGTAGTCTCTAATATGATATTTAAGTGAGTCATATAATCAAAGCACAGTAAGCACTCATATACTCGTAATATTTCCTCTACCCCTGCCCAGCCCCTGTGCTCCTGGACCCCAACACCGCGGCCAACTGCTTCATCCTCTCGGAGGACCTGACGACGGTCCAGTGCTGCACCCAAGTCTTCAAGCTGCCGGACAACGTCGAACGCTTCGACATCAGCGCAGAGATGCTCGGGTCAGAGGGCTTCCGCAACGGCCGCCACAGCTGGGAGGTGGAGGTGAAGAACAACTCCTATTGGGTGCTGGGCGTGGCCAGCGAGGCCATCAACAGGAAAGGGAAGCACATTCTCACGCCAGCGGAAGGGTTCTGGACCATACGGTTTCGCAATGGCGAGCACAAGGCCTGCACGGCACCGTGGGAACCCCTGAACATGAAGCAGAAGCCGGAGGTGGTCAGGGTTGTGCTGGACATGGACAGGGCCAAGGTCACCTTCTACGACCCCCAGGAGAGGATGCCATTATACACGTTCTCGGACGTCGTCACACCCCGAGCGTTCCCCTACTTCTGTACTGCCTGCAAGGAACACCCTCTGAAAATCCTGCCCGCGAGGCTGACTGTGTCCGTGGACCGCTAGCGAGACGCCACGGACAGTCAGCAGACGAGCGGCGTGCAAAGAAACAGCCTTGCAGCCGAGTCGCTTATCAGAAGCATGTTTAGTGAAATGGTTTTTGCTTTATACACTTAGTGGTCACTTTATTAGGTATTAGGTGTGCTTAATAAAGAGGCCTACCTAATCTAGTACCAGGTAGGACCCTGTTTTGCCTCCATAACAGCCTGAATTCTTTGTGGCATTGATTGAACGGTGCCCTTCTGCACATCGGTGTTGTAAACAGACGTTATTTGAGCATTTGCTGCCTTTCGGTTAGCTTGAAACAATCTGGCCTCTTCTTCTCTGACTTCTCTCATTAACGAGGTGTTTTCGCGCACAGAACCGCCACCAACCGGATGTTTTTCGTTTATCACACCACTCCCTGTGGGCTCTAGAGACTGTAGGGCCTGGAAATCCCCGGAGGGCAGTTGTTTCTGGGAGGGCAGTTGTTTCTGGGAGGGCAGTTGTTTCTGGGAGGGCAGTTGTTTCAGGGAGGGCAGTTGTTTCTGGGAGGGCAGTTGTTTCAGGGAGGGCAGTTGTTTCAGGGAGGGCAGTTGTTTCAGGGAGGGCAGTTGTTTCAGGGAGGGCAGTTGTTTCTGGGAGGGCAGTTGTTTCTGGGAGGGCAGTTGTTTCTGAGACGCTAGAGCCACCGGGTCTGAGATGGCGCGTCTTGCCCGTTCTAATGTTTGGTCAAATGACAAGAAAACCTCTTCACCGCGTCTACATGCTTTACATGTTGGGTTGCAGTCACGTGATTGGCTGTTTGGAGGAGCAGGCTACTTGCGTCAACGTAGCAGTTGTAGCTAATAAGGCGAGCGCTGAGTGTATAGAGTAATACAAAACCTTGAACAAAAATGAAAACTTGAAGTAGCTGTGATGAAATGAAAAAGTTGTTTATTTAAAAATATTTATTTTAAATTGCACCCAAACAATGCATGAGAGGGAGAGCAAGAATAATTAGATCATATTCACAACCAATTAAAGCTACAATATTACTCTACAGGAAAAAAAAAACACTATTACTTTGGGCAATCAAAACTAAGTTTTTCAGTAAGAATTAATAATTTCTCCGTTCTTCATTAGAGTTCTCCTTCAGGCAGAGAACAGAAACACAACAGGTTTTAGGACACGTGGGTTTCCAAAAGTAAGGCACATATCATTGGGTGAATAATCATGTGTCAATGCATATCAATCATTACTTCAAACATGAGTAGATTTAGTTTTTCATCAAAATGTAATCTTGCAAACTCTACAATTAGTGTTCGGCGTTGTGTGTATGTAAACTGCATGTCGCGTCCTATTCTGCAAGTCCTCACCATCTTAACACAGTAGTAACTCACTCCAATATTGACACTCAAGTATTGCTTAAACCTGTTCCAACATTTTGTGCACCTACAGTGTGTGTGTGTGTGTGTGTGTGTGTGTGTGTGTAGGGAGCAAGGTAGGGAACAGAGACCCTGTAACAAACTTCTGGACACGAGAACTTCAAGGACCATACCGGTTTAAATATGATTTGATCTCCTTAAACTAGTCACCCAACATATATCCTATTACCGCAATACATTTTCCGAAGCAAAGCCCACATTAAAAAATATTTGCATTTTCGCATTTCAAAAGTTGAACGTGTTGGCTTTAAAATGTATTTTTATTTGCATTTTCACATTTGACTTACATTTCAAAAGTTGAACGTGTTGGCTTTAAAATGTATTTTTAAATTGTTCCTTCGTTACGCTGACAAATTCGCCCCAGTTAGTTTCAAATAATTTTCAGTAGTTTTTATTTTATAATATTTTTGTTTGAATCTGTTGACTCCTGCGCTGTATTCTCTCATCCACCTACGCTAGATTCTCTACCCAGCGCTCCTAGCAACGGCTGCCATGTAAACAGGAAGACACACCGTTGGCGTAGACTGTGCAAAGAGGGTTAAAACGAAAACAATAACTACTGAGAATTATTTTAAATTAACCGAGGCGAGTTTGTCAGAACGAGGGAACAATTTAAAAATATGTTTTAAAGCCATCACGTTCAACTATTGCAATGTAAGTAAAACACGAAAATCTTCTATCTTTTAACGTGAGCTTTACTTCGGAAAATGGCTTGCGGTAATGTGATATACGTTGAGTGACTAGTTTAAGGAGATCAAATCCTATTTAGACCGGTATGGTCCTTTAAGACTGATCTGTGATGGGTCAGTCAGAGGATCTGCCTCTTCATGTGCACGATATATGATCAGCAGCCCATTGCAACTTAATTCCTGTTTCAAGTAAGACCCGCAGAATCCACACTTCATGTGCATTGTAGCTTGAAGGCTTGGCAGTGTTCATTTGGCTAAACTAAGAGCAGAAAAAATAAAAAGGAAATTTTAAACAAGCCCTCTCACTTGTTCTGCGCCGTCATTCATACAGTGTTAAAACAATTGTAACAGTACTAAAGGCTGACTATTGATCAATCGGTAACTATTGATCAATCGGTAACTATTGATCAATCGGTAGCCATTTTACCCAGGAGCCCCTGGATGGCTGTGATCCAGGGAGCTGGTAGAGGGAGGCGGAGTCAGATGACCTGTCCCGCCCCCGGCGCCTCCTTCTTCTACAGTATCTGTTCAACTCCCACGGTCCCTTTTGGGCCCTTGTTCATAGGGACACCCGGCCCTCCAGTAGAGCGCTGTGCAGCTCCTCGCCCACAGCCTCGTAACGCCCCGCTCTGGAGTTCAGGAAGTAGATCCGGTCGCTTGAGAAGCGCGGGTCAAATCCCTCCCTCTGCAACCTCGTCTTCTGGATCTTAAATGTACCTGGGAGAGAGAGAGAGAGAGGGGGGGGGGGAGAGGGAGGCAGAGAGAGAGAGAGAGAGAGAGGGGGAGGGAGAGAGAGAGGGAGAGAGAGAGGCAGAGAGAGGGGGAGGGAGAGAGGGGGAGGGGGAGGGAGAGAGAGAGAGAGAGGGAAGCAGAGAGAGAGAGGGAGGGAGAGAGGGGGAAGCAGAGAGAGAGGCAGAGAGGCAGAGTGAGAGAGAAAGAGGGGGAGGGAGAGAGGGGGAGGGAAGGGAGAGAGAGAGATGGGAGGGAGAGAGAGAGGGAAGCAGAGAGAGGGAGAGAGGGGGAGGGAGAGAGAGAGAGGGAAGCAGAGAGAGAGAGGGAGGGAGAGAGAGAGATAGAGGCAGAGAGAGAGAGAGAGAGAGGGGGGGGGTAGGCAGAGAGAGAGAGAGAGAGAGAGAGAGAGAGAGAGCGAGAGAGAGAGGACAGGAGGTAAGACACAAAAGGCCACACAGGCTTTTGAAAGTGATGGTTGAGTGAGAGGAGTTCCCAGAATGCCCTCTGACCTGTGGTGTCGACCTGCGGGGAGATTCTCAGGAAGACGGGGCGGGCGTACGGGGGAAGGGCCTGTTGAACCTCCCTCAGGAACGCTTCCCCGTCGAAACTCCCGGTCGTGTCGGCAATGGCTGCCATGCCCGCCTTTCCCTCTACACCTGAGGGGGATACGCAACACACACACACGCACACACATACACACACACGCACACACGCGCACACACACACGCGCACACACACACGCGCACACACACGCGCACACACACGCGCACACACGCACGCACACACACACGCGCACACACACACGGTCGCAGAGTCACAGTTGCAGAGACACACACAGAGATACTCTCTCCTCCTCATGGCTCACGCTAGGTCCGTGTTCCGGCCGGTCTCACCTGGCACCGCCACGCCGTACACCGCCACGTCGGCCTGGCCCAGGAGGCCGCTCAGCGTCCCCTCCACCTCCGTGGTGGACACGTTCTCCCCCCGCCAGCGGAACGTGTCCCCGCTACGGTCCCGGAAGTACATGTATCCAAGCTCGTCCATCACCAGCACGTCACCTGGTCACAGTGGGGGGGGGGCGGGGGGGTGGGAGTTGAGGGGACAATATTAAGTGACCTCAGCGGGGGACAGACGATTGAAACGGAAAAGAGGAGGGCTTAGAGGCCGCCCACCTGATAGGTACGCGGAGTCGTTCTTCTTGAAGACGTCGTGGGCGATCTTCTTCCTGGTGGCGTCCTGACTGGCGTAGCCGTCGAAGCGCCGCAGGGGGTCCTGCTGGTTGATCCGGCCCACCAGCAGCCCGGGCTCGCCTGGAGGGGGACCAGGGAGACATGGAGGACAAGGGAGACATGGAGGACAAGGGAGACAAGGGAGACATGGAGGACAAGGGAGACATGGAGGACAAGGGAGACATGGAGGACAAGGGAGACATGGAGGACATGGGGGACAAGGGAGACATGGAGGACAAGGGAGACATGAGGGACAAGGGAGACATGGAGGACAAGGGAGACATGAGGGACAAGGGAGACATGGAGGACAAGGGAGACAAGGAGACATGGAGGACAAGGGAGACATGGAGGACAAGGGAGACATGGAGGACATGGGGGACAAGGGAGACATGGAGGACAAGGAGACATGAGGGACAAGGGAGACATGGAGGACAAGGGAGACATGGAGGACAAGGGAGACATGGAGGACATGGGGGACAAGGGAGACATGGAGGACAAGGGGGACAAGGGAGACATGGAGGTAAAGGGAGACATGGAGGACAAGGGAGACATGGAGGACAAGGGAGACATGGAGGGACAAGGGAGACATGGAGGACAAGGGAGACATGGAGGACAAGGGAGACATGGAGGACAAGGGAGACATGGAGGTAAAGGGAGACATGGAGGACAAGGGAGACATGGAGGTAAAGGGAGACATGGAGGACAAGGGAGACATGGAGGACAAGGGAGACATGGGGGACAAGGGAGACATGGAGGACAAGGGAGACATGGAGGACAAGGGAGACAAGGAGGACAAGGGAGACAAGGAGGACAAGGGAGACATGGAGGACAAGGGAGACATGGAGGACAAGGGAGACATGGAGGTAAAGGGAGACATGGAGGACAAGGGAGACATGGAGGACAAGGGAGACATGGAGGACAAGGGAGACATGGAGGACAAGGGAGACAAGGAGACATGGAGGGCCCAGACTCTATTATGTAGCAAGCGGAGCGCAGCGACTCAAGGTGATATTGGAGTCTGGAGAGAGACCAGGGTCGTCCTTACCGGGGCGACAGGACACACAGAGTCCCCTGCTGTCCCTCACCAGCTCCATGGTCTCCTCGTCCACCTTCACCAGGCGGATGGGGTAGACGTTCGGCAGGATGCGGCTGTTGAACCCGCACGCCCCCACCTGGACAGAGAAGCACACTGCAACTAAACGCACTGGGACACGATAAGAGCCTCCGACTGAAGCGACTCGGTCCCAGGCGTTAGCCGGCGACGCGCGACCCCTTCCTGACCTTGCCGTCCATGTTGGCGATGCTGCAGTTGCACTCGGTGGCGCCGTAGAACTCCCCGACCTGGGCGACGCCGAAGCGCTCGGTGAACGCCTCCCACACGCTGGGGCGGAGCCCGTTCCCCACCGCCAGGCGGACGCGGTGGGCCTTCTCCGACGGGCGCTCGGGCTGGGACAGCAGGTAGCGGCAGATCTCGCCTATGTACTGCACCACCTGCAGGTAGAAGCGGGAATTGCGCTGGCGTTTCACCGTGGGCTTTATTCCCCCCCGAATCCCCCCCAAAAACACGATGCGAACACACTCGTCCGAATGTGAGCGTTTTACAAACAATCTCCGCCCCGCTCACCGTGCAGTTGTGCTTGATACAGTCTTCCCAGAAGCGGCTGGCGGAGAACTTCTTCTTTACCACCACCGTGAGTCCGTTGATGAGGCACTGACCCACCCCCATGATGTTACCTGTCCAGGGGGGTTAGAGGTCAGCGTCACCGGAGCTGGACTGCACTTATATAGCGCTTTTATCCAAAGCGCTTTACAATGGCCTCTCATTCACACATTCACACACACCAATGCAGGGTGCTGGCCTGCTCATTGGGTTTTGGACCCCACAATTTGGGGTTCAGTGTCTCGCCCAAGGACACTTCGACATATGGACAGGAGAAGGCGGGATTCGAACCGCCGACCCTACGATCAGTGGACGACCCGCTCTACCACTGAGCCACAGCTGCCCTGTAGGAACATGCAGTCAAACGTGAAGAGATGCTCTTGAACTTCACCTGAAGGAGGTCTGTGTTCCCAAACGTCCCGTTAAAGTGTCCGACTACAAGTGAAGACCTGAGATGTTTCTGTTGTGTTTTCATGTAGTATGAATGTCTGTCTTAAATGTGTGCAGTTAGGAATGTTGGTTTCCCCCATGTTTATTGTGTTGTCCTTTCTCGTCATGTCACCTTTATGTGTTTCTGTTCTTTAGAGCCGCGCCCAGGGCGCCCTAAACCGGTGTCATTTGGTGCGTGTTTAAATAAAAGTGCCTATGACTAAGAACACAATGTGTGGGAGCGTTTCGTTGACCCCCCAACACCCAGACCCCCCCCCACCCTCAACCCTAAGGCTGACCATCACTGCTGACCGGGTGAAGAGGGAGCTGAGGAAACTCCAAACAGCCAAGGCGCGGTCACCCTGATGGTATCCGCCCAATGGTGCTCAGGACCTGTGCTAACGAGCTGGACAATGTCCTCGCCCACCTCGGTTCCGCCCGAGTCCGACACGGGGAAAGCGCCCTATTGCATTTGTATTTTGCTGCTTTTGCACTTTGACTTCAGAACTAGATTTGGCTCTTACTCGTTGAGAAAGGAGTTCTGGCGAGTAGTGGTGCAATGACTACCTACAGTACTTAAAATTCAATTATTCTAAGTCGTTTTGGATAAAAGCGTCTGCTAAATGACTGTAATGTAATGTGGAACGATTCCTGAGCTGTGGAAAACATCACGCCTTGTCCCAGAGCCCAAGAGGAGACGCCCCGGTGTCTTAAACGACTACAGACCAGAGGCATTAACATCTCATGTCATGAAGACCCGGGACAGGCTTGTCCTTAATCACCTCAGATCCCTAACGAAGAGAGACCTGGACTACCGGCAGTTAGCCTACGAGGCTAACATGTGTGAGTGGGCGACGCCATCATCTACCTCCTACACAGCGCCCACTCCCATCTGGACAGGGCAGGCAGCACTGAGGATCACGTTTTCTGACTCAAGTGCCTCCAACGAAAATACAATCAAATGTATGCCAAGCACATCCACCATGCTGGTGCAGGACAAAATGACATCTGATAAAGAGTTGAGGTCAGCACACAGACCTCAGGTGACCTGACGAAGACCCACACGGGTCGAAACGTTGTTATCTTTTACCCAATAAATAGCCCTGTGGAGTAGCTGTGTGCGAACCTCAACTTTACTTTATCAAGTGCCTCCAACACCATAGAGCCCCCAGTCTGGGAAGACAAGCTATGGCCAACGCCCCCCTGGATCACGGACTATCTGACCGGCAGACCACAACATGCGAAGCTTCAGGACCGTGTCAGAGAGAGTGGTCGGCAACAGTCCGCCTCCTGTTCACCTGCCGAGTGGTAGAGGGGGAGGCAGTCGTAGATGATGTCATCAGTGCGCATGCGGAAGGCGTAGAACCCGAAAGCAGCTATGCGGTAATACCTGCAGGAAGACAACAGGAAAAGGAAGTCAAAAGCGTTGACTTTGCTAGACTGTGAGCCATGGAAACTCCGGACCAATAGAGGGCTTCTCACCGACTGTGCACCACGATGGCGGCTTTGGGAAGACCGGTGGTGCCAGAGGTGTATATATAGAACAGCCGATCTGGGGGGACAGGGGGGAGGAGAGACGGTTAAAGGTCAAAGGTAAAAGGCAGTTAACAAGGTAGCAAATATAGTACGGTGTTGACAGCGTTGCGTGACAAACAAGATATTACTGCTTCATAAACACAAAATAAAACGATCCCTAAAAACATATTATATTACATCTCTAGTGTACAGAGTGGAAAAACAGAGAGCTGGCAAACCAGTTGACCCTCCATGCATAGCTTCATTTATAAAGCGACCCACTCATAAGGCTCATACGGTCTTACCAATGCCCAGGAGACCTACATGCTAACAAGACATTTGAAACTCAGCACTCAACACTGCCAGGTCTGCACTAGACTGTACGACTGCGCTAGGCTACCATCTGCACTGCATATAACACAGTACAAGTCCCGCCCAAACCACCCCTAGATCTACACAGACGTGCATGACACCAAAGTGTTTTGTTTTCCTACTTGACTGTTGTTCTAACTTTGTAGTTCGTTCTCATATCAGTCTGTTAAAACTACAAATTCTTCCTCTGTGACATCACTTCCCTGTCCTCTTCATCCTGAAACTATGTCACTTCCTTTTTCACGTTATAAACTATCTACCTCGTCCTCAAGTGAACCACTCAGCCCGGATTCACTTCCTGTGCTAGAGTCCGAATCTGCAGAATCGTAATCAGAATAAAACTATTGTCTTTGTTTAAAACCAGCTTGACCGACCACTCAGCGTGTTCTTTGAAATCTAAACTAAACCAAGTAAGATTTTTCATTTACACAGAACGACACGTTCTTGAGAAAGTTTGGGCTGCTACCGCTGTGGACCCGTGAGTCGCTCACCGTTGAAGCTTTTGAGAGGGAGGCAGGGGGGAGGGGGCAGTCTGGAGGCCGAGGCTAGGATGGGGTCCAGAGGCCGGGCGTCCAGAGAGGCCAGCTGATCTGGACTGAGCTCTCCCGTACAGAACCGGACCATGGACCGGCTGAGGGAGGCGCTCACCTCCAGCATGGCTGAGGAGAGAGGGGAAGAGAGACAGGTTTCAAGTCTTCAGTTTCACAGTAAGAGTGACGCTACACTGCAGACAAAATGCAAAAACGTTTTGTTCAAATAAAAATTGCTGATCGCATAAAAAGGACATATTGAATGTTGACCACAAACCAATATGAGTGACAATTTTGTAAGGGTGCGGTCACACGGTGAAGAACCATCACCTGCCAAGGCAAAATGCGTGTGTTGTGTGGGCAGTGCTGGATGTGACGCACACAAAACCAGTTTTGTAGTCCGTTTGGGTCTGAGTTGGCAGCCATTGTTGTAAATGTGGTTCTCACGACTGATACGTACTGTATGTGACTTTATTCAGTTTTAATATGTTTTCATGTGAGATAGTAAACCAGCAGATTCAAACTGTGGTCAGTTTATCAAAATAATGCCTGTTTCCATGTCTGCTACGACATGGCATAGCTAGCTAGCCAGGCTAACTACCACAGGAAAACTACAGCCAAGACTGGGGTTATCCAAACCTTTGCTAGTCTTTGCTATTGGTTGAGACTGCGAATTCGCCGGTCAAAGTTCACGCGAAGGAACGAGGCGGATTCATTTCGCCACCGGAACCAAAGGTTTTTTTCACGTCTTCCCTCGTACAGTATGGAAGTGAATGGGAGGTGAATATTCATTTTGCGTATGTGTGACTGTACCCTCATGTTATTCACACAGAGTGATGTCCCAGATAGAACGTGAATCAGACAGAATGATGTCACAACCAGACAGAGTGGTGTCGTTCTAACAGACAACAGTGATCAGATAGTGACATCACAAACAAACGGAATGTGGGTCAGGCCGAGTGATGTCACCTACGGAAAGAGTGCTGATCAGATAGATGTCACAAACTTTGAATGTTGATCTGAATATTGTCACAAACAGACCGAATGTTGATCAGACAGTGTGATGTCACAGACAGACAAAATGTTCATCACAGTGATGTCACAGATACTGTAGAATAGGGGAAACCAGACAGAATGATGTCACAAACAGACAGACCAGACCATAAAAACACACTGCTTACACCGTGTCCTAACTGCTTGCGACGCGAGCAACAGAACACGACATCGCACGCTTGCTGTCCTAACTGAAACCGTTACATTTCCTGTTCTGTTACGTCATTTGTCTACATTCCCAACTGAAGACAGTTAAAGAACAAACGCCTGTCAACGCGAGCGACAGGAGGGAAATAGGAACAGGGCGAGCGTCAAAAGGGCAGTTAAAACGTTGCGCCGCTTCGCGCTGCGTCGCTCACGTCCAGTTAGGACATAACAATAGAAAACAAAGCAACGGAACGCATTTTGTCGCTGACGCTCGCTCGCGTCGCGTGTAGTTAGGCCACGGTGTTATGTACAAAATCAGTGTTCCAGTCACACGAAACACAGCCCTGTAGTCAAAATCCCTCTTACCATCAGCAAGCTCGGCTCCAAACACAATGCCTCGTGATTCGGACACTCCCACGCAGTGCAGGAGGGAGTCACGGCGCAGGTTGAAGTTGATGAGCGCGGCCTCGACGCCGACCTTAGCCAGACCCAGCCACAGGGCCACCTGCAGGGGTCGGCTCTCCATGAACAGGGCCACCACATCCCCGGGGACCCAGCCTTGGGCGAGGGCCCACTGGGCGACAGAGTTAGACAGCTGGTCCAGCTCAGTGAAGGTCCACGTCTCCCCCGTGGACTCGTACACCAGAGCCGGTTTATCGGGGTTGAGCTTCACCGTCTGCGCAAAGATGGAGGGGATGTTGCTTCCACGACGCAAGTGTGTCCACAGAGCCAGCTTCACACGCAAGAGCACATAGAGCCCGCTGGAGTCAGAGGAAGAAAACAGTTACCGTTATTATATATATATATAGTGCCTAGTGCCTCTCTCTCTCCCTCCTATCTTCTAACCAGGTCCAGTGGATGCCCCACTGTCACCAGCAGACCTCCCGGAGTCCGATAGATACCCCCGTGTCTGCTGTGGATGTCGTAGCATGTCCGTAGGATGCCCTCTCTCCTATGATGCTTTTTTAGCCTCTCTTACTCTGAAATGTAATTTAATGTAATGTATTGCTTTATAAATGTTCTTAGCCGGTAGACAAACATACTCCAGGAGCTTGCTCGATCGCCTTGTTGAGAGGGGTCAGGGAAGAATTTGTACAGCTCACTTATCTGGCCCCTGGGTGATACTGTTTTTTTGCTTCCCTCTGGAATATGTAGAGAGTGGGTCGTATGCCCACCTCCCTTGTTCTCTGTAAAGCGCATTGTGTTGCCTCTGGGTATGAAATGCGCTATACAAATAAAGCTTTGATTGATTTATTGAAATATATATATATATGACTACTAGTCCACGACAACTTCATCCTAATGTATCGCTATTAAAAACACAAAACACTCACTTAAGGTCTCTTTTGGCTGTGCGGACTACAATGTAGAGGTACTTCCATCCACCTGTGCCCAGGTAGACCCCCAGGCTCGCCGCCAGACTCCAGGACCAGGGCACCCCGAAGAGACGCAGGAGCCCCAGGGAGCCCAGAGACACCGAGGCGCTCGCCACACTGTGCATTCTTCCAATGAGGGGGGGAAGGAAAGAGACTGGTTTATGGGGGGATGGGATGGAGGGGTGAAAGGTGGGGTCGGGCATTGATGACAAAGTGTATGATGTGACAAACCAGGAAGACGTTGATGAATAAATGACGTAGAAGGAACAGGACACAGTGATTCAGCACAGCAAAACGTGCACGGAAAGTTAATTCAACAGGACTGTTAGTTCGTTCACTTTAAGATATTTGTTTTGGGACTACGCAACGTGAATTGCTTCACATCGATATCAGAGAATGATGTACCCAAATGTGACAACGCGCAAACACAAGCATTATTGATAATAATAATAAGGCCACTTACCTACGCACGCACGATCCGACACCAGATATATGACAGCGATGTTTTTAACCTTTCACCCACTAACCCTAGGGACCGGGAACCGCTTTGTCGGTGCGTTGATACGAGTTGCAGCCAACGGCAGTGGAAGGAAAAGTTGTGCGCAACGCAGGCTGTCCGATTTTGCAACTGTGGACATCCAAATGTTGCAAGTTTCAAAACAAGCTTGTCTGAGATACGCCTCTTGTAATATAAACTGAAATATTCAATACATAGCCTCGTAGGCTACACATAACCACGAGCTGATAATTACCTATCAAGCGGTTATAGTTAGAAATATTCAGTGAGATGCTCGTTTCCGACCATTCTTCCTACTCCATATTGAATATTATTACTGTGTGATCGGACGCACCGCCCGTCTGCGCACTGAACGCAGCCATTGGATACGTTTGACGCTCGTCACGTTCACGGCTGAATTCAATTGGTGGAAGTTGAGGAATACGTCACCTATATCCCGCCCCCGCGGATACAGCACTGTGGACGCATTCCCGACCGCTTCAGTGGCCAGTCCTGCTGTACTACCCATGGAGGTATAATATAAAGATTATCAGAGTCAGAATACGTTTATTGCCATGCAGTTTTACAACGTGCGTGGGATTTGTTTTCCGGCGAGGTGCAGAACATTTAGACAACATTGGACTGCTAGGGTGCAGGATAGTGCAAAGACAGGACAGTGCAAAGGGCAAGTACAAAAACTACAAAAAAGGATGAGCTAAAGAAAAGAACAATGTACAAAAAGTAGTGCAGTCAGTGTTTATAGCCTAGAGAGTAGTGTAGTGTGTTGGTGAGTGTGAATGTGTGTGTAATGTGTGTGCAGTGCGTCCTATACATTCAGGTCACGTGCGGTCTATAGACAGTGTCTCTCAACTGTGGTGGTGTGTGTGTGTGTGTGTGTGTGTGTGTGTGTGTGTTGGGGGGGGGGGGGTTCAGAGGGGGACACAAGTAACTTATTCAGTCTAGTATGTAAGACATGTTGTAGCCTAGGGGCTGGATTGAACACAGTCATGTGAATTCTTGTTGACCGTTGAACAAAACCAAGAGGACATAATATAAATGTAAATGTATGTAATTGCAACTTTTAAGAAAAATCTTTATTCTTACAACACTGGTAGGGTGAGAAGTGACAGCATGCACTTATTAAGACGGTAACAGTCATCTTTCAGTCTAAAATTGTTTCATTTTAATTTACATCCACCAGGCCTACAGTACATTTCTGACATGCTCACTGAATACAAACCAGTCAGATCCCTTAGATCATGGGTTCCCAAACTGTGAGGCGGGCCTCCCCTGGGGGGCCCCAAAGAAATTCAGGGGAGGCGCGGAGGGATGGTTAGAAAAAAAAGAAAACATGTTTTTTATTTTTTTAAATGTCTATGGTTTTTATGAATTAAATGTGATTTTTAAAGGTCAGAAGATCTAAATAAATAATGGGAGAGATGTATACTAAATGTGTGGATAGTGCAGAGAGAGCCTCCCCCCGCAGGCATGAATGTATTGTGCGAAAACGTCATAACGTTAACTAGCAACAGGTGCCACCGAGCTAACTTAGCTGTGTAACGTTATGAGCTAGCTAACGCTGCCTTGCATAATGGACACATTTGGGGGGTTGGGGGGGGCGCGGGTGTGTCACTGTTTTCAGAAGGGAGGCCCACATTGATGGAGTTTGGGAACCCCTGGTTTAGATCATCAAGGAAAGCTCTGCTCACTATTCCCAAGGTTATTCTATAATCATCCTCTGGTGCCTTCAGCCATTATGGTTCTACTATCTGGAACTCCCTACCACATGAATGAAGCTCTGCTACAACTGTGTCTTCTTTTAAAAACAGGCTAAAAACATCTCTCTTTGCACAAGCTTTTAACCTCTAAGTTTGTTTTATACTCTTATTGTCTCTGTACTGTAATTATTTCGATAATCACGTTTTATCTTACATGATTTTATATTTGTAATACATTCTTATTTTAATGTTCTATCATGTATAATGTCTTTTTATTCTTGAAGCACACTGAGTCTGTGCTTGTCGCATGAAATGTGTTATATCAAATAAACTAGACGTGACTTTATGGAAGTCCACTCCGGACTTGAAAGTCGGTATTGTGTCCTATCGATGTTCTCTAAAGGCACATTCCGTACTTTTCCGTCAGCGTTCAGGCAGTCCTTTTCGGCACGGCACCGGTCACATCATTGCTACAAGGACGTCACCCTGCCTGAATCAGTCAAATATAGCGATCTACAATGCCTTCTCATGTTTTATTGTTTAGCTGTAAAATAGCGATTTACAATGCCTCCTCGTGCCTTTTCGTGTCTATCGAGTCTTTTTAATGCACCAGTTATTTTGGTCGGGCACTGGTTGCTTCTCATCGGTTATTACCGAGGTGCATTGTGGGTATGATTATCATTAGTTATAGTCGTTATATGTCACAACATAGATCAGGTGACTCTTATTTAGGTAGTTTGATCATGATGGATAGATAAGAGACGGTATGGCTAGGTCATCAATCATGACAAAGTTAGCCAAGCCGCTAGGTGGGGGGTCTGTGGGATTTCATAGTAAAGTGCTTGTCAGGTCTTTCTATCTGTGATCACTGGTTGGATATGCGCTTAGAAGCGTGCGCTTCAGATATAGAGAGGCTCTCTGAACAACGTGGGTGTTCTTGAGTCAATCTCTGCCTAGATACTGGATGCTCTGGAGTCCCACTTTCATTGGCCGAGAACACGCTTTGGACAGGACAGTGCACTCTAGACAGGACAGGTCACTCTGGACAGGACAGTGCACTCTAGACAGAACGAGTGTCTCTCAGAATGAGAAAGAGGGCAAATTACACCCAGTGGTGAAAAGCTGCACCTATCAAACTACCCAGAATCCTTTGATTTAGCTGCTAATGGCTAAATGACACACAGTAAGCGTAAATGCATCTGCTTCACGTCGTCAGGACCCAAGCAAAAAAAACGACTGGTGCACATTGCATCAGGAGCATTATTTATGCTGTTTTTTAGATTTCCATAATTGAATTAAAGTGCTCAGGGGCCCCAAATACTAATAAATAACACTTAAAACATTTCACATACAGTATTCATATTCACGAAGAACACATCACGTTTCCACTCCTCATCACCACAAAGGAACAGGCATGCATTGTGGGTGGGGGACCACATGTTTACTGTTTACTGGCTTGTTGTGTTCATTGTAGACCGATGCGCTGCCTGTGAGGGTCTTTGAAGGAGCCGCTCTCGGCCAGGTTGGATCTCTCCGGATGAAAGACGCAGCAGATCCGGCGTAACACGGCCCGTCTGAGCAGGATGTAGACCCAGGGGTCCAGGATCTGGTTCCAGGAGGCGAGGCGGAGGCCCAGCAGAACCACACTCTCCGACTGGGGCTCGGAGAGGGAGGAGCCCTGGTAGTACTGACCCACTGACATGGATATGAAGATCTGTCAGTAATGGAGGGAGAGAGAGAGAGAGAGAGAGAGAGAGAGAAAGAGAGAGAGAGAGAGAGAGAGAGAGAGAAAGAGAGAGAGAGAGAGAGAGAGAGAGAGAAAGAGAGAGACAGAGAGAGAGAGAGGCTTTTGATTAGAAGTATAGTAATTTGTGTTACTATACTTTTTGAATTGTGCTGGCACGAAAAGTAATCCGAGCATAAAAGACTATAAAGAAGTCCCATTAAGATAATATTTGGAATCACACATTCCATGACATAAATGAAAAATATATACTAAATAATACTAGTAATAATTAATAATTAGTAATAATAACTAATATAATACATAGGTTAGATCAGATTTATTTTTGCCACGTAGATTTACGCCTACGAGGAATTTGCCTTGTTCTGGAGCATACCAATAAACACAGTGCATGACAAGACAGGACGCTGCAAAATAGAACAACGACAAGGCAAATACAATACTATTCAATCGACAATACAATCTACAAACATGTACGAAATAGACAGCGGACGGGTTTCCTGAACAAGTTAAGAAGTACTTCTTAAAGGTACCCAATGTAGTTTTTGACCACTAGTATGCACTCTAGAGCAAATTTGAGAAGGTGGTCCCCGAAAATTGTGTACTACGTCATTGCGTCAATACGCGGAGCACATAATAGTGACGTTTCACACATCTTTGTTGTTTTCAAAACATTAGCTAAATATCATTTTGCGACTAAATTACAAGGTAGGAAAGACATTCAAGTGATTCAACATGTTTATTAGACTACAAGGAACCATATAATCGAGGAATTTCGAAAATAAACAAAGAACCGATTGTTTTGATTCACGTTTCGTTGGGTACCTTTAACCCCCATACAAAGGGTTCCTTAAGAAGGGTTCCTTAAGAAGGTTCTTTAACGGGAAACGCGGCCGGTGTCAGTTTAGAGTCTAGCCTAGAGGTGGGTCTCGACTCACTAGGAACGGGCTCCAGCACACGCAGGACACAACAGTGATCACTGTCAACTGTCCCATCATTTCAACATCCAACGACCGCAAGAGCGACGACGAGGAAGCGGCACATCTCCCGGCGCCGTTCGGCCTGGCGCCGCGGGAGCTCGCCCTGGCCTGCAGCAGCGCCAGCCCGCTCAGCGCGTTGCACAGCAGGGAGAGCACGAGGGCGGCGAGCCCCAGGCCTGAGAAGGCCATGGCGAGGCCGGCGTCGACTGTGGATCGTGGGCCTCGGACGGGGAGGAAGCACCAGGTTCCTGGGAACTGCGGCGTGTAAGTGCCCACCTCCATTAGGGGCAGCGCCGCCAGCAGGAAGGCCAGAGACGACAGCAGCAGCACGGCTAGACGCGCGTGGTCAACCGTAACCACGGCGACGTGGAGCAGCGGTTGGGTGATGCCCACACAGCGCTCCACTGCCATGGCACTGCCCAGCAGCAGTGGGCACAAGCCGAAGAACACCAAGCTAGCCCCGAAGAGCTGGCACACCTTCTCCACCGGCTCTGTGGCTCTCATCGTCGCCCCGTATCTCGAACTGTGACTCAGGTGCAGATAGAGGGTGAAGGATCCAGGGATCACATGGGCGCCCAGGTCAGCCAATAGCAGAGCCCCTGCCAGAAACAGGAAGGGTGCCTTGGCGCGCTGGCGGATTCTCATGTAGGATTTGGCCAGGATGCCCAGGGCAGTGAGGTTGGAGAGGGCACCCAAGGTCATGGTGAAGCAGGACATGCCCATGTTTGGAGAGGGGGTGGAGTCAAAGAGACTGGTGTTGGGGGCCAGGGAACAGGGGCAGGCGGAGGAGTTGGGCTCTGGCAGGCGGTGAAGGAGAGGAGGGGAGGACAGAGAAGAAGCGGAGGCCATTACATGTGTGTGATAGGGCAGCAGGATCCTCTGCTACTGCGTCATCTGCACAGAGATAGAGAGATAAAAGCCGTTACTCACAATAATGTTGGTCAGATGTAGAACACGCACATGTGGAAAGTACTCTCACTCACACTTTACCGAAAGTGAATTAACTCATTTTCTGAACTCCAAACCTGAGAGACACATAGAAATACCGTAGCCTACTTTTTTTTATGCCCAAAATATAATAATAATCACTATCACCATCAATATTAATACTTAATACGTTTATTACATGATAATTGTTTCCCTTTTTTGTCCATGTTTGTTCCATATTGATTTTGTTTGATTGTATACTGTTGCTTTGTGAATATTTATAAAATTATCTCATGCCAATTAAGTCATTTCATTTGGGTGACAGCGTTGTCACGGTATCTGACACTCCTCACTGCACACGTTCAGACAAAATCATTGTTTCCAAGGCAACTCCTTGATCCAAGCAGATTTTTGTCATATAAATTATTGTTCAAGTCACTTGACACTTGCTTCACATCTTCAGTGAGTGTTTGTGTGGGTATGTGTGTGTAAGTGAGTGTGTGTGTGTGTGTACTGTGTGTGTGTGTGTGTGTGTGCGCGCGTACTGTATGTCTGTGTGTGCACGTGTGTGTGTATACAGTGTGTATGTGTGTGTACTTCTGTGTGTGTGTGTGTGTGTGTGTGTGTGAGAGAGAGATGCCTACAGTATCTCCCCCTCATTTCTCATTCTCTTAAGAAGTGCAGATCTCATTTATTTCCCAAGACAAGATGTCCTCCGATGGCAGCCATTTGTAATCACTCAAAGGCTCGTAGATTTCTCTCTCACGCTCAAACGCTTCAGACAGTTCATAGCATGCATCACTTCACCAGTTCCCCTGTCCCCCAGAACACAAGGTTCCAGGGGATGGACTTTATTCCCAACCCCTCCATCACTATTCTCTTCCTTGGCTAAATTTACACTTGGCACGGTACATGAAGACAGGTACACACCTAATCTGCTGAGCTTTCTCAACTTTCCCAACACATTTTTTCTATCAGCATTTCCAATATCTTTCTTTCTGTCACATTTACACCTTGGCATTCTCTCGCCCGTGACAAGGGGCCTGTCTACAGAAAGAAGAAGCTGGAGACGGATGACAAGCCACCCTTTTTCTTTGAGACAGCGAGTGACAAAGCGTCCCTCTGATGATCAGACTCCAGGGGTTGTGACAGGAAAAGCAGGGAACAGGCGCTGACAAAAACGAGCGTGTCAAACCCATCATGTCATTTGGGTTTCAGACTGGTGCTTCTGATTGCTGCTAAAGGCAGTTCCGCCCACAACGCCCTGGAGAAGGGAACTCTGAATCAACCATAATGTCATCATGAATGCAACCGCGCCAGAACACAACTCTCTATGCATTCCCAAGCAAACTTAAACACATCTAAAGAGGGTGATGAACTGTACGCATAAAATACTAAATCATTCAGTTTTAGTTATCTGGATTGGAAAATATTCTGTTCTCCAATTTAGCATTACAGTAGTCGCATCATTAAAAATATCTCTTTTTATGTGTATTTCATCCTCTGAATTACAGAAACAACATGTAGTAAACAGATATAGCTTGTAAGAAAATGCTTTACATGTAAATGCATGCTCACATGATAATTTAGGGAAGTTGAATGTTTTGCACAATCAGTCTCAGATGGATCTAAGTGGAATGGTAGAAAACGGAGGATAATTGAAAGCTGTCTTACCCATCCGATGTCCGAATCTGCCTCTCTTGCGCAGCGATGCCAGCCTAGAGATGACGTTCCCTCACCCCCCAACCCCAAGAGAAGTAGCCTCTCTTTTCATTGTCATTGTCCAGTCAGAAGCAGTCCTTGTACCCTTCTTCCTCACTCTCTCTCTCTCTCTCTCTCTCTCTCTCTCTTTCTCTCTCTCAGAGTCTGGCTCTCCAGTCATTTGATGTAATCTTTGCCAGCAGGTATGCCTGCCTGTCCCTTGATCAATTTGATCAGCTTACTCCCACTGTGCATCTTCCCCCAAATCATGTTAATTTTGAGATTATATTTATTTTATTTTTTAACCAGAGATAGTCACAGGCAGCACCAACATGCGCTTTCATCCATATTTGTGTCTATTTCACTGCTACAAACGGCCGTTGGTCTACAGGTGAATTGACTGCGTTCTCTGTTGTTGCTCCCCAATCATGGAAGATCCTCCAAAACACAGTGAAGCTGGAAGCTCTTCCCCTCTCTGCTGAGTTTAGCTGTATTATCAATGGCCTTTGTGGTTCTACTTGGAACTCTTTTAAATATTTTTTTTTTTTTTTTTTCTCACCTTATTTATCGTTATTTTGTTTCTATGCTTAATGTGTTCTTCTGTTTTATGTTTTAATGTGTTCATTTGTTTTATTGTGTTTGTAATCTTGGCGACATTGTAAATGAGGGAAACCTCAATTGTCTTTTCGGGAATAAATAAAGGTTTGAATGAATGAATGAATGAATGAATGAATGAATGAATGAATGAATGAATGAATGAATGAATGAATGTAAGCATATGTGGTCCGGTGTGCTAAATATTTAGCTTCTATCATTTGCCTAAAATGTAGGTTACCATGGGATACAACAAAATAAACTGCTCCTGTCAACAACAACTGTGATGTTCATCATTACATTACATTACATTACAGTCATTTAGCAGACGCTTTTATCCAAAGCGACTAACAACAATTGCATTTAACGTAGGAAAAGCCAATGGACTACTACTTGCCAGAACTCACAAGTGCATCTCCTTTCTAAAACAAGTGACTAAGAGCATCATCTAGTGCTGAAGGCAAAGTGCAAGAATAGCAATCTAAAATACAATACAATAAAATACAATAAGTGCTTAGAAGGGAGGATTGTTTTGGTACTTCTTGAAGAGATGAGTTTTGAGCCTGCGACGAAAGATGGGCAGCGACTCTGCTGTTCTGACATCAGTGGGCAGTTCGTTCCACCACTGCGGGGCCAGGACAGAGAAGAGCCGTGACCGTGTCGATCAACCGCAGGGGCCTCGGAGTGACGCCAGTCGCCCCGAGGTAGCAGAGCGTAGCGGTCGGGAGGGGGTGTAGGGTTTAACCATGGCCTGGAGGTAGGAGGGAGCTGTTCCTTTCATTGCCCTGTAGGCTAGCGCCAGAGTTTTAAATTGGATGCGAGCTGCTACAGGGAGCCAGTGTAGGGAACGGAGGAGGGAAGTTGTGTGGGAGAACTTGGGGTGGTTGAACACCAGGCGAGCAGCAGCTTTCTGGACAAGTTCCAGCAGTTTAATGGCTGACGCCGGGGCCCCAGCAAGGAGGGAGTTGCAGTAGTCCAGGCGGGAGATGACCAGGGCCTGGATGAGTACCTGCGCCATTTCATCAGTGAGGAAAGGTTGAATCCTCCTCATGTTGTAGAGCATGAATCTGCAGGAGCATGTGACGGATGTGATATGTGCGGAAAACAGTTGGTCATCCAGGGTCACACCCAGATTCCTCACAGGGAGTCAGGGTCATCATCATGGGGTCATCATAATGTTCAGATATATCCACTAGCATGTGGATATCAGTCAACAAAATGTCAAAGGTCACCAACAAGATATTTTGGTGACATTCAGCACTGTTTTTGGCTGATAGGCGGAGCCGATCAGGCCCTAGAACTGTGAATGTCTTATTGTTACAGAAGCAGGCTTTGGGGCTCTCTGGGGCTCTTTGTTAACCAAGCACTCACTGCTGACTACGCATGCCTGGCCGACAATTTGAGAGGAGAGCTATCCAGCTGGTTAACAGTCGGCCAACAACAGATGGCCAACTAACGTTATGTTAGCTAGCTGGTAGCTGTGTATGTTAGCTGGTAAACCAGTGTAAGCTAGCTATGCATAACCAACCAACTAAATTGTAAATTGTAAGTTGAACCAAGCCAGAGGGCAGTTAAAGAGGGGTAGTGAATCAACCAACATTACATTTTTAATTGTGAAAGAAGCGCTCATAATTATTTTATTGTCCCTAAATAGAGATTTTTTGTTTACAAATTACGATTGGCATCTACTTCTGAGGAGTCTGTAATCAACCACACAGTACACACAGGTGAACGGCCATACAGCACACAACACACACACACACACACAACTTCAGGGGTCATCGGTGGAATTTGTCTTCTTCATTTCTCCCATCCAAGCCGTCCTCCTCCAGGGGCAGCCAGGAGCAGTGGGCAGCCATCGTTCATGGCGCCCGGGGGACCAGGTCCAAGTGCTCAGTCCAGGTCCTGGTCAGGGACCGGACTGAAGAGCATCTCTTCTTCTGCATGTTTTTTCGTATTGGGTTCTTTAGGAGGCTCTCGTACGGAAGAGCATTAGGCCCAACAACTGAGTTTATTATTTTTTTAAGCTTCTGAGTTTAAAGTCAGAATTTCTGAGAAAAAAGTCAGAAATAACTTCTGAGAAAAAAAGTCATAATTTCTGACTTTAAACTCAGAAGCTTAAAAAAAACAAAAAACTCCGCTGTTGGCCCTAATGCTCTTCCGTACTCTCCCCTTGTGGACACGGGGGGAAATGCAGACTGCTCAGAAAGGCCCTGGAGGCTGTCTTGCTGTGAGGCGACAGCGATAAGAACGGCGCCACCGTGTCGCACATGAGCGGTTTAGGGGTTCAGTGTCTTCCTCAACAAGGACACAACCGGGAGCTGTGGTGTGTAAATGTCCAGATAAGCTACTGTGTCTTGGTCTACTTACTTCGCGACCTAAAGGGAAGTGCTTTGGGCAGGTAATAAAATATGGCCAGCACTATCAAAAGAACAGCTGGATGTAATACCAAGTCCATCAGCCTTTAGCTACGCTCTGCCCAGTCTAACTAAATAGATGCAGGTTTTGGGGAAAAGCCTTGTCATTCGTTTATTACTTCCCATTCAGTGGCGCCATGCAGCCAATCAGTGGCGATGGGAGATACAGTGTCCCCCCCCTGTCCCCAAATGATATTGAGTCCAGCCAGACCTTTTCTCCAGCGCTGGCACAGAAAGCAGGTGTGAGGAGAGGTCTGGCTATGCGAGCCTTTGCTCCGCGTGGAGTGGTTTCTTAATCCTACGAGTGACCGGTTCCGTTCACTTTCCTCATTCACCTGTCCCTCAGTGGGAGTCCACCTCAGACGAACTGAGCGCCGGACTCCTGAATTCAATTTATTTTGCCCAGTCGGGTAGGATCAGGTTGAGGGATCTGAGTTCTCATCTCAGTCAACTGAAGGAACCTGTAGAATCCCGAGAGGAGTGGAAGACAGCAAAACAATACCTCCACAAGACAAACAGCCTGGAGCATGTTCCTTTATCACTAATTCAGAATGACTCCGCCTCCCCATGGAGCTTCTACAAGCAGGGTCTAGACCCAAGGTCTATAGCGATGGTTCATGTGGGTTTACACAAAGATTTTCAGGCCTCACATACTGTCACCTCGAAGCGCAATATTCACTGCAATTCATACGGAGCTTTAATAAGTATAGATTGTGTTATCTGCGTGCTGACAGTTTTTAATGTGAACAGAATTCTGTTTTGATTAAAGGGGTGTGTTGTGTTCCTGGGACTGCAGAGAGGGGCATTCTGGGAAATCCCTTTGATCATGTCAGGTGTATGAAAGGAAGGAAGATGACAGCATGAAGCGACAAATTCCAGACGGAGATATAGATTAGAGAGAGAGAGAGAGAGAGAGAGAGAGAGAGATAGAGGGGGGGATATAGACGAGAGAGAGAGATAGACTAGAGAGAGAGAGAGATAGATGAGAGAGAGAGAGAGATAGACTAGAGAGAGAGAGAGAGAGACACCGCAAAGCCCTCTTATGCCAAGTAATGAGACCACATAGGAGTCCTCTCACCCAGCTGGTCCTGAGACTCTCTTCACCAAACCCCTCAGAGCCTCAGGACAGGAGCCCCACAATAAATACAAAACTAATTACAAAACAACAAAAATAAAAATATATCATCCACTGGAATAATATGACACGAACCCAAAACAAATTACAATGCTATTTGACTTTAAATCGTAACTATACATCAGCAAATTACCTCACTGCCATTGTGGATAAAAGCTAAGGAGCTTGGGAGCTAGGGAGACCAGCAGGAGTATCAGTGGTGCAGCGCTGGTGTCACTCCCTCCATCTCTCTCTCCCCACACTGACAGACTCACGGGCCTCAGTCAGAACCAAACCACTGCTGTCATTCAACATGTTACAAACCACAGCCCAATGGAGACCTAGTTCTTACTAGAGCAGCATAGTCTCTCTCCTCCAGGTCCTGAAATAAACCATGGCCCTCTGCCAAGGAGAGAGAGAGTAGAGTACAGACTGCCAGACTGCAGAGAACTTAAGACATATTTGGCATCTATATAAGGCATGCTCTATATCGGCTTGTTACTAGGCAGATTTGGGTGTGGGTGTGTTTGTGTGTGTCTCAATGCCAAGCGTGACGCGGCTGATCTTCCCAGTCCGAGCGTCAATGACTAGGCTATGTTTACATGCACACCATATTCCTGGATTAATCGGAATATGCTCAATATTCCGGTTGGGCAAGAGTCATGTAAACACGTGCCGAACCTGATTAAGGCCATATTCCCATTGGAGAATATTCCGAATAAGACCCCTGGCCCTGGCATATGCCTGTTTGAATCAGAATATTTTTACATGTATATACATTTACTTTACATTTACATTCAGTTACATGGTCATACAATGGATGTCTTTCTTGTCTTTGAAATTGAGAGTTTAACATGTTTTTTGAATGAATTTTCACGGTGCCCACCCACATCCATTGTATGACCTAAACGGTGGTAGAGCAATTATCCGACTTTCTCAAAACTGCTAGTTTTGTCAACGTTTTGATCTGAACCATTGTATATGATCATAAGTAACCTTAAAACAGGGCTAAACATGATTTTTCCCTTTACTACTCCTTGAACCCCGATGACAGTGCTTCAAACATGTCGACAAAACAAAGGTCTTTTAGAGCACCCTCTCGCATCTAAAACATCATCCACCTCATCTGCAAGAATAAAAGCACAAGCTGATAACGCAGCTCTTATGGAGCACATGGCTGCATTAAAAAGGAAACGGAAAAAACAAGGAAGAAGCCGAAGAGGAGGAAATAAGAAGGGAAAAGGGACAGTTGGTTCTGCAAACCAAAATGGCTGCTGCCAGCGCAAAGCTTCATGTGCTGGAGATGAATCCAACGTGTGTTTCTTCTAAACATTCTGATGGCAGAAACTCATGTCATGGGAAAAGGAGTGTAAAAGGATTGGATGGAATGAATTCATATCTTGAAAGGATGGATGCTCAAAGAATCAGTCAACGGAATCCAAACGCTACCCTATAATGATTTTCTTCCACGAAAGAATGATGCAAATAATGCTCAAAGTGAAACTCTTCATGGGACTCAGGATGTGAGGTCTAAACAGAGGGCAGTGCCAGTAACACAAATTGACATCAGACCAGTGGTAAAAGGTACCCAAGCACAAATGGCACCAGGTGCATCAGTCTCACCTGGATCTAACATCTAATACTACTAGTCCTAATGACATTGGCCACGTTTCCCGATAAAGAACCTTCTTAAGCAACCCTTTGTATGGGAGTTAAGAAGTACTTTGGAGTTAAGTGCTTCTTAACTCGTTCAGGAAACCAGGCCAATGTGAATATCATGCAGCGACAGAATGACATTACTGCATTGTTGGTTCAACAAAATCTGGCATCTTCTCTGCCAATGAGAACAGTGTTTAAAAGACGGACACCATGACTGACTGCCTGACCTTTCTGGAGCCACCAGGGGGCAGCCAAGAGATCTTGTAAAGAGTTGTCAACACCTACCCCCTGATGTGGGATACCAGAGAGCTAAAGCTCTTCTTGCCGAACACTTTGGTGACGAGCACAAAGTTGGCGCAGCATATTTGGAGAAAATACTCAATTGGTCCCTCATTAAAGCAGAGGATGTTAAAGGAATGAAAACATTTTCTGTGTCTTCAAGGTTGTTCCAACTTACAGTAACAGAGCAAATCATGTACATGAAGGAGTTGGACATGCCATCTAACCTCAGAGCAAGTGTGATGAAACTTCCGTATAAATTAAGGGGAAAGTTCAGACATTTTGCATGTGATCTACAAGAGAAAAGGGGATAGAGAGATATGTTCACTGACCTCGTGACCTTTATAGAGACAGATCCACTCTTTGGCAATATCCAGCATTTCTCACCTGCCAATCTTTTCATTTGAATTCCTACATCTTCATCATCATCATCAATCAATCAATCAATCAATCAATCAAAGCTTTATTTGTATAGCACATTTCATACCCAGAGGCAACACAATGCGCTTTACAGAGAACAAGGGAGGTGGGCATATGACCCACCCCTACATCTTCATCATCATCATCATCATACAGTGGTTCTGTACATTTTATTTACAAATAGGCAGATTTTTGATCAGCTACATATACTTTGTTAATAGTTTGTTTATACAATTGGTTTAAAAAGGCATATACATATAGTTATTGTAACATGTTTTTAATTTACAGGAAAACTCTGTCTTTGCTTTACTAATTATATAAATCATTATGTTGTTTGAAAACACAGAATGGAATAGAGACACTTCAAGCATTAAAAGAAAATGCAATAAAATAAAATACAATACAATAATAAAACACAAGAAAAACAAATCAAGAAAAACATAAACATGCAAGAAAAAGTGCCTCCTAGCTTTGGTCCAAAATCTATCCAAATGATCATATTCAGAAAACACAACCTAAAATGTCAATACCAGCATATGAAACAACACATATAACTTAAATAATATTACTCTTTGAATATTTATATTAAAATATGTCCAGGCCTGCCAAAAATGATATTTACAGTATGAAGCCTGTATTCAGACATCAAAACATCGTCCAGTTCCTGCAGCTAACGATGCAGCTAACGATGCAGCTAACGATGCCCAAACAGAATGACCGTCTGCCATCGGTAACAAATATAAACATTTACTATCTTGTTACATTTCTATAAATCATTCTGTTGTTTGAAAACACAGAAATGGAATACACACGTCAAGCATTAAAACAACAACAAAAACATCCAAACATCACACACTCCTGCAGCTCTTCTTCTGTTGTGATCCATTCTAATCTAGGCTGTGGGTTTCCATGGGAGGGCCTCTCACACATCTTCGGTGACTGATTGGACGGTCAGATCTGAGACTCGTGTGTTCTTTGGTGTCTGATTGGACGGTCAGATTTGAGACTCTTGTGTTCTTTGGTGTCTGATTGGACGGTCAGATCTGAGACTATCCTGTGTTCTTTGGTGACTGATTGGACGGTCAGATCTGAGACTCTTGTGTTCTTTGGTGTCTGATTGGACGGTCAGATCTGGGACTATCCTGTGTTCTTTGGTGTCTGATTGGACGGTCAGATCTGGGACTCTTGTGTTCTTTGGTGTCTGATTGGACGGTCAGATTTGAGACTCTTGTGTTCTTTGGTGTCTGATTGGATGGTCAGATTTGAGACTCTTGTGTTCTTTGGTGTCTGATTGGACGGTCAGGTCTGGGACTCTCCTGTGTTCTGGCCACTCTTGGATGACTGTGAGAAACAGAGAGAATACCGATGACCCAAGCCGTCCGCCGGCGACAAATCATTCTTTTGTTATTATTCACTGGAGCTCTTGACGAATGCGGAGGCGGCTCTGCTGATACCCCTACACACAACGCTTCACTCCACACACCAACCTCCTCACATCCTGGTCTCTGGAAGCCATTAAGCTCTGGTGAAGAATTATTCAGTTGGCTCTAAATGGGTCTAGACAATCTCATTAGGGGAGATGACTGGGCCAATCCCATCACTCCGCCCTGTCCAGGCTGAACACATTAGGGTCAGTAGTGATTCAATTAATGATCTGGTTAATTGAACATGTCTCTG